>NC_069383.1:17754090-18057121 GCF_027475565.1 Acinonyx jubatus | reverse complement strand
GGCTCATGAGTTCGAGCCCCGCATCGAGCACTGTTCTGACAGCTCAGAACCTGGAAACTGCTTTGGAGTCTATGTCTCCCTCTCTCTCTCTGCCCCTCTCCTGCTTGTGCTCTCTCTTTCTCTCAAAAAAAGAAAAAAAAAAAGAATAAACTTGAAAAAAAAAAAGATCTACCCTCTTAGCAAATTTCAATTACACAACATCTTTAAGAAAACAAACAAACAACAAATACCACACTTCCCCATCAGTACTTTTACTACTCATTTTCCTGTTCTGTGTCATGCACCTTCTGTCACACGTGCCGATAGGAAAACTTCTCAAGGGGACTCAACCAGCCAATCCCTTAGCTGGAGCCCTGGTGCTCCTCATAAAAGGAAATATGGAGTACCGTATCCCCTTCAGGTCTGTGTTGTAGTCTATATATCAGGTAAAGAGGGTTCTTGCTTTCTTATCCTAGAGTTTTCAGGGGCTTGCAAGAGAGATGGTGGCTCATGAAGCTGTCTTCAAGGAGCCCACAGTATAGTCTGGTAATGGGTATGAGACAGTGACTTGACCTTTCCTCACCCTCAGTCTTCCGGCACATGTATATTGGGTACCTACTGAGTACCTCTACTCTTCTGTGTTCCAGAAGGACAGCCAGACAAAGTTGGGGCAACTCCTAATACGTTCTGGAAGAACACAGGAGGGCATTTAATCTAGCCTCAGGTAAGAGTGGGGTGGGGTGAAGGTGATTTCCTGAGAGGACTAACCAGCTGAGGGGGCCAAAGAGGAGAGGGCCAACGAAGATTCAGAGGGAGGGAAGATGTGATACAGCAGCCAGAGGGAATGACCCATGAAGAAAGGGGCTGGGTAAAGGGTCTTGGGGAGCTGGAGCTGAGAATGTATGTCTACTTAAGTCGCTGCAGCAGTCACTGAAGAAGAGAGCCTGAGTAGAGGTGAGATGAAATTGAAGAGGGCAGTAGGAGCCAGATCATGAAGAGCCTGGTAGGCCGTTCTGAGAAGTAGACTTCCCCTCGGGTCAGGGACGAGGATGTGAAGGTGTGTTGGGGAGAGGATGAAGTGATCCCTCTGGTTACAGTGTGGAAGGTAAGTTGGAAGTAAGTGGGACCAGAGGCAGGACGACCAGTCAGGAGGCTACTGGGATAATGCAGCCTAGGAAGGGGAAGCTCTTCACAAATCTATTTGCTGCATTGTAGTTGGTGTATCTCTAGGGGAAAATCTGGTGCAAATTTGTTTCCTATTCCACCAGAGACCATCAGTGCTCCAAATCCCATGGTTCCTCATCTGCAAACCGTATCTGGCCATGGACTGGAGTCAACACATAGTGATGAATCTGTCATGTGTCGGGTCCTCCACTGGGCGGGGTATGGAAAATCACAGAGCTTGAAACTCATCTATATTTTTTTTTTAATTTTTTTTAACGTTTATTTATTTTTGAGACAGAGAGAGACAGAGCATGAATGGAGGAGGGTCAGAGAGAGAAGGAGACACAGAATCTGAAACAGGCTCCAGGCTCTGAGCAGTCAGCACAGAGCCCGACGCGGGGCTCGAACTCACATACTGCGAGATCGTGACCTGAGCCGAAGTCGGAGGCTTAACCGACCGAGCCACCCAGGCGCCCCTCATCTATATTTCTAAGCCTTGTCCAGAGAAGTTGTTGCAGCCCAGTAAATACTAAACCCTTGCCACTTTTTCACTGATCTGTTCCCCCCATTTCCCACCCCCATACACTTTCAAGATCATACAAAATCCTATCAAGTGCTACCTCCTTCATGTAATTTTACCTAATTTTCATTTTCCAGAGTCCAAATAAGAGATAACTGTCCTTATTTTAAGATCTCAAAGCACTTAGTGTATACATTTAAAACTCAACTAGTTGGGACACTGAGGGACGTGACAAGTAGATCAGTTTAACTGGGGCACAGGGACGCCTGGGTGGCTGTCAGTTAAGCCATCCGACTTCGGCTCAGGTCATCATCTCATGGTTCGTGAGTTCAAGCTCCGAATCGGGTTCTTTACTGTCCTTGTGGAGCCTGCTTCCGATCCTCTGTCTCCCTCTCTCTGCTCCTCCCCACCACTAAAAATTTTTTTTTAACTGGGACACAGTCCTTACCCCAACCCCAAAGAAACCACATTGTTTACTCGCTGCATGCCTCCACTTTTGCAGTGGGTTTTTTTAAAAGATTTTATTTTATTTTTTGAGTAATCTGTACACCCGATGTGGGGCTTAAACTCACAACCCAAGCGAGATCAAGAGCTGAATGTTCTAGTGACTCACCAGCCGGGCACCCCTGCAGTGCACTTTTGGTTAAACTAGTTTTTAGTCATTTACTGTGCCTCCCTTTAGCATTTATTTTGCCTTAGAAATAGTTTATTTTTATTTTAAGATTTTAATTTAATTGTATTATTTTTAAAGTTTATTTCTTTTGAGAGAGACAGAGACAGCACGAGTGGGGAAGGGGCAGAGAGAGAGGGCGAGAGAATCCCAAACGAGCTCCTCACTGTCGGCACAGTTTGACAAGGGGCTCAAACTCATGAAGCTGAAATTACGACCTGAGCCAAAACCAAGTTGCTTCACCAACTGAGCCACCCAGGTGCCCCATCATTTTTTTTTAATTTGAGAGAGAGAGAGAGAGAGAGCATAAGCGGGGGACAGGGGCAAAGAGAGAGAAGAAAGAGAGAGAGAATCCCAAGCAGGCTCCATCCTCAGCATGGAGCCCGACGTGGGCCTCAATCCCACGACCCTGGGATCATGAGCTGAGCTGAAATCAAGAGTCAGATGCTCAACCGATTGAGCCACCCGGGTGCCCCCAAAAGCTCATACTTTGAATGGATGAGTGTATAATTCATTTTCTCTCTGTCACTGCTCCCCTACTCCCCGAGGTCTTCCCCCCTCTCTGTCTTTCCCATCTGTGTCTCCTCTTCTAGCTTCTGTCTGTTTGCCCTTCTCTCACCCTACTTGGCATTTCAGGGCCAGCTCCGAAATCAAGAGTGAGACATGCAACCAGTCGAGCCACCCGGGCACCCACCCCTGTGCCAGGCACATTCTGAACACTTTACAAATAAGCTTGTTGAAAACTTGGGGTGCCTGGGTGGCTCAGTCGGTTAAGCATCCGACTTCGGCTCAGGTCACGATCTTGCAGTTTGTGGGTTCGAGCCCTGCGTCAGGCTCTGGGCTGACAGCTCGGGGCCTGGAGCCTGCTTCAGATTCTGTGTCTCTTTCTCTCTCTGCCCCTTCCCCACTTGTGCTCTGTCTCTCTTTATCAAAAATAAATAAAATATTAAAAAAAAAAGAAAACTCTTCAGTGAGGTTACTAATATTATCATCATCCCCATTTAGAGTTGGGAAAACTGATTCAATAAGGAGGGCTTCACAGGTCAGTGAGGGAAACCGAACTTGAGGCCAAGAAACCTGGCTCTAGGGTCTGCACTATTAACCACAATTATATGTGCCTTCTTTTTATTCCGGTAGATCACAGAAGCATGAGGCTCTGCAAATTGTCTTTTTCTGAATTGTAACTGCAAGCCAGAGATGTGGCAGGCGCAGGGAACCTAAATATAAGAAGACACAGTTGTTGCTCTCTAGGAGTAAGTCAGTTGTGTATTGAACATAACAAACCATAAAAGTGGAGCTTAAAACAATAGCTGTTCACTTACAATTCTGGAATCTGGGCTGGGCTCACTGACCCTGTTGCAGTCAGCTGGAGGAACCAAGATGGCCTTATTTGCATCTGGCGTCTCAGTGGGGATAACAGGAACAGGTGGAGGCTGGCTCGGCTTCTCTACTCTCTCCACTCGTGGTCTTTCATCCTCAAGGAGGAGAGTTCAGCTCTCCGTATGTGATGTTCAGGGCACCAAAAGAGGAAAAGTGGAAGCAGCAACACCTCTTAAATCCTTGGAACTTGCCCAACATCACTTCCACTGCATTTTTTTGGCCCAAGCAACTCTTAAGGCCCACCCAGATTCGGTTTGGCAGATGATTACACACTAGCTTGAATTCAGGGATGTGTGATTCATTGGGGGCCTTTTAGTAACCATCTTCTGCAAGAAGCTAACAGTTTTAGTGGAGAGACAATCGTTATAGCACATCGGACTATGATGGGGTGGTTAAGAGTGCAATACAGATGTAGGGAAAGAAAACCCTAGATTCGTTGGTGGAATCAAAGGTAGCACAGGGAAGCAGAATTAACACAGGCCCTCTGCCTTGGAAGACGGGTTATATTTGGGAAGTTAATTTAGTGGGTGGTCAAAGGATAGGGAAGGAAGGGCATTCCAAACATATAGAACAGCAGGTGCAAAGATATTCCTATGTGGTACAAGGAAGCATGGTCTATTGGGAAATAGAAAATAGTTCAGAATGATCAGCAAAAAGAGCTTGAGGAAGAGTGAGTATGAGGAGGTTGAAGAAGGAGGCTGAATCAGATCAGGAAGTGGCATGAGTGCCTTGCTGAGAAGTTTTCAAGGGACGTGTGGCTGGCCCAGTGGGTAGAGCATGTGACTCTTGATCTCAGGGTCCTGAGTTCAAGCCCCATGTTGGGCATGGAGCCTACCTTAAAAAAATCCAGAAGTTTTCAAATATTACTGTTAGGTGATAGGTCACTGATTAATTTTGATTAGAGCAAGTACATAATCTGATTTGTGTATTTGAAAATCAATTTGATGCCCATGAGAGGAGGATGAGATGGAAATCAGGAAGACCCGTGAGACGGCTATTGCAAAATACAAGTGTAAGGAGCTTGACCCGAATGGAACAATGGCAACAGGGTGCAGAGCAAAGAAAAAGGGTTCCAGAAATATCTATGAGATAGAATGAGTAGGATTTGGCCATTGAAGGAAACATACAGAATGACTCCCAGATTTCTGACCTTGGCAATCGACTGGATACAGGTGGCAGAATTTTCAGAGGAAAGTGCTAATTTGAGTTTCAGATTAATTGATTCTGAGATGGCCGTGTGACAATCAGTAGACATGTGAAGTTGACATGCTTGATAGACAAATCTGAAGCCCAGGAGAGGGGACTGAACTACAGATTGAAATACAGAATTCAGCAGTGAACAGCTGGTAGTAAGAAGCCATAAGGTTTCCCAGAGAAAGCATGTGGAATGAGGAAACAAGCTTGGGGAATGACAGAAAGAGCTACATCTAATGGGTGAGAGGAGGAAGAGAAGTCCACATAGGAAACATAAAAAGAACTAGAAAGATAGGATGAAAACCAGCAGGTACCCCATAAGTCAAGGAGAAATAGAATTTCTAAGAAACTCTTGGGGTGCCTGGGTGGCTCAGTTGGTTAAGCGTCTGACTTCTGCTTAGGTCATGATCTCATGGTTCTTGGGTTCGAGCCCTGCATCAGGCTCTGTGCTAACAGCTCAGAGCCTGGAGCCTGCTGCGGATTCTGTGTCTCCTTCTCTCTCTGCCCCTCCCTGCCTCACACTGTTGTTTCCCCCTCAAAAATAAACATTAAAGAAACAAAAGAATTTCTAAGAAATTCATAAAAGTGCCCATGGAATTAGTTGACCATCAGTGACCACACTGAGAGCAGTTTGAGGAGAGCTATGATGGCAATATCCCAGTATCCCAATTGCTATGGATTGAGGAACCTGTGAAAGGATCCTTGTAAGTGTGATGGTGGGTGGGAGGAGTTGCGGGAAGTTGAAGTGTTTCTTCATCGAAAGCAAAGTGATCTACTTAGAGGGAAGTGTGTGGGCATGCAGGGAGGAGGGGGGTTTGTAATAGTTGTGCTGAGAGAGAAAATCTTTAAATGCCACTTTGCCAAGTTTCTGCTCAATATTTTTCTCACTTTCACGCTAAACTTCGGGAAATATCGCTTTGCCTTTTCATTCTCTCTTCCCCTTCACTCCTTAAAAACCACTTTGATGGTAGTCTGGCATCTGTGTCTATATATAAACAATGACTTTCAAACAACTCATCAGTGACTTTTGTGTTCCACCTAATGTACATTGTGTCACTGAATACTATTTGTTCAAAAGAATGAATATGTGTGCTTTGATTGTGTCTACGTTATGTAATTCTGATTTCCAACAGTGAAATAGAAATATAAACTCTTATCTCCTCTCAGCCTCAGTGGAATGCTAGAGGAGTTGACAAACTGAAATTGTAAGGCATGTGGAACATCTCTGAGAGAAGCAGCTATAATTACACCATTTACCTAGCGGGATTGTTTAGGGGATTAAATGAGATGACATAATAATTATTACCTTGTCCAATAATGTCAAATTTGTAATAAACATCTGGCATATGATAGTAAATGGTAATGACTATATTTTAATCTGAAAATTAGCAAACTAAAATTTAATAATTGAAAAAAGATCCAGAGATTTGGGGGTGCTGAGGTAGAAAAATATTTGGTATTTATGAGATGATCTGTCTGGAAATTTTTTCAAAAATATCTCTTGTGTTAGGGGTGGAGTACAGGAATTGGCCACCTGATTGAAGTTGGGCATTCGTTATTCTACTTTTGTATACGTTTGAAAATGTCATAATGAAAAGTTATCATTTGTTTCACTTTGTTTCAGTCTATGCAACTACGTTGACGCAGTCTGCTTGACATACTGAAATGTAATGAAAACCTAGTTTGTAACTGATCAAATAAATGGCTTTTTGAGATTTAGATACCTTGCACCCCACTACACTCCTCAAAGTAAGAGAGAGATGCAAGGAATATTTCATTTGACATAGAGATAATGACTTGAGTTTACGGCTTTTTTAATATCATAAAGAGCCGTAATTCCAATAATTAGCCTTCTGTTGCGCTTAAACTTTATTTATCATTAAAAAGAAACTACAAGTCCCAGAATGCACTGCACGACTAACGTCATATTGAGGACTTCGCGTCTCGGAACGGGTTGCCCTCGCCTAATTTGAATGAGAATATCACGGCGAAAAGTGACCTATGTGACCTAGGGCAGATTTTTAAGTCTTCGTCCGCCGGAGTGTGTCGAGCGTGCCATTCCGAGACAGCGTGGTACCTCTCTGTTCAGGCATAGCTTTGGGCAGCCTCACCCTTTTCTGGGGCTTCCGTGCGGCAGGAGGGCTCCGTTAGTGGCCTCCAAGATGGCGACGCTGTTGGCGGTAAATTCGGGTAAGGGCAACTGGGGCAGAAGGGAAACTGTGGGGCAGGGCAACGTCCGGTTCTTCAGGGAGAGATCCGGACTGTGAGGTTCCTCGCAGTCCAGGCCTCCGCTTTGGGATGGTGTCTGCTCTTCCCTCGCTCTGGGCCTAGAGTCCCACCCCTCTCCAGTTTGAATGGCGCGCGTCGGCGTTGCGGCTCCAGTCCTCGAGTTGGGGTTTTAGGGTGGAGGCAAGTAGGCTTGGTCCACTGGAACCCGGCGTTCAGTCTCTTGCGGCCCGGGGCTGAGCCTTGTTCCTTCAACTCCCCAGTCCATTTTGTGTCGGTGGCTCGGATTTCGCCAAGATACGCAAGTCTCCGGCAGTGAGGCCGGAGGACTCGAGATAATGATCAGTCAGGAGCGCAGGCTGAAAGCTAGCACCTCAGAAGGCAGCGCAGCCCCTCAGGGATGTTGAGCGGTCCTGTAGGAAGGGAGGATCTTGGATTATGAAGTCTGCAATCTGGAAGGTGGCTGGGGTGGGGGTGCCACGGACTCAGCAGGTGACTCCCAGCTCTGCGCATGTGGGGCGCGCCCCCGTATACCCCTCTGCCTTTGGAGCAGATCTGGGCGGGATAGGACCCAGAAGGTAGTAAAAGGACCTCCGGAAGATTTGGGGTGGGTTCTCTTTTGGTGATTCTCAACTTTGGGCGGTACCGCCTCCAGAATCTTTTGAAAGAGTTGGGTGCATTTTGATTGTCACAATTCCTGGCGCCTAATGGGCGGGGCAAGGATGCCCCAAATCCTGCCCAGGGTAGAGAGGTTCTGAAAGCGGAGAATTTCCTGCCCAGAATGAGGTTAGCTTCTTCGGTTTAATTAAGAGCGTTTCTGTGTGGTAAGTGCTAGTAGAGAATCTCACTCGAGTGAGATTTACTGGGCCCTTTTTCTTTTCCTGTCTGTGCAGTCTTTTTTTTTTTTTTTTTTTGGTGTATGTGTGGGGGTGCTCGTTCTACTTTCCACAGGACTGATATCCTTGTAAAGTTGTCTAAATGTGAGTTTTTCAAATCAAACCATTTCAGAAACACGGTCATAAATTATTTTATAATGATGAAGGATTGTGTTTGTTGAGCACCTGGTATGCCCCAGTCACTGTACTATGTATCCTATTTGCATTGTCTCATTTAATCCCTTTTGTACACCTGTGGGGTAGCTGCTGTTAAATAGAGATTGGGAAATAAAGGCTTAGGGTGTTTAAGTAATTTCCCCAAGGTTGTACAACAAATGATGGTAAGCCAGTCTTAGGTACTTAAACTACAAGTGCAACCTAATTCATTTTATTACATCAAGTTTATATGCATATGGATCCTGGTAATGAAGTTCTGTTCTTAATATTGCCGTCCCAGTCTCCTACCCAGATGTAATCATAAAAGCAGGGCTTGCATGTTGTATGTGTGGTTATATCCCTTCTTTAGTACATGTCCCAAGTTAACTATCAGTAAATGTAAATTATTGAAGAAAGGAAGAAAAGGAGTTACCCACTAATGCAAAGAGTATACATTGTATAATAAGGACTTGTGACAGGAGTGTGTAATTGACACCATAGAAAAGAAACATTTTTCACAGCCAACAGTCAGAATAAATTATATATATATATATGTTATATATATACGTATGTATGTATATGCATATATGTGTATATAAACAGCCATAGGTGTATGAGTGGGATAAACAAAACGTAGTATATACCTGGAATGGGATATTATTTGCCCTTAAAAAGGAAATCCTGTCACATGCTACAACATGGATAAACCCTTGAGGACGTTCTGTTAAGTGAAGTAAGCCAGTCACAAAAATAAATACTGTATGATTCCCTTTGTGTTTGGTATCTAAAGTAGTCAAATCTCACAGAAACAAAGAATGTTAGTTACCTGAGGGAAAGGGGAAATGGAGAGTTGTTAAACGGGTAGAGTTTCAGTTGTGCAAGATAAAAAAGATCTGTACATCTGTTGTATAACAGTGTGAATGCCCTTAACAGTACTGAGCTGCACACTTAAAGATGTTTCAGATTGCAGATTCTGCGTTAGGTGTTTTTTACCCCACATGCGTGCACGTGCGCTCACACACACACACACACACACACACACACACACACACACCACACAGACGTAGACAGGGGAAAATAGAGGTTGTAGCGTCTAAGACCTATGCTTGAGTTGCAGCTGCATGATTTACTGGTATTGTGACCTGCATCCTCCCAGCTGAGTGGTCGTACAGGCTTATCGTAAGCAACCAGGCCTTCCGCGGCAGTCTGGTCACCCCCGTCCTGTTCAGAGCAGTGACTAGTTCGGACCTTTTCCATACTCTTGAAATCTGTAACTTCCGTCTGACCCCTCAGCCTCCTAGTCACAAACAAAATAGAAGCCAATAGGCATGAACTCTCTGTTCACCCCCAAGCCTAGAAACCTAGATGTGTCTGTACCCTTTTTACCCATTTCCCTGTATCTAAGTTAAATCCCACCTTTTATGCCCTTCTCCCTGTTACCTTCTCTTTCCATTTACCTTCCCTTTTGATCTTTTTTCTTTACCCCCTCTGGCCACTGGCAGTCATTGGCTAGCCCCTTTTGATCTTGATCTCATGCCTCGTTCCAGTTACTGTCCTCTTACTCTTTTTCACAGTTAGACCTTTCAAGATATTTGTCCCTATTCACTGGTACCATTTCCATACCCCTTCTTCCTCTACTCACTCTAGTCTCTTCCCGTCCTTGTAAACAGCTCTCAGTAAGGTTAACTTGCTTTTCTGTTTCACTAAGCACTAAGCAGACATTTAAAGTCTTTATCTTGTTTGATCTTTTAGGGTGTAGACCAACATCCTTAACGTGGGCTAGGGACCTCTGCTTGCTGTGCTGGTTGCCTCCCTTACCTACCCTTGTTTTCTGAACTCTAGCGCTTGGCTTGTTCACTTCTTTGGGAGTGCAGTGTACCCTTTTACCATGGGAACCCACGCTGTCCTCTCTTCTGGAATGCATGTCTTTACCTCCTACCCTTCAGTTAACTCCATTCTTCATCTTCAGATTTTGTCCTAATCATCACTTACTCAAGGAATCCTTGCCTTCCCTGACCTCCTTGACCAGGTCAGGTTCCTCAATTTCTGTGATCTCTTGCCCTGGGTACCTCTCCTTCATCGCACTTGGCCGCGTTCGACATTACCCTTATGTCTGGCTACATGATTACTGTGTTTGGTGCCTATACTGTAAGCTCACCAGTACCTGGTACTTGATAAATGAGTGAATAAATGTGATTTGCTGATGTAAATGATTTACTTACTACATAAGTAGTAATTTGGAAGAATTTATAGCCTCTTTTCATTTGTGATCACAGAAAGATATTTATGAAAATTAGCCAACGAAAGACAAACCAATGGGGGCGCCTGGGTGGCGCAGTCGGTTAAGCGTCTGACTTCGGCCAGGTCACGATCTCGCGGTCCGTGAGTTCGAGCCCCGCGTCGGGCTCTGGGCTGACAGCTCGGAGCCCGGAGCCTGCTTCGGATTCTGTGTCTCCCTCTCTCTCTGCCCCTCCCCCGTTCATGCTCTGTCTCTCTCTGTCCCAAAAATAAATAAACGTTGAAAAAAAAATTTTAAAAAAAGAAAGACAAACCAATGAAAACTCTTTGTTGCACTTACCTTCTGTGGTGGATTGATGTTAATGACAGACTTCGGATGCCAGTAGACATGAGGCTTTTGGTAGATTTTTGACCAGTTAATGGATTCCTCCTTGTCTCCTAAAAGGGGGGCAATTTTTCTCTGGAACTCAGTCAGCTTATAATGCTAAGTATGCTTAATACAAAGAAATTTATTGGTTCTTCAGAGGTTCTGTTGTATATTGTTAACTTTTAGAAAAGAGAATGTACTTTTGTCAGCTCTTTGTCAGAATTTTTATTTATTTATTTATTATTTTTTTAATGTTTATTTGGGGGGGGAGGGGCAGAGAGCAAGGGAGACACAGAGTCCAAAGCAGGCTCCAGGCTCTGAGCTGTCAGCAGCCAGCCTGACGCAGGGCCGGAACCCACAACCATGAGAACATGACCTGAGCTGAAGCCTGATGCTTAACTGACTGAGCCACCCAGGTGCCCTGATTTTTTTTTAATTAATTAATTTATTTTAAGAGAGAGGGAGGGAGTGGCAGAGAGCGAGAGAGAGAGAGAGTCCCAAGTAGGCTCTGTGCTGTCAGTGTGGAGCCCAACATGGGGCCCAAACTCAAACCATGAGATCATGAAATGAACTGAAATCAAGAGTTGGATGTTTAACCCACTGAGCCACTCAGGCACCCCGTCATTTTTAAATACCTGTGGTAAAGCAGATTTCAAGTTGGCCTAGGAGTCATTTTTGATACCTTTTTTTTGTTTTTTACAAATTTTACTTTTAAATATTTCTATACCTAACAGGTGACTCAGACTCACTACCCTGAAATCAAGAGTCACATACTCAACTGACTAAGCCAACCAGGCACCCCTTGACACCTTTCTTTTGTACCCCGTGCCCATCAGTTACCAGTTCTGGCTCTTCTAACAGGCCTTTTCTTTTGGTTTGACTGCCCTCATCCTCCTTTAGGTTGCATCACCTTATTAGCGGCTTACCCACCAGTCATCCTTGGTTCCTGACACTCGGTGTTCTACTTAATCCAGCAACCACACCAGTGCCCTGTAGTATGAGTTTTGTGTTGTCATGTACTACTTGAAACTTTTTCTACTTACTAATAGGAAAAATTCCATCTCGGCCTGGAATCTGAGGCTCAAACCTACTCTATCCTTTGCAGGTATCGAGAGCTAAGAAAATGATCTCTAGGGGAGTCAGCTAGTCATCAGCCAACTAGTACCTCACTGTGGTCTACAGGATTTAGGGATTGGGTTCTCGTTTTGGCAGGCCTGAGCTCTTATTTGTTAGTGTATCCAGAGTTGATTGGATCCTAGTCATTGATTTTCTCTAATCAGACTCAGAAAAGACAGAT
Organism: Acinonyx jubatus; assembly: GCF_027475565.1. NCBI lineage: Eukaryota > Metazoa > Chordata > Mammalia > Carnivora > Felidae > Acinonyx > Acinonyx jubatus. The sequence goes on along the minus strand of NC_069383.1, from coordinate 18,045,055 downwards.
ATGTAAACTAGTATTTCAATTTATTGCTCTTTAATGAGAAGTGTATCTGCATGGGTACTCATGTTGGTTGGTCAGCACAGCTTTTACTCTAGAAATTTACGTAATAAATGATATTTTTTAATCAGAAGATTGTCAAGAATGGAAGCAAAGCAGGGAGTGGACTGATTACTCTTAACGTGAGGTCTAGACCTGCTGATTCCCATCTCCCACATCCCCACACCAAAGACCCATGGCTTCCTGCCCTCCCCTTCAGATTAGGTTAGGCTAGGTTCTCCCTTTTATATGTTCTCGAGCAGTTCTCCGTCATCTTTTATTATATTGATCATTGTATTTTGAATTCTGTGTTTAATGTCTTCCTCTGTGTCAATCTCTGAGTTCCATGAAGACTGGCATACTGTCTGTCTTGCTTGGTGTGTAGTCCCTGGCACATAGGAAGTCCTCAGTAAATACTGGTTGAGTGAATGAGTGATGTGGTTTGACCAGTTTAGTCTATTCTTCACCATGCACATTTTCCCCCTTAAAAGAATTTTCCCAATGCATTGTCTTTTTATGACAATATTGCTTATACTACAGTGAACATTTAACACATTTAATTAGGTTGCATCATCATGCCGTCTTACTTCCCTGGTTTGTTTGGATTTGTGCTTTCTCAGAGAGAAGTTAAACATGTTTACAGTTCAGGCTATAGATTAGTTCCACGTTTCTGGAGTGACTGATTGGTTTTGACTAGTTTCCCTTTCAGAGTCTTTATAAACACATATGGACACCATATCTGATTGTTTACAAACAGAAACTTGGGTCTTCAGGGAGTGTTATTCAAACGGTGGGTCTCAAATATATTTCATGAATTTCATAAATTTATTTCATGAATAAAATAACATGATACAAAATATCAGAGTGCATGGATTGAATGAATATTGGTATTTTATATACAACTTTTCAGTTTTAGGTAGTTACTGGGTTGAGATATGGAATATTTCTTACCGCGGGTTCTAGTCACAAAAGTTTGAAAGCTGTTACTCTTTAATTCCACTATGGCTCTTTGAATTCTCTTTTACACTTTTGCACCTGCCTTTGAGCCTTAGCTCCTGCTTTCTCTTGGCTGTGCTTTGTTACCCAGATTTTCCCCAAATTGCTGCACAAGTGCAGCCATCCTTTAGAAATTCTTGACCATCATTTTGATCTTTTGAAATTCTTATTTTTTTGTGTCAACAATGATATTCCCTTTTTTGTACTATTGTTATTGAGATTTTTCACTTACGTATGCTCTGTCTCCAGAATTTGATTTTGAGGTTTTTTTTAAAAAATTTTTTTGTTAACTTTATTCATTTTTGAGAGACAGAGAGAGACAGAGCATGAGTGGGGAAGGGGCAGAGAGAGAGGGAGACACAGAATCTGAAACAGGCTCCAGGCTCCGAGCTGTCAGCACAGAGCCTGACGCGAGGCTCGAACTCACGAACTGCGAGATCATGACCTGAGCCGAAGTCGGATGCTCAACCAACTGAGCCACCCAGGCGCCCCTGATTTTGAGTTTTTAAAGATCAGATTGTTTCTCCTATCCCCTATAATATTTTATTGTTTATTTATGGGCTGAAACATTTTTAGATAAGACATTTTTAGATAAGTGAATTTGGCTGAGTTTAGATGAATTTGCCTAGGTATGTCTAGATGTGATCTTAATTTCACTTACCAGATGTGTCAGAAATACCTATATTTATTTCAGACATTTTCATTTTCCACATGTTAGGTATAGAAGTAATATAGTTTAGTAGTTAAGGCACATTCTGGTGACAAACTGCCAGGGTTCATAACCCAGGTATCCAGTGTGTCCCTGGGTGAGTTTCTTGCCCCCTCTGCCTCAATTTCCACATCTATAAAATGGAAGAAGACAGAGTGCTGACCTCATAGTGTTCTGAAATAAAATAATCTGTGGAAAGAGCTCAGAACCATGCTCAGTAGCACATGGCAAAAGCTCAGTATTACTTATATAAATTTACAAAAGTGTTCCATATTTATGTTTTTAAAAAAAATTTTTTTAATGTTTATTTTATTTTTCAGAGAGAAAGAGAGACAGACAGAGTGTGAGCAGAGGAGGGTCAGAGAGAGAGTGAGACACATAATCTAAAGCAGGCCCCAGTCTCTGAGCTGTCAGCACAGAGCCTGACGCGGGGCTCGAACTCACAAACTGTGAGATCATGACCTGAGTTGAAGTCGGACACTTAACTGACTGAGCCACTCAGGCGCCCCTCTGTGTTGTTTTTTAATAGCTAGTGTCCTAGCCAAAATAAGCTGCCTTTTTTTTTTTTTTTTTTGAGCTGCTAAGTTTTACAAAATCTGATCTTTAGTCCCTACTCCTGCTTTTATTTGGATGATAGGGACTTGTATTTATTGAATGCCTATGATATGCCAGTCACTGTAATGTGTGTTTTACCTAGTTTATCTCATTTAATCCCTTTGCCCCTATGATGTAGATATCATCTAGTGAGGTTATTTCCTTGCTCCATGTCGTACAGCTAATAAAGTGGCAAAACCATAGCAGATATTCCACTTTCAAGTTGGGATTTACTTTATGTTGTATTAAGCTAGACAAAATGATGCTTATATTGTTTTTGAGAAATCTGATATGTGTGCTTGTATATTAATGTTTGGTTTATATGTATAACTCTGCATATTTAAAAGTAGCCATGATGAGTGTGACTGAAATATGTAGACAGTAACCTTATGTTATTTTCCACATGTGTGTCGTATTTGATGCTGGTTTTATTGATTTTTTCTTGAAGCTGCTAGTCTGTGGGGTCCGTACAAAGACATTTGGCAAACAGTGGGAAATGCTCTTTGGAGAAGACAACCTGAAGCTGTCCACCTTCTTGACATGATCTTGAAGAAACACAAACCTGACTTCATCTCACTGTTCAGAAACCCAGTAGGAAATTTTCTTTTTTGCTTCTTGGATATGCTTTTGTACTTGTCCTAGTCCACTGATTCAAGTTTTCTCTAAAACTGTAATTTTTCCTAGGAGCAGTTATTATCTTCTTTTTGTTCTCCATAGAAGTTAATATGTATCTGTCTCTAGCCAGGAGATATCTTAGTAATATTTGAATGCAATTTATAAAGTGTAGTATATTCCAGAATTGTGAGTGTCCTTGGAATTTCTGACGTATAGTTAATATATCTAAGCTCAGTAAGATTGATTATTTTGTTTATTTCCAGGTACACTTTCAACATTTTAACTCTTCATAATGTTATGTAAGTTGTGTTAGCTGAACTAATGAATTCCTGTGTGTTTACTCACTGCATCTTGAAATCCCTTTCAACCAAGAAGAGAATACTTCAGTGTAGGGAATTCTTATTTGGAAATTCCTTTCCTTGCTGTTTGATAATTTTCTTTTGTAGACTAACAAGAACCGTTTGTCTTACCAGAAATGACCTTTTGCTTTTTAGCTTTTTTTTATTTTTTTTTTCTCTCTCTTTAGTAGAAAGAGCCCTACCCTGGGAGCCAGTTGAGCTGAGTTCCAGTCTTGGCTCTACCACTAGAGTTGTAGGACAGGGAGGTCACCTGACTTATCTGGGTATCAGCTTTTCCATCTGTTAATAGAGGAGTTGGATTTAAATGTCCTATGTGGCCTCCTCTTCCAGATGTAAATTTCTAAGACTGTGATCCATCAAATAATTCTATACTGTATGTTATTTGTTAACTATCTGAACCAAGTAAGAATTTTTTTGGGAATAAGACTACATTTTACATAATATACTAATAAACTATCACTAGCCCTACTGATTGATTCAACAATTCCTGTATATATTTGTTATTTCCCTCTTGAAGACTTTATGTTTTTATTTATTAAATGTATAACTGGAAAAGTTCCTTACAGACTTGAAAAATAGTGTACTATTTGTGCTTTCTCAAAATTTTGTATTTCAGAGGTTAGCAGGGGCAATTATTGAGAAGGTAGTAATAGCGTAAAGTGCTGGAACGAGTAGGAAGTGTTACCTCATAAAGGTCTAATTGTAGATTGTCTGATAAACAGTACTTCTTTTGTCACATTACCAATCTACCTTATCATGAATTAACTTCTCTAGGTAATAATTAAGACCTTGTCTCCAGGATACTATTTCATCACCTGATTTTATTTATTTTTGCCATTGTAGCCAAAAAATGTCCAACAACACGAAAAGGTTCAGAAAGCCAGTACAGAGGGAGTCGCCATCCAGGGTCAACAGGGGACCCGACTTCTTCCTGAACAGCTCATTAAAGAAGCCTTTATCCTTAGTGACCTTTTTGATATTGGAGAATTGGCAGCTGTTGAGCTTCTCCTCGCCGGTAGGTTGACATTTAATTGACCCTATGGTAAGGGAGGACAGAACTATAAAGTCATTTGCTCAGGATTTATAGTGTTGTATCATTTAGGTTCCAGAGTAGTTTCTAAGGATGCAGTTTATTCGAAAAGTCATATTCAAAACATCTCCTTTTGTTTATCTTTGACTAATGGGAAGGCTTTAGTGACTGAAGTTGTGAAAGGTAATTTAACTGTTTTAAGATAGGCTTTTACATGGTAATTTACTAGCAAAGAATCATTGGCTCATCTCACAAATTTTATAGCACAAAGAATTTATTGTCATAGAATGAGTAAGAAAGAAAGGTCACTGCTTTTTTGGAGTTTCTTTTTGAGGTGGGGGGGGTTCAGATAAGCGAATGGGTTAAAAATAAGAATTTTAATAATACTACTAGGAAGAAAATAAAACGAGGCAATGGGCTATAGAGAGATGGGGGACTGCTAGAGGGCACCTCTAAATAGGGTATTTAGAGAAGGCTTCTCTGGGACATATGACCTGAGACCTCCATGATGATAGGGTACTAGAGTTGTTGGTGACCCAGACAGACCAAGCAGCAAGTGCTTGAGGTGGCACATTATAGAATAAAAGACCATGGATAGAAGGATGCAGGAGCCTCACAAAGACAGGGAGGGTGAGGGAGGGTAAGGAGAGAGCAGGAATTAGATCACATTCAGTCTTGCAGGCAAGGAAAATTATTTGGATTTTATTCTAATTGATTGCCATGGAAAGTTGCTGACAGGGGCTTTAAGCAGAAGAGTTACATAATCCAGAAAAAAATTTGAAATTATTTCTCTGGCTGCTATATAGAGAAAAAGTTGAAATTTCCATAAAGTAAGCAATTCATTTTCATTATAGCAGAGGAGCCTTGTGAAGAAGCCTCGTGGGCATTTTTAAAATTTTTTTATTTTTCAAAATTTACATCCAAATCAGTTAGCATATAGTGCAACAGTGATTTCAGGAGTAGATTCCTTAGTGCCCCTTACCCATTTAGCCCATCCCTTCTCCCACAACCCCTCCTGTAATCCTCAGTTTGTTCTCCATATTTATGAGTCTCTTCTGTTTTGTCCCCCTCCCTGTTTTTATATTATTTTTGTTTCCCTTCCCTTGTGTTCATCTGTTTTGTCTCTTAAAGTCCTTATATGAGTGAAGTCATATGATGTTTGTCTTTCTCTGACTAATTTCACTTAGCATGATACCCCCCAGTTCCATCCACGTAGTTGCAGATGGCAAGATTTCATTCTTTTTGATTGCCGAGTAATACTCCATTGTATATATACATATATCTATATACCACATCTTCTTTATCCGTTCATCCATCGATGGACATTTGGGCTCTTTCCATACTTTGGCTATTGTTGATAGTGCTGCTATAAACATGGGGGTGCATTTGTCCCTTCGAAACAGCACCCCTGTATCCCGTGGATAAATGCCTAGTAGTGCAATTGCTGGGTTGCAGAGTAGTTCTATTTTTAGTTTTTTGAGAAACCTCCATACTGTTTTCCAGAGTGGCTGCACCAGCTTGCATTCTCGTGGGCATTTTAATTGAAAAAGTTTCATATGTTTAAAGATGTCATGTAGCTTCCAAAATCCTTTTTGACCTAAGGCTGCATTAAAAGTAGTACGGTATTGAGAATGAGGAAGGTAGTTTTTCCATTCTGTGATGGAAATGTTAACTGGATATGCTTGAGTTTTAGTTTAACTCAGAACTTTGATTTAACATTTATTTTATTTTTACCATGGGCCAGGCACTGTGTTAAGGCTTCAGGAAGAGAAGCATGAATAAAACAACTAGTGTGAAGGAGCTCATAGTCTAGTAACTGGGAAAGACATGGGGACAAATAATTACGACACAATTAGGTGCATTAATGCCGGTTTATGCAAGATTTAGTGATGGTCCAGAGGCAAAGAGATTAAATTGAATTGACCTCAGGGTGTACAGAGAAGTCTTCATAAAGATCATGCGGCCTAAGGTAGGTGTTGAAATATGAGTAGGCACATGTCGAGTAGAATAGGTGTGCATTCAGGAGGACGAAGGGCATCCAGGCACAAGAAATGGCCTGCACAGAAGTGTGAAGCAGTGAAATGAATTTGGGGACGAGAGAGAGTGGACTGATTGTGCTACGGGGAAAAGACAATCTTAGGAAATGAAACTGAAACTAAAAAAGACAAAGTGGAAATTACTCAAAAGAGAGCAGTTAAAACGGTGAGGGAACTGGAAACAGGAAAAGTTAATTTTCAGAGAAAACTTGAGGGGAAGAAACGTCCAAATATTGGAAAGATTTCATGTGAAAGAGGGTAAAATGGGCATTAAACAACATTGGATTCAGTGGACAGTAGTGAGACCAAAAGATTGTTCCCCAGCACATAGAAATCAGAGATAAAGGTGAGATTGAGCGTTTGGGAAATGGTGAATTCCATTACTGCCAGTGTCCTGGCACAAGTTGGATGGCCTCTTGTAGATGTTAGGGAAGAAGGAAAACAGTAGATGGGTGTTTGAAGTAGAGGACCCTTAGGGCCCCTTGAACCCCGAGGTCCTGTGATTTCTTTGAACTGAACATTGGCATAGTCATTTTGGGTCTCATCCTAAACACACATGTGTGTATTTACTAAATTGTTTCTCAACTCCCTTTTCTAGGAGAGCACCAACAGCCCCATTTTCCTGGTCTCACCAGAGGACTAGTAGCTGTTCTTTTATACTGGGATGGAAAGCGGTGCATTGCAAATTCCCTGAAAGCCTTGATACAGTCTAGACGAGGAAAGACGTGGACCCTTGAACTCAGGTCTGTTTGCTTCTTAGGATTTCAAGGCTTTATTAAAAATTATCTGGATTTATTAATTTATTATTAGAAATAACGTAAATTTCTCTTTCCAGTATGTATAATTTAAGTAAGATATGTAACATAGCCGAGCAATAAATACTTCCTTATTCTGTAAAGAATAACAGATTAAAGCTGCTTTATTTGTTAACAAAAAAGAAGTATGCTTAGAAGTTTATTGATGCCTAGTTATCTAGAAAGAACTAAAAGAGCTGGGTTATAATTCATCCTGTTTTGTCCAGTAATGTAACATTATTGTCAACAGCATTTGCTATATCTGTAAGGTGAAGAAGTGTATGCATTACTGTTCATTGTAACTTTCTCTATTGATTTCTTTTCGTTACAGTCCAGAGCTGGTTTCCATGACAACACGCTTTACAGATGAACTGATGGAGCAAGGATTGACTTATAAAGTGCTTACTCTGGTGTCACAGATTGATGTGAACAATGAGTTTGAGAAGCTACAGCGGGAGAGAGGTTTGGGCAGTGAAAAACATCGAAAAGAGGCAAGGGTTCACTGACATCTGTTCATGGGTTGTCTATGTCAGGTCTCGGGCAGAAAAGTCATGACCATTAGAACAATTAGAACGTGGGCACAGAAAATTGCTAACGTACGTTAAAACGTGGAGGCATCTGTGTCCAAAATTGGCTTGTAGCTGTTTTCACTTCTTTCTAGTCACTTATATGCTGTCGTAGCTCTTTTCCTGGAATGAACTCTTCAAGAAATTGGTCATCCCATAACAGAGCTTGGAACTTAAAATGAGGAATTAACAGTAGGGTTTGTTTAGAATTCCAGAGGTGACAGGTTAGGGTCACTTGTGGATTCAGATAGATTTATTTAGTTGCTTAGCTTTGGAAAAGGTAGTTTACATTTTTGGAAGAAGACCGGGTGGTTTCACTGGTTTATGTGTACTAACAATCATACATTTTTCTTTCTAGGTTTCTGATCTTATCAAGGAGTGCAGGCAGTCTCTGGCAGAAAGCCTTTTTGCCTGGGCTTGTCAGTCACCTTTAGGCAAAGATGACACACTGCTTCTTATCGGACATTTGGAAAAAGTGACAGTTGAGGCTAATGGTTCGTTGGATGCAGTGAATCTGGCTCTTCTTATGGCGCTTCTGTACTGCTTTGATATCAGTTTTATAGAACAAAGCACAGAGGAGCGAGATGGTATTGGATTTTATACCTATTAATACATTTACTTTTTTAAAAATGAGATTAAATTATGGAGATAACATTTAAGAAGGGCAGTATTTTAACTAACGTAAGAAATTGTACATTTTATTCCTGTATTTATTCCCGTGTGTGCAGTTCATCCATATTTGAGTATTTACATAAAAGATGACATTTAAAAAATTCTGCGCTCTGTTAGATATCTTTGTTGTCCTTTTCAGTTTTGGAATAGGAAAGTGATAAAGATTACGCAATACATGTTCATGAGTTCTCCATGCGTAATTTACGTAACTGCTTGTTTCTTTACATTTTATTCACATTTCAGACCTTTCATGAAAACATTCTAGGGGAGGGTAACTATCATTTTTAGTAATATATCATCTTTGATTTATGTTGTCGCTGAAGTATATAAAATTTTTACTTGGTGACCTTATTCATAGTTACTGCTTACAAAAGAGGATCTCAAAAATGATTCCTGCAGAGGAAGATTATTGCCCTTAGCGTCACAGGTGTTTATAGTTATTCTAACAGTTATCCCCGGTCCACTTTTGACCGTATTGTTGGCATCTTTCAATACGTAGGTATGTAGGGAGAATAGACCTTTTCCACTCATCTTTGGTGGCCATCCTTAGACATTAGGGAAGGCTTATGGAAGGCATAAGTACTCCTTTCCTCCAATCAGATTGGCACACGGTGCTTTGTGCGCCACAAAAAGAGTGGTGCCTGTGCTCGTATAGGAAGCTGCCACTTAAGGCATTGGTCAGATTTCCTGTATTGAATGAAATGAAGCACAGAATTAAGTGGGGGCAAGCTGTGTTCGTGGAACCTTGTAAGTGGTACTTGCAGCAGCGAAATGAAATGCCTGGAAAGTTTCATAGGCTAGGATGTAAGGTTTTTGTATTAGGTTTTAATTTTATGAATTTAGGATGCTGATGATTAACTCATTTTAATTGTGATTTCTTGTTGGTCGTTCTGTATGTGTTTGATTAATAAATGGGAGAAGTGAATTATTAGTGCATGTATAATAGTAGACAGAAACTTTCAAACTACAGGAAATTGAAGAATGTGTTCTTGGTTAAAGATTGGGAACCACTAGGGCACCTGGGTGGCTCAGTCGGTTGAGCATCTGACTTCAGCTCAGGTCATGATCTTGCAGTCCGAGAGTCTGAGCCCCACATCAAGCTCGCTGCGCTGAAGCCACTATCAGCACAGAACCCGCTTCAGACCCTCTGTCCACCTCTCTCCCACTGTGTGTGCACTCTCTTTCTCAAAAATAAACATTAAAAAATAAAAGAAATATGGTACGCCTGGGTGGCTCAGTCGGTTGAGCATCCGCCTGCAGCTCAGGTCATGATCTTGGGGTCCGTGAGTTCGAGCCCCACGTTGGGCTCTGTGCTGACAGCTCAGAGCCTGGAGCCTTGGTTCAGATTCTGTGTCTCCCTTTCTCTGTGCACCTCCCCTGCTTGCACTCTGTCTCTCTCTCTGAAAAATAAATAAACGTTAAAAAAAAAAATAAATATTAAAGATTGGGAACCGCTGACATCAAAAGGAAGGACAAGAAAATAAGTAAAATAAAGTCTTAGGTGTCAGTGGTGTTTCCCATTTTAGAGTTTTAAAAAATTTTTATTGTTTTTGAGAGAGAGTTTACAAGTGGGGAAAGAGCAGAGAGAGAGGGGAACAGAGGATCCAAAGTGGGCTCCGTGCTGACAACAGCCAGTCCGATGTGGGGCTCAAACTCACGAACTGTGAGATCATGACCTGGGCCAAAGTCGGACGCTCAACCAACTGAACCTCCCAGACTTCTTGGAGAGAGAGAGAGCAGAGGAGGGGCAGAGAAAGAGGGAGAGAGAGAATCTTAAGCAGGCTCCACACCCCCGTGCAGCCTGACTCGAGGCTCGATTTCACAACCTCCCATTTTACATTTATTCGGAATCCTATGCTTGTTTGAAATACCAGAGTATGACTGAACTGTAAATAGAAAATCATTTAAGTATTATTTAGCAATTTCATTTGTTATAATCACAGTCGATGCTTGTTTGCAATTTGAATTCTTATTTTGGTCTGTTTTTGCTTGATATTTTAATGTAGGCATTTATGTAGTAAAATTCTATCTTTTTTTTTTTTTTTTAAAGATTTTACTTTTAAGTTATCTCTACACCCAACAGGGGCCTTGAATTCATAACCCCGAGATCAAGAGTTGCCTGCATTACTGATCGAGCCAGCCAGGCACCCCAAATTCTATCTTTTTTGATCTTTAAATTGCATTGATTTTAGAATTTATATGCAGAAAAACTGGCTTTTTAACTGTTTTAAAAAATTTTTATAGTATACTTATAAAAAACCATTGAAAAAAGAATTAAAATTTAGAATTATTGTCAATTGCCTCTTTCAGTATTAGTTTGTATAGAATTTTTACGGTAGTGTGTTTTTTGGTTTGTCGAACACAAACACTATTTTTTGGTTAGTCCTAATTCTTTGATAATTCATTGAACTCTGATTTCCTGATCTTTAGCCATCATTCCTATGTATCAAAAGTGAGGGTTTCTCTACTTGTTGGTATAGTGGTCTATTTTTGTGTTTTCAGATATGATTCATCAGCTTCCACTATTGACAGAAAGACAATACATTGCAACAATTCATTCCCGCCTTCAAGACTCACAGCTTTGGAAACTGCCTGGGCTGCAAGCCACGGTTCGACTTGCCTGGGCATTGGCACTGAGAGGAATATCTCAGCTACCTGATGTGACAGGTAAATTGATTGTAGGTGACTCTCTTATGAGAAAGAACGTATCAACTTGAGTAGTATGTTATCTTTGACATATAAGCATGAGCATAGAAAGATATCTGGAGTTGTATTAAATGAAGCTTTGGAATGTGGTAAAATACAGACTTTTTTTGTCCTGGTCTCTCAAAAGAAATTTTATGAAATATGGTTTCCCTTTCTTGGAACCAGTGACAATGCTCTTTTAGTTTCTTTTTTCCCTTAAGAGTGTAAAATTTTGAGGGGCGCCTTGGTGGCTCCGTCAGTTGAGCATCCGACTGGCTTAGGTCACGATCTCACAGTTTGTGAGTTCAAGCCCCGCGTTGGGCTCTGTGCTGACAGCTCAGAGCCTGGAGCCTGCTTCGGATTCTGTCTCCCTCTCTGCCCCTCCCCACTCATACTTTGTCTCTCTCTCAAAAATAAAAAATAAAACATTAAAAAAAAAAAAGTAAAATTTTGAAATGGCAGTATCACAATAATTTTTTAAATTAAAATTTATGATTTCTTTTTTTTTACGTTTTTTCCTTGGTTTCACAAAATAATTTTTCACAAATTAAAAACTAGTATTATTTTAAAAGAAAATACATTAGAAAGGAGATATTTGGATCAGCTAAGAATGGATGTGGAAGTCTGACTTTAATAGTCTATGACCGACTATAGCATATCCTGTTCTGCTGTTGACATTCATGTAATTCTCATACTATAGTGGTTTAACAGGACGAGAACTATGTTTTTGTTGTAATTTGAAGCCCAAAGAACTGTCACTTGTTTTTATGGTAGATCTGGAAAGCTTTTATTAAGGTTTATTATCCATATCAGTGTTTTCTAGTTGTGGAGTGTCAACAGATTCTAGTATCTTATCAATTATGTGAATCTAGAACGTTTTGTTCACTAGTGTCCTACTGTTCACAAGGAGACTGCAGAAAGCATTTTTTTTTTTTTTTGTATTAGGGGGTCTTTCTTTGGCCAAGTATTTTTTTTCAAAATTTTTTTTTAATGTTTATTCATTTTTGAGAGAGAGAGAGATAGAGACAGAGACAAAGCATGGAAGGGTGGGGTCAGAAAGAGAAGGAGACACAGAATCCGAAGGAGGCTCCAGGCTGTGAGCTGTCAGCACAGAGCCTGACGTGGGGCCCGAACTCACAGACTGTGAGATCATGACCCGAGCCGAAGTCAGGTGCTTAACTGACTGAGCCACCCAGGCGTGCCGGCCAAGTATTTTTTATATTAAAGCTAATTCATGGCTAATTAGACATTCATATTCGTGCATAACTTCTATTTCTGAACTATACCTCTTAGTCATTTGCAAGTCTTATTTTAATACTTGTCTGGCATAAAATTATCCTTTAAACTTTTAAGTGGGTATGTGGTACTTAACTTCATATATTGTGATTTACTGTACTCTTGCCCTCATCTGGAAGGGTACAGAAGAATGTGTTACAGTTTGCTATTGATGACAATAGGCTTAGGATTCCATACCTAGTTTCGAGTCCCAAATCTTTGGCTACTTATTCTCTTTAGTTTTACATGTTCATATTTTTTTATAAGTTTGATAATTAGGGGTACTATAATTAAACATTTTTAAACTAAAAAAGTTCCTAAAATTTGAATTTTAAAAAGTGCTAGAATTCAGGGGTGCCTGGGTGGGTCAGTCGGTTGAGCGTCCGACTTCAGCTCGGGTCATGATCTCACGGCTCGTGGGTTTGAGCCCCGTGTCGGGCTCTGTACTGACAGCTCGGAGCCTGGAGCCTGCTTCAGCGTCTGTGTCTTTCTCTCTCTCTGCCCCTGACCGACTCGCATCCTGTCTCTGTCTCTCTAAAAAATAAATAAACATTAAAAAAAAAAAATTTGTTTTAAAAAAGTGCTAGAATTTAGATATTAATGCTGCTTTATTACCTAAATAGTCTTCAAGAAATAGTTCTTGAATTGATCATCATGCAGTTTTAATTCCAGTATTTCTGAATTCAAGTGAAGGTTTATAATTAATAATTATTATTAATATTTAATTTATAACCTTAATAAGTATTATTAGTCAAAATAAAAACAACTATTTTGTTCTCAAGGAGTTTGTATGGTATGGGTAGGCTTTATTTCAAAATGCAAAATAAAACATAAAAGCTCATTATTTTCCTCTGGTTGAGGCTCTTGGCTTCTATCTGTTCCTGACCCCTTCCAAGGCAATGAAAATTGGTGGTACTTTGAGGGATACCTGGGTTGCTCAGTCAGTTGAGTGTCTGACTCGATTTTGGCTCAGGTCATGATCTCACACTTTTGTGAGTTCGAGCCCCACATCAGGCTATGTGCCGACAGCACAGAACCTGCTTAAGATTCTCTTCTCTCTCTGTCCGTCCCCTGCTCGCACTCTCTCTTTCTTAAAGAAAAGGAAAAAGAAAATGTACTTTGAGTAGCGCACTATGTATTTGATTTGTATGGTGCTCAAGCAGAATAAACTATGTAGCGGTTCTTATCCAAAGCCGGATTACCACAAGGTTACCTAGCAATTTATATGTACATTTAAAAGAAGTAAATAGCAATCTATTTCTTGAGGACATAACGGTACCTGTGACATATTTTACCAAAAAATTGAACATAAGTAAAGTCTCTGTAGATCAAACTGCCAACTTTTAATATAAACAGAGGACAGAGGAATATGTTAACTGTACCACTGGGATGGATGTCAAACCATTGTGGAAACTCTACAGGATAAAAGTCTAGTTTCTACTGCAGATAAGGGCAAGGGAAAAATTGAAAAGATACAGGAGGAGCCCACTACAGATGTATCACTCAAACGCAATCTGTAGATCTTATTTGGATCCTGATTCAAACAAACAGATTGCACAAAAGACAAAAAGCAAAAATCCAAACTAATATCTTTTATAACATTCATGGGACAGTTGTAAATTTGATTACTTTGTGGATATTTGATAGGAATTTTTTGAAGATTTAATGATATTGAGATATAATGGTATTTGTATGTATCACTTATTTTTCTTTTGTTTTTAAAGAATCTTTTTGAGTTGTATACTGAAATACTTATGAGTGAAATATTGAATAGTCTGGCATTTGCTTTCATCTAATTTGGAAACGCATGGAGATCTAGAGGAGATAAAATTAACTGTAAATGGATAGATAATATCGAAGCTAGATGATGGGTGTGTGGTTTTCATTATATTGGTCTATATATTGATAGATACCTGTTTGAAGTTTTTCAAATAAAAAGCTAAAAAAAGTTACAAGTAGACCAGTTTGTCTTTAGGTTAAGGTTTAGTTTTTAAGTTTTGCTACTTGGTTACCAAATTAGAAGAGTTACTTAGGTGGTCATGTTCAGGTTTTGGTCTTATTATTTGTGAAGACTTTTTCTGAATGATCTAGTTCATTTCATTGAGATTAAAGCATCAGTTTGTTAATATTTTGATAATAATTCCCTGATTATTTCAGTATTACATCATGTATCTCTGAAGAAATTATTTATCACTCATGTTACTGAGAAGAGCACATGGTTTTCTTTTTCTTTTTCTTCTTCTTTCTCCCAAGTGTTGTTTCTTACAGGAATACAAGGTTGGTTTATCATTTAAATCCAGGTTAACATATAGTGTAATAATGATTTCTGGGATAGAGTTTAGTACTTTGAATGCCCATTGCTCATCCCAAGTGCCCTCCTTAATCCCTATCACCCTTAGCCCATCCCCTGACCCAACGCCCCCTCCAGCGACCCTCCATTTGTTCTCTGTATTTTAAGAGTCTCTTATGGCTTGTCTCCCTCTCATTTTTTATCTTATTTTCACTTCCCTTCCCCTATGATTATCTGTTTTGTTTTTTAAACTACACATGTGAGTGAAATCATGGTATTTTGTCTTTCAATGACTTACTTCGCTTAGCATAATACACTCTAGTTCCATTCACATTGTTGCAAATGGCAAGATTTCATTCTGTTTGATCACCAAGTAATAATTCTGTTTGTGTGTGTGTGTTTTTACAATATATATACACACACACACACGCATATACAACGTGTGTGTGTGTGTGTGTGTGTATACGCACACATACATATATACACACTACATCTTCTTTATCCATTCATGAGTCAGTGGACATTTGGGCTCTTTCCGTACTTTGGCTATTGTCAATAGGAGTACATGGTTTTCTTTCTTTCTTTCTTTCTTTCTTTCTTTCTTTCTTTCTTTCTTTCTTTCTTTCTTTTTTTATTATTAAAAATTTTTTTGTGTGTGTGTTTATTCATTTTTGAAAGACAGAGACAGAGCATGAGCAGGGGAGGGGCAGAGAGAGAGGGAGACACAGAATCCAAAGCTGGCCAGGCTCCAGGCTCTGAGCTGGCAGCACAGAGCCCGATGTGGGGCCTGAACTCACAAACTGCGAGATCATGACCTGAGCTGAAGTCAGACGCTCAACTGACTGAGCCACCCAGGTGCCCCATGGTTTTCTAATGTACTTTTTCAGTAGCTCTTTTGAGTTTGTGAGTCAGTTACAGTGGGTACAGTCTTAGTTTTAACATAGACATGCTTGAAGGTTGAGAAGATAACCTGAATTTTGAAACATCAGCAGAGTATTATGAAATACTATAGTCTAGTTTAATAACTTTTTCTCCATGTGCTGTTTTTTAAAATATATTTCTAGCTCTGGCTGAATTCACAGAAGCAGATGAAGCAATGGCAGAGCTTGCAATTGCTGACAATGTTTTCCTGTTTCTCACTGAATCCGTGGTGGTGTCAGAAAACTTCTATCAGGAGGAATTTTATATTCGTAGAATCCATAATCTCATCACAGATTTCCTTGCACTCATGCCAATGAAGGTATGTGTAATAATATAGGATGAGTAAAAAGTAGTAGAAGATTTTTATGAAATAATAGAACCGATCAATTAGCTAACTTTATGTTTTAGAAACTAGTAAAATATTTTACTACAGACCGTAATTTGACAATAGTTGTGTTACAGCTTTTGAATTAGTAACTCATGAAAATGAAATAAGACCTGTTAACTGAGAATAAGCTTAAAAGAACAATATATTTGACACTGAGAATAGTTAATAAGGAGAAAGTAATAGTTAAATCACTATGGGTAGAAAAGTATTAATACCATGCTATCCCAGGGATCAGTGCTTAGGTTTGCCTTATTGATATATTTTTACATATGATTTGGAAGAGCCATAGTGGAAAATTTCCAGTTTTATAGAGAATTGTTTAGACTCTTAATTAGTGTATAAATGGGCTTCTGCTTGCTTACAAGTAATGCAAAGGCTACTTTTGAATAAAGAATTCAAGCTATCAGTATGATCTATAACTATGAGCCATGTCAGATGGTTTCTTGAGAGTGTATGTGTTTTGTGCAGTGTTGTGCCAAGAAAGCCATCAAAGTGGGGGCAGGAAGTAAATGAGGGAGTAAAGCCCTATGAATTCACTTTTTATGTGTGTATTTTAAAAAGCACCCCAGGGCCTCCTGGGTGGCTCATTTGGTTAAGCGTCTGACTCTTGCCTTCAGCTAAGGTCATGATCTCACAGTTCGTGGGTTCACGCCCCATGTTGGGCTCCATGCTGGCAGCGCAGAACCTGCTTGGGATTCTCTGTCTCCCTCTCTCTCTGCCCCTCCCCTGCTTGAGCTCTCTCTGTTTCTCAAAATAAATAAACAAATGTTAAAATAAATAAATAAAATAAAACATAAAAAAGCACCCCAGAGTACCTACATTTGTAATATTGTGTGGTTTTGGTACCATACCTCCTGAAACACATAAGGCAAATGGAAAAGGTACCTCAAATGGCAACAAACAAGGAGTGCAGTGCTTATTCATTATTTAACGAATTAAGTGTTTGTTGAGTTTCTTCTGTGTGCCAGGTACTATGTATTCTAGGTGTTGTGACGAAGACCAATAAGTAGGAGACTCATTCGTTATCAGCAAAGAATTTAGAATCTAGTTGGAGAGATTAGGTAGTAAAAGTAGGTAAATGAGAGGTATAGATAGTAAACTACTATGAATTTATATAGGCTAAGGATAGCTCCCTTAGGACTAGAATAGTCAAGGAATACTTGGAAGAACGTTTTTTAAGTTTATTTATTTTGAGAGAGAGAGAGAGGGAGGGAGCACGTGTATGCATGAGCAGGGGATGGACAGAGAGAGAGGGAGATAGAGGATCCCAAGCCTGACATGGGGCTCAATCTCATGAACTGTGAGATCATGACCTGAGCTGAAATCAAGACTCTGGATGTTTGACCGACTGTGCCACCCAGGTGCCCCATTCAAGGAATACTTTAACAGATAACCTTGGAGGACTTGATAGATTAACACCACAGAATTTTGGAATAGGAAGAAGCCTGCTAATCCTTTCATTTTACATTTGTAGAAATGAAGCCTTAGAAAGCTTAAGACTTAAAGTTTTTCCTAATCAGTAGTCCAGATGGGACTTTGATTATGGAAAGATAATCAGTGGTTTGAATAGGGTAAACAATTCACACAATTGGGGATACTGGAGGGTTTTTTTTGATACAGGAGTATTTAGGTTATCTGTCTCTTCTTGAACAAACTGGTTTGTATCTATCAGTGAATTTGTCCTTTTCGTTCAGATTGATTGACATTAAAGTTATTCCTAATACTCCTTTATTATACTGTTCATGTATATAGGTTCTGTGATGATGTTTCCTTTCTTATTCTTAATTTTGATAGTTTGTATCTTCTCTTTTTGTTTCTTAATTAGCCTGGCTAGAGGCTTATCAATTTTATTGATCTTTCCAAAGAACCACCTTTTGGCCTCATTGATTTTCTTTTCTTTTTTTTTTTTTTTAATGTTTTATTATTTATTGTTGAGACGGGGAGGGAGGGACAGAGAGAGAAGGAGAGGGGATCCTGTGCTGTCAGCACAGAGCCCAATGTGGGGCTCGAACTCACGAACTATGAGATCATGACCTGAGCTGAAATCAAGGGTCGGACGCTTAACCCACTTGAGCCACCCAGACGCCCCTCCTTGATTTTCTTTTACTTTGTTTTGCTATCATTGATTTCTGCTCTTTATTTTTTTCTCCCTTTTGCTTTGGGTTTAATTTTCGCTTCTCATTTCAGTTTCTCTAGAACACTTATCTCTTAATTACTGCTTTAGGCTGTGTCACATAAATTTTGGTTGCTTTCTTTTTTGTTCAATTTAATGTGTATTGTAATTTTCCTTGAGGCTTCTTTGATCGATGAGTTATTTAGAAGTGGCATTGTTTAATTTCCAAATATTTGGGAGCTTCTAGGTGTCTC
Source organism: Acinonyx jubatus (assembly GCF_027475565.1). Classification (NCBI taxonomy): domain Eukaryota; kingdom Metazoa; phylum Chordata; class Mammalia; order Carnivora; family Felidae; genus Acinonyx; species Acinonyx jubatus. The sequence goes on along the minus strand of NC_069383.1, from coordinate 18,026,725 downwards.
TCTGCAACTGGTTTCTAGGTTATTTTAGTTGTGGTCAGAGAACATACTTTATAGGATTTCAGTTATCTTAAATTTGCTGGGGTTTGTTTTATGTTTGAGAATATGGTCAACTTGGAAAATGTCCTGTGTGCACATGAAAGGAATGTATATTCTGTTGCTGTTATATGGAGTATTCCGTAAATGCCAGTTAGGTAAAGTTGCTAATGGTGTTTAAGTCTTCGACGTCCTTACTAATTTCACATACTCGTTCTATTGAATAATGAGAGAGGGAGGCGCCTGGGTGGCTCATTTGGTTGGGCTTCTGACTTCAGCTCAACTCATGATCTTCTAGCTCGTGAGTTCAAGTGCTGCATTGGGCTCTTGCTGACAGCTTGGAGCCTGGAACCTGCTTTGGATTCTGTGTCTCCCTCTCTCTCTGCCCCTCCCCTGCTTGTGCTCTGTCTCTCTCTCTCAAAAATAACTAAATATTAAAAAATAATGAGAGAGGAGTGTTGAAATCCTCACCTGTAATTGTGGGTTTGTCTAGCTTTTTGTTTTTGTTTTTGTTTTTTAATGTTTATTTATTTTTGATAGAGAGAAAGAACAAGTTGGGAAGGGGCAGAGAGAGAGGGAGACACAGAATCTGAAACAGGCTCCAGGCTCCCAGCTGCCAGTCCAGAGGCTAATGGTCTCAAACCCATGAACTCTGAGATCGTGACCTGAGCCAAAGTAGGACGCTTAACTGACTGAGCCACCCAGGCGGCCCCCCCCCCCCTTTTATTTTATTAAAAAATTTTTTTATTTAACGTTTACTTATCTTTGGGACAGAGAGAGAGAGCATGTGAGCAAGCATGAGCAGGGGAGGGGCAGAGAGAGAGGGAGACACAAAATCCAAAGCAGGCTCCAGGCTCTGAGCTGTCAGCACAGAGCCCGATGCTGGGCTCGACCTCAAGAGCTGTGAGCTCTCATGACCTGAGCCAAAGTCGGATGCTCAACCGACTGAGCCACCCAGGCGCCCCAGTTCACATGAATGTTTATAAGGTAATGGTTCTCAGCCAGGGCAATAATAGCATTCAGAGCATGCTGAGGAAATGAATGGCACCAGTGTTGCTTGTTATAATGTCTGTGGTGGAGTTGTTGGTAGCCAGGAGGTAGCTCAGGGGTGCTAAACTGTGCTGCAGTGGTCAGGATGATCCAGCCCAGTGAAGAAATGTCCTGTCTAAAATGTAGTAATGTTCCCGTTCAGAAACACTGTTGTTAAACTCACTTTCTCTGTAGTGGAAAATGCATTGAAGTTTTAAGATATAAATTATGGATGGTGATATCATACTAAAATTCCTAGTATATTTTGTTATGTCATTAAAGTGGAATAGACGTTATAACAGGTTTTCTCTTGTGTAATCACTTTTAGACAGTTGGCTGGTTTCCTGTTTTCAGTATTATTAACCCATGTAATAAATTTCCCTATTAAACTGTATGCAATGCATTTAATAGGTAAAACAGTTGAGGAATCGGGCAGATGAAGATGCTCGAATGATTCACATGAGTATGCAGATGGGTAATGAACCTCCCATTTCACTTAGAAGGGATCTGGAACACTTAATGCTCTTGGTAAGCCATTACACTGGATGCATGGTCATTTCTCCCTCCTTCCATTATTTACTCCCTAACTTTGGAAAGGTGCAGCTGTAAGATCTTAAATAATTGAGTTCCATAAAAATGTAAATTTTCAATTCAAGGTGATTTTTGAGTTAGAGGCATTTTCACCCAGTATCTGCTTATTCTTTGCAGATTGGTGAGCTATATAAAAAGAACCCTTTTAATCTGGAGCTTGCTCTGGAATATTGGTGTCCCTCAGAGCCTCTTCAGACTTCCACTATCATAGGTTCTTACCTTGGGGTGGCTCATCAGCGACCCCCTCAACGCCAGGTAAGCTCTTAGTTTTTCTGTTTTTCTGCCTTGGTGTAAGTGGGAGTCTTGAACCGTGAAGAAATGTTAGTTCCTAATTGCTGTTAACACAAATGACTACTTGTGTAACCTTTAGAAATTTGCACTTTTTTCCTTTTTGAAATTTGAAAGTGTTAAATTTAAGTTCTGATCATTTTGGAGTTTATGTAGTCAGTCTTAGGTAACATATTAGCTATGTGTCCAATCATAGACAGGTGTCTAGTCTTTCTGTGTGTCACTTGCTTGAATGTTACTGGTATTTATTTATTAGTTTGTCCCCAGTAGGCATGACAATAACCCAATATACACCATTCTTAACAAGTTGGGGAGGTTAGGATAGGTGTAGGTACTAAAAGGAAAGGCTGAGAAGTTAGAATTGATGACAAAATGAATCAGTAAAAAATGTAGGAAAAAGTCCATTTTCTGTCCTATATTAACTAAAGTATGATACTCAGTAGCAAATAAGATGGATTGCAGTATCGATCTTCATCTTTTGGGATTTCCTATTCTGGAGTCTTTCACGTTGAATAATTTTTAGTTATGCTAGAGGCTGAGATCACACACCTTTTCTGTTTACTGCAGTTGTTACATTTATTGATTCACTTTTCTCCCCATTTACAAAAATGTCTTGGAGAAGGAGTGATTAAAATTTTTGAAGATTAAAAAAAATCCTTAAATTATGAAATATTTGAAACATGGAAAAGAGAATAATTATAGTGAACACCCAACATCTTAGTTTAACAGCTGTTAACACTTTGCCTCATTTGCTTCATCCACTGCTGTTATTTTTACTACTTTTATTTTTCTGGAGTACGTGAAAGTAACTTATAGACAGCATGACATTTCACCTTTTACTGGATAAGTGACTGTCTCTTAAAAATAAGGATAATTTTCTCCATAATTAGAAAAATCACTGTTCTAATAGATTTAACAATAACTTCCAGAGACCAGTAACATTTTCAGTTCTGAAATCCAACCAATGAGACTGAGTGTCTGGATAGCACTTTTATTTGTTAATAGATTTAAGGAATAAGCAAAGATAAAAGGGAAAACTAAGAAGTGGATTTACAGAACAGGAATGTGGGAATGTGGTATTAGCCAGAACAGAAAACAGTATTTTTAGGCTACCCTCCAAAATTCTTTCAGGTTCCTAGGTCTTCATACTAAATTTGACTGGGATTCAGGAACCGTGGGTGCCAAGTATATTTGACTTTGCTGGTTTATTTTAGAGGAGTAAATTTCTTCAATTGTTTTACATATTTAAAATGTGAGTAGCCTTATGTTCTGTGGCATTGAGATGTTTTGAAACAAATGTGCTTTTTGTTCACAGAAAATTCTATAATTGATTAAGTTGCTAGTGACAATCTTGAAAAAATAATTTTTCATAAGTAGAATACCAAATTATTTTATCTTTGAGGCATTAGATCAGTGCACTTAGTTTTAGTTCATATGTAGTCTTCACTAGTTAGTCCATGCTATGTAAACTATTGATTTTTCCCTATTTCAGGTCGTCTTGTCAAAGTTTGTTAGGCAAATGGGTGACCTGTTGCCTCCAACGATTTACATTCCTTATTTGAAAATGCTCCAAGGATTAGCCAATGGGCCCCAGTGCGCCCACTACTGTTTCAGCCTGCTTAAAGTCAATGGTAGTAGTCACGGTAAGAGAAACTTGGATGTTATCTAAGTTTGTTGTGACATTGTTTTGTTTGGGTTTTTTGAGAGAGAATGAGCGGGGGAGGGTCAGAGAGACTCCCAAGCAGGCTCTGTGCTGTGAGCATGGAGCCTGACATGGAGCTCAATCTCACGAACTGTGAGATCATGACCTGAGCCAAAATTAAGAGTTGGACGCTTAACCAGCTGAACCACCCAGGTGTCCCATGACATTCTTGAACTCACTATTCCCCTGCCTGTTAAAGAATATTGGTTACTTGTACTAAGTTTTACTAGGTGTATAAATTGTTTTTATAATAATGGGAAAGAAGTACCTTGGGAGCTTTATGCATAGTGATGCCTTAATTATGGTCTCATAGGTTGGGGAGTTTTACCATTGACTTTGTTAAATACAATTCAGTTTAAGAAATCAGAATTAATATATAAAAACTTCAAGAACACATCTGGTATTCAATGCATACTATATACCCTTGCCATATGATTTTGGTTTTTTTTAATTCATAAGTACTTGTTTTCTAAATTTCCCTTCTTACAGTTTCTCTGTCAACCCTCTCCCAATTTCCTCATTTAATTTTCAGACTTGAGTCTGGTTAAATTGAAACACTGGAAAAGAGAAGAGAAAGAAATAGTTATTAAACATCTGCTTGGTAGGTCCCATGATTGGAATTGAGCTCTGCCTAGCTCCAAGGCCAGTGTTTTGACTACTCTGTCAAGGCCTGCTTATCTTGCCCTGTGCTTGGTATGTAGTGGAGTAGTGTAAATTACAAATCTAGACTGTCCTTATCTCTGTCTGTGGGAATTTAAGCTCACGTTTGGGAATTAGCTGTTGGGGAAAGGAGCCCCGTGTAGTCACAGGACAACACAGAGAACTCTTATGGATATAAAATAGGTAACTGACATCCAAGTAATTTACCTTTGCATGTGCCTGGGTACCACCTGTTCTTAGCCCTGAAGAAAAATTAATCCAGAGACTGAGCTCACAGATGGATTCTACCCCATTTTCAACACACTGCTTATTCTAGACAAGACAACATACTCTGCTTATCTAGGATAAAGGCACAGTTTATTGTTTTCAGTTTATTTTCTCCCTCCATTTCCAAGCAAATGCATAGACATTTTTGAAAGAAAATTTTATGCTGTCTTTCTTTACAGTTGAAAATATTCAGGGAACAGGTGGCAGTCCTGTTTCCTGGGAACATTTCTTTCACTCCTTAATGCTTTACCATGAGCATCTCCGGAAGGATCTTCCAAGTGCAGATAGTGTCCAGTACCGTCACCTTCCTTCACGTGGCATCACCCAGAAGGAGCAGGATGGACTCATTGCCTTTTTACAGCTCACATCCACCATCATTACTTGGGTAATTATCATCCACAGTATGTAAGAGTGTAATTTTATTTGTTTTCTGGCACGGGGGCATTTTAAGAGGATCCCAGACGTTTGTGAAATGCTTGAAGTTTTATAAGTGATGAGTTTTGCACACAGAATTCTGTTTTTAGGCTCTGTGTTTCTTTACCTTCAGAGGATGTAACGGTAGCTCTACTTATTGCCGTCAGCTAATGTGAAAACAATAAATAGCATGTGCCTGAAAGAAAATAGAAGGGCAAATAAGAATCAGTGTTTGGATTCACATCCTTCTAGAAGGTTCCCTAGCATAGATATTTGTTGGTGTGTATCTATGCGTAAAGAATATTTAAAAAAAAATTTTTTTTTTTTTTAATTTTAGAAAGCGCAAGCAGGGGAGGGGGCAGAAGGGGAGAGAGACAGAGACAGAAACATTGAGAGAATATTAAGCAGGCTCCACACTGAGCACAAAGCCTGATGTGGGGCTCAATCCCATGACCCTAGGTTCTTGACCTGAGCTATATCAACAGTCGGACATTCAACCGACTGAGCCACGCAGGTGCCCCAAGTATTTTTTTTCAATTTTTACTTTAAAAAATTTTTAGTTTGAGAGAGAGAGAGAGCAGGGGAGGGGACGGAGGGGGGGGGGAGAGAGAGACAGAGAGAGAGAGAGAGAGAGAGAGAGAGAGAGAGAGAGAGAGAGAAAGAAAATCTTAAGCAGGCTCCATGCTCAGCACCGAGCCCATTGCAGTACTGGATCCCATGACCATGAGGTCATGACTTGCGCCAAAATCAAGAGTCAGACGCTCAACCAACTGAGCTACCTAGGTGCCCTGCCCCAAGAAATTTTTTATTATCATTATTTTTAATGTTTATTCATTTTTGAGAGAGAGAGAGAGAGAGAGAGAGAGAGAGAGAGAGAGACAGTGGGGGGAGGGGCAGAGAGAGGGAGACACAGAAGCTGAAGCAGGCTCCAGGCTCTGAGCCATCAGCACAGAGGCGGACACAGGGTTTGAACTCACTTACCATGAGATCATGACCTGAGCCGAAGTGTGACACTTAACTGACTGACCTACCCAGGCACCCCAAGAATATTTTTAATTAAAAAGAAAAGTTATTTACTGAATTACTCTTTTATTCTCTCCTTACACCAAACCATCTCACCTGCTACTGCCAAATTAGTCTTTAAATTTTTTTTAAATGTTTATTTATGTTGAGAGAGACCATGTGCAAACAGGGGATGGGTGGGGTGGTGGGGGGAAGAGAGGGAGAGGGAGAGAGAAAGAGAGAGAGAGAGAGAAAATCCCAAGTAGGCTCTGTGCTGCTAGTGTAGAGCCTGACTCGGGACTCAGTCTCAACAACCGGGGGGGCCATGACCTGAGCCAGAATCAAGAGTCAGATGCTTAACCAACTGGACCACCCAGGAGCCCCCCAAATTAGTCTTCATAAGAAACATTAGTTTCATTATATAATTTTTCTGCTCAGAAATCTCTTCTACTTGTTTCTCTTATACCCTAGAGCAAAGTTGTGTAGACATTCTGTCTTGAAGATAGGAATAGTGTCTTTGTAGTTTTTCCAGGATTAACATTATTAAACATTAAAACATGAAGATAGTAATTACTTCTTATTGAATTAAAACGGAGTGGTATTTGATACCATATATATCTTCATTTTTTTCTCAAAAATTGAAATGGCATTTATTCATATAGTAAAAAATATATTACATTGTTTCAGGCAGGATTGACAGTGCTTAGGTTAAGATTTATATGACCCTGGCCGACCATTTATCTCATATGTATTATTTTCCACGCTTAGAGCTATAAAAGGAATTGTAAAAGGCTGTTTCTCCCCTCTTCTTTACATTGAGCAGTAATCTGATATGATCCACTGATAGACTTCACACATAAGCCATAAGCTTCTCTTTGTTTTAGTATGTATTAGGCCCTTGAATACTCGGTATAAGTGCTAGCAATTTAGATTATTGCTGGTCATTTTTCTTAGCTTTAAAAAATGGAAAGTCCTTGTTCTTTTTGTGTTCAATTCCCAGAGTGAAAATGCTCGTCTGGCACTGTGTGAGCATCCTCAGTGGACCCCGGTTGTGGTGATCCTGGGACTCCTGCAATGCAGCATTCCCCCTGTTCTAAAAGCAGAGCTGCTCAAGACCCTTGCAGCTTTTGGAAAATCTCCTGAAATTGCTGCTTCCCTCTGGCAGTCGTTGGAATACACTCAGGTAGTATTACAAACTCTCTTATTTATTACAGTTTGGAAAGTGAGGCTTGATACTGTGGCAGAAGCAAGAGCATCCAGTTCGCAACTCACAGTATACCATGACCTTCCCAGTTAGACAGTTACGACTATAGTACTGAGCATAGCATCAGAAACGAGCCACCTTGGGTTTTTCTCTTGGATCAGTTGACAGCTTCACCAGGTTACTGGAGATGGGTTCTTCTCTTAAGACTTTGTTTTTCAGTGTCTGTGAGAAATTAATAAATGGACAGAATTCCTCCACTCGTCTTTGAGATGAGGATAAGAGCCTTCAGGCATTATTTATACTCATTAAATGTGGGGAACATCCGCTTTTCTTTTTTGCTTCGTCTGTGTCCTCCTGTCCCACACGAGAAGAATGAAGAATCTCTCTTTCAACTTTCTTTAGACGTAAAGCGTACTGGCATTTTTCTGTGAAGGTGTAGTTATTCAATGTATATGCTAAATTTAAAAAGGAGACTAATGATGTGCTTTACAGAAATAACTCTAGGAAAATGGTGAGATGGAATATGTGTTTGTCTAAAAAAACACTACAACATACAGGTGCCAGTGATTGTAACTTTGTTTTGAAGCAGTAAGATATTCTAGTTATTTTCTAACCTGTGTCCTGAAGATGTAATGATACCTGTGTCCTGAAGATGTAATGAAGGGAGCTGGTATGAACCGAGAGGCTGAGTCACTTTTGGTTTAGTATTAATGCTTCATTTTTGCATGTAAAAGTGTGTCAGTACTTCATGTCCTAAGTGCTTATACTGCTCCTTTATAATGAAAATGCAATATGAGTGGGTTTAGACATTTCTATCCTTAGAACAAGACTTCTTTTTAAAGGCTGCTGCCTGATAGTATATTTTCAACTTGTAAGAATGTCAAGTAACATGACATTAAGCGTAATTAACTATACCATATACTGCTCTATGTTCCTAGCAAGGTCAGGTCGGAACAGCTTAAACTCAAAACTTTTGCCCACATAAGAAACCTGTTCAAACCTGTTCTTGACACATTTAATTATTGGTTTTCTGGTGCTAATAGTAGGGCTGGTCTTGAACACTGGTGAGATTTTTGTCCCATAAATCCTCTTAAGATTCATTCCTGGAATATCTCAGGAAATTTGCTGAAAATACATCTCATGTGCACTTAGAAACCATCAGTTTTCTGAAGCCCAAATAATTGGAGCTTCTACCTGAACCCTGCACAGTTGCTGATGAAAGTCCATCAGAGACTTCTCAATTGTCCTCTCTGATTAGCATCATAAGATACACACACCTGTGGGTGTGAATATGACTGTTTATATTACAGAGTCACTGCTTTTCATTGAGGAGTAGGGAATGCTTCTAACATCTCATTCTTATTATTTTAAGATACTGCAGACCGTAAGGGTTCCAAGCCAGAGGCAAGCGATTGGTATCGAGGTAAAGTTTTCCTTTGAGTTTAAATGCTCTACTCGTACATTCACATGATGAAAGTTAACAAAAAGTATTCTTATACCCTGTGAGGTTCCTTATAATTTTCAAGTTTAATATGTTTTCATTTGAAGTGTTGTCTGGTCAGTGTTGAAATGGACATGACATTTTTCCTGAGAGGAAGCAAAATACTTCAGGTTTCAGAGTTGGGAAAGGATGTTCTACGGCAGCCACCCAAACTGAAAGTTTGCGTTGAACCCAGTTTAATTGGATTACTTGGGTCAACCTGAAGTGAGAATTTACTTGTTTTAGTTTCTTTGCTCCTCTCTCTACACTCCCCCTCTCTTTTTCAAAAAGAAACATAGAAGATTTGTATTTTTAATTCACACCTGGGAACAATACATGGGAATTTGAAATTCTTCCATCTGATTAATTCAATTTATATGATACTTTGGTGTCTTTTCCTCTAAATGAAAAATGGTGAGATAACGTATCTTTTGGTGTGATGATAATTATGATGACTATCTCAATACTAGTGAGTCAATGTCTGCAAAATGTTGTGTACTTTATAGCTGATGGTTTCATATTACTAAATTTCTTTATTTTTTCTTTTGGAAGGTTGAACTAAATGAAATAGAATCCCGGTGTGAAGAATACCCGTTGACTCGGGCCTTTTGCCAGCTTATTAGTACCCTGGTGGAGAGCTCATTTCCTTCTAATTTAGGTGCTGGCCTGAGGCCCCCTGGCTTTGACCCTTATTTGCAGTTCCTCAGAGATTCTGTGTTTCTCCGATTCCGCACAAGAGCTTACCGGAGAGCAGCTGAAAAGGTAATATACAGAGAAAACCTATTTTCTCCTTACTCATTTATTGCTGCTTTTTCTCTTATTAAAGGTATGAGATGCTGTAAATTCATTTTAGCTTTTGGCAATCAGTAAAATTCATAGTTTTAACACAGAGATGTCCGTGATCTGATTAGTTTATGTGCATTAAAAAAAATGAATTTGGGCACTAAAACCAAAGCACTGACTTTTTAGTGACGGTAATTCAATTGATACAAATTCATAGTTACTCAGATCCTTAACTGAACACATTTTGACCAAAATTGAACCAAAAATGTCACACCTTTGTCAGTTGGAAACATATCATCCTTTATTGAGGTGATTTAGTTTAGAGATTGAAATAAGTTGAAACTTGCACACCAATTTCTCTTGATTAGTAGCACTTCTGGATTATGAAGCCTTGTCATGATAGGAAGACGTATTGTGATCTGTCAGTTATGTTTGCCAGGGATGGAGGCTGAGGGAGCACTGACATTTACATACGTATTTCCTCTGGTTGCGACACACTTGCAACTGAACTTACTGTATATATCATCTTACGTAATTCCGTTATTACTGTGAGGCAGGTACTGTGAACATTCCCATTTTACAGATGGAGGCTTAGCAAGGTTAAGGAACTTGCCTAAGGTCCAGAACCAAGATTTGAACCTAGGACTCTGATTCCAGATTCAAGCTCATAACCACTAAGCTATGTAAGAGACCCTTTCAGGTTCTGACGTAATTCACTTAGTCTATAATGTTTATTGCCTCGCAGAATACGCTTGGATGTATCTTGTAGGGACATTTCTACTTTATAATTTGCTGTTTTTGAACCTGTTGGGTTTATTTGTTGTTATATTAGTGATTATAAAAATAATTTTGTTTGTGCTAATTTGGGACAATTAGGAACCTATAGAAAAATGTAAGAAGAAATTATATTATCCATAATCCTGTTGCCAAAGGAAGGATAACGTATCCTTCTTCATATATACATATATCCATATACGTATATCCATATATACGTATATCATATATACGTATATCCATATATACGTATATCCATATATGCGTATATCCACACACACACACACACACACACACACACACACACACGTACGTGCGCGCGCACTTAAATTGAGATAGTTAACATTCGTTTGTATCTCTTTTTGGCCGCTAAATACAGTATCATGAGCACTTTTTCATGCCATCAAAGATTCTTTGGAAACCATCTCTTCATTGATTGCATAATCATTACTTGTATGTAGCATGGTGTATGTATTCATTATTACCCTTTCATTGGACACAGTTTGTTTCTAATACTTAGTCCCAAATAACTGAAACTCATTTTTTGTCTGTTGTTTTATGATTTTTGCTTCTCACATAGTTAAAATAAATACTGGGAGAGGTGTACATTTAAGTCCTAAAATTACCTCTTTAACATCTATTTCCTTATTGGATGAAAACAATGACAGCAGCCATGCCTTGTTAATAAAAGGCATTTCAGATGCTGAATAATGGATGCTGGCAATTGTGACCTCTTCAGCCAAATGCTCTGATACGTTTTCACACTTGTCTCAAGTACCTTATTTGCCTTTTCTTAAAAAGGTCATTATGACCTCAGGGTTTAGATCTTGAGTCAGCCATGTTCTTGCCAGGGGTTACTGTTTTTCATTCATGCATCTGGACCCTTCCAGTGCTGCTGTTTCCCCTAGTTACACTGATTTCAGTTCCACCCCAACATATTTACCCTCAGGCATTTTTCCTCAACTTCATGGATTCTTTTCACTTGAAAGTCTTCTTCAGGTTTAACTTCTGTCACTGTATTTTAGAACATTAGCTTCTCACAAAAACAGTGCTTTACATTGAGATAAATAACATAGACATAGAGCTAGTATATATATATTTATAAATCCTAAAATCATTCATTATGTGGTGATAATAAGCCTTTTTTACTTAAATAAGTGATCTTGAAGTTTTTGGAAAATATAGATAGGTGGATAATTTAAAAATAATAATAAAAAAAATCACTGTATAATCCTAATTCCTAGACTCAGCCTTGATAAAATTATGTGTAGTGGAAATTATTTTAAAATAATAATTTAAAAAACCACCCTAACTACAGTTACCAGCCTCAGCCTTAATAAATTCTTTGCAGTGGAATTGTTTTTAGAACAAAGTTTTAATTTTGCCATCTATACTATTATACATGTTTTTCCTTTGGCATAAATATTTTTCCTCATCACATACCTTTTAAAAATCATTTTTTTTAACATTTATTTTTGAGAGAGAGAGAGAGAGAGAGAAAGAGCACAAGCAGGGGAGGGGCAGAGAAAAAGGGAGACACAGAATCAGAAGCAGGCTCCAGGCTCTGAGCTGTCAGCACAGAGCCAGATGCGGAGCTCGAACTCACAGACCATGAGATCATGACCCGAGCCAAAGCTGGATACTTACCCAACTGAGCCACCCAGGTGCCCCTTAAAAAACTATTTTTAACAAAAAGATATTAATGGGTCCATTAGGGGCAAGCGTCCCTTGAGTCTTCTTAACTTGTTTGGCTAGAGTCATATAAGATAGAATACTGGTCTGGGAAAAGAAGTGTAGGGCTTAATTTCCAGCATGTTTGCTACCAAGCTTTATGGTTTGGGGAAGTTATTCATGCTCTGAGCTTCATTAACTTTCTTTGTGATATAAGGGCGGTTAGATGATTTCTCGGCCCCTTTACAACCTGAGAATTTTCGAGAAAATATGAAATATTTGACACTTTGGAGAAGGGACTTCAGTCATGTTCCGGAGAAAAGTGGGAGGAATGAAAAGCTTAATAAGGCCGTCACCTTGGACTGTTTTATCATTACTGTAATATTTGTCTCTTTCTATAGTGGGAAGTTGCTGAGGTTGTTTTGGAAGTGTTTTATAAATTGCTCAGAGATTATGAGCCTCAACTTGAAGATTTTGTAGACCAGTTTGTGGAATTACAAGGTAATTTATCACTTCCAAGTATGCTGTCAACTATTGATAAAGCTATTTATAACTTATATATATAAGATACAGATTATTTCTAAGTTAATGAATTAAGTTGGGATATAATCTTTTTTTGTTACATTGTCTTAGTTATTTTAATTGTTCTGAGCAAGAGAAAATAAAGTAAAATTTTGCTGAATGAAAGAAAGAACACCTCCTTATAGATCCTTTAAGGAGTTAACATAGGTAACTAACTACTATGAGCAAATCAGCCCTTGGGGAATTACCACTGTGTACAGTTTGTGCCATTGTCTCTAAATTGAAAGTAGCCCGTTTAGATGCCATTTAATTTACAAGTCTCATATATTTCATATAAATCAAGGGTATGACAAAAATACTAACTGACCATCTCCTGGACTGTGTTACGTTCTATTTAGGAGAAGAAATCATAGCCTACAAACCACCAGGATTTAGTCTGATGTATCATCTTCTGAATGAGTCACCAACGTTGGAGCTTGCTCTTAGTTTGCTGGAGGAAGGCGTTAAGCAGCTGGATACCTATGCCCCTTTCCCTGGTGTGTGCCTGAATGTCTTAACGTCTTGAAAACAGTTTTGATATTTTCTTTTTTTATAAATGGAGGTTTGAAAGAGATGATTTTTGAAGTCCTTTTTTACTGTAAGATTCTCTATATCCACAGTGGTGGTTTCAGTGAGTCATACAAGCAAAGTATATTAAAAGTGAAAGAGTAAGGTACAGAGACTGTCAGTAGAACTGTGTTTCATTGCATGGTCTTTTATAGGTAATTATAATGATCTTTCTTTCACTTTGATGTCTCTAATGTGCTTACATTTAAATCTAATGCACTTTTTGTTTCTTGTCCATATGGTATTTGTCAAGGCACTTACTATCGTGCCTGATACAGTGTTTGATAAATTTCACTTAATATCATTATTACTGCTAATTATCATGGTTTATTGAGTGCTTCGTATGTACTTGGTGCTGTTAAGAGCACATTTAACACATTTAATCTGTACAAAAGCCCTTTGTGGTAGATGTTATTACTTCCAGTTTGTAAATAAGGAAATTGTGTAAGAGAGAGGTTTTGCATCTTTACCTGCAGCAAGTTTTAGGGCTGTGATTTGAATTTAGGCAGTTTGGCTCAAGAGCCCATGTATTTTAAATTTGAATGGTGGGTTTATGGGTGATCCTTGTTCAAATTCTCAATTTCTTTATTTGCACGTTTTCTGCAATGAGCATGTATCACTCTAAATCGCTTACTAGGTCTTGGCACCATTCACACTGACATTCAAAGATAAAAATCTTTGTTGTGGGGGCCGTCCTGTGCTTTGTAGGCTCTACCCACTAGATCCCTGTAGTGCTTTCCCAGTTGTGACAACCAAAAGTATCTCCAGACCTTGCCAGGTGTCTTCTGGGGCCTAAATCACCCCCATCCGAGAACCATTGCTTTAAATAATCAAGGAAGAGATCAGGGAAAATGACGAGAGGCCATTGCATACAAAGAATCTTGAGTTACCAAATTACTGTGAATTGCTCGAGTGAACAGTTTTATGAAGTTGCTGCTGTAAGTGACCTTCTGAGGGCTTTTTGAGTCCAGAATTTGTCCTTTAGCTTGTTTTCCTAAGAACTATGTGTTTTTAAGATTCATGTAGAACTTTCTAATTTTCTTTGTAATTTTTTCTAGGGAAGAAGCATCTGGAGAAAGCAGTGCAGCACTGCCTTGCCCTTCTCAATCTTACTCTGCAAAAGGAAAATCTCTTTATGGATCTTCTAAGAGAGAGTCAGCTAGCTCTAATAGTCTCTCCTTTAGAACAGCTATTACAGGGAATCAATCCCAGAACTAAGAAGGCCGATAATGTGGTGAATATTGCCAGGTAAGTTACATTTGTAGGTAGAAAAATGTCTAAATAAAATCACGTGGGCATTCTACCTTTGATTTCCAAATCTGATCAGATCTCTCATTCATTACTTGGCGAGTGGGGTAAGTGGGGCTCGTTTTGTTCTTACCTTCCTTAGCCCCTCTGATTTTAATTTCTCTGACCTTTACAATTCCTTTTTCTTCTTCCTTAATGGATTCTGTTCCTAAACATTTCTAAGTATAAAATGACATTACTTTGGTACTATTTGTCTCCTGTAGGGAGACTGGGTGTTTGGAGGACAAGGCTAGGGAGCAAACTTCTCACTGTATATGTCCTAGCTTCCAGTGGCTTGCTTGGCACTGTTTGTTTTGTGACTTACAGAGACATCACCCCGATTACTGTCTTCAGTTTCACATGGTGTTCTCCTTGTGTGCGTATCTATTCCAAATTCCCCCTTTTAATAAGGACAGCAGTCGTTGGACCAGGGTTTTCCCTAATGACTTCACGTTAAATTGACTGACTGTGTCTACAAAGACCCTGTTTCCAAAAGTTCACTTTGGGTTCAGTATCAGTGATTGAATTTTGGAGGAATGCAGTTCAACCCATGATAGACTGTATCTAGTTAGAATGGAAGTCATTGTCTAATTTACCCAAGAGTGCTCTACGACCCTGATTCTATATGTTCTTTGTTGAGAAGAGTGTTTTAAAAGCCAAAAGTTGTGTCACATTGTTCCTCAAATGTTTTCTTGTTTTAAAGATACCTATATCATGGCAATACTAATCCCGAATTGGCTTTTGAAAGTGCCAAGATCCTCTGCTGTATCTCTTGTAACTCCAATATTCAGATAAAATTGGTTGGAGATTTCACACATGACCAGGTAATTGATGTTCTTGTTATTTCTTAATGCTTATTTATTTTTTGAGAGAGAGAGAGGGAGAGGGAGGGAACAGAGAGAGACGGGGACAGAGGATCTGAAGCAGGCTCCATGCTGACAGCAGAGAGCCTGATGCGGGGCCCGAACTCACAAACTGTGAGATACGACCTGAGCCGAAGTCGGATGCTTCACTGACCGAGCCACCCAGACACCCCATGTTGTTACTTCTTTTGGGTCATTCTGAGTACGTATGGAAGTCACAGTTGTCTATTAGAGGAATCATATTCTTGTTTATGAGACAGTTCTGTGAGAGTAAGTAGACTTATATATGACGGTGAAACCTGTTCATCAACTGGGCTGTGATTCGTGTTTGCGGATGTCGCCATCCGCAGTGACAGTGCACAGGCTGTAGTGTGTGATTGTGCTGTCTGTGCTGTCGTGCGTGGACAGGAGGGCGTAGCGGGACTGTTGCTCCTCTAATAGAGCAGTTGAAGTGATGAGGTTTGTAAGTGCAGCTTCTGCTTGTATTTTGCATCTGTTGTTTCTCCCTCTGTCAGTTGGGTACAATCTGAGGGAGCCTCTGCAATTCTCAGTGTTTCTCACTGTTGAGTTGTCTACTTCTGTGGCTTTCTGGTGACTTACATTTGTGTCACTCCATTGGCTATTGCACTATAGACAGTTTTCAGATGTTCATTTAATCCAATTTATAGTCCCTTTCTATTCCGAATAGCTCGCTGAATAGCTACTATTGGGGAATCTGCTGCTTTTTTTCCCTCTTTATAGGCGTTTGTCCCATTGTATCTTCATGTTAGAAACCACTGCTTTTAGCTAGTTGTATTTTGTTGTGTCTTCCTTCACAGTGTTTTAAAATAGGGACTACTCTGGCATTTTGGATGGGACAGATCTTCATTTTCTGTGTCACTCTTGCTCATATTGCAAGTCTCTTAGCATCCCTAGATGCTTTACTACAGTCTTTACTACTGTCTATCAGTAGTAAACTCTGGTTGTGACAACTCAGAAGGCTCTCACATATTTCTTTTTGTCTTTTTTTGAGTTTATTTATTTATTTTGAGAAAGAGTATGAGCAGGGGAGGGGCAGAGAGAGAGAATACCAAGCAGGCTCTGCTCTGTCAGCACAGAGCCCATTATGGGGCTTGAACGCAAACCATGAGATTGTGACCTGAGCTGAAATCAAGAGTTGGGCATTTAACCCACTGAGCTATCCAGGTGCCCCTGGCGTCACATATTTCCCAAAGTGCCATCTGGAGTGTCAGTACCACCCAGGTTGAGAACCACTGTTTATAGTAAAATATTGATGTCTAATCTGGCCTTTGGATGAGGTTCTTGAAAACTACATGATAGGGGATGTAGTAGGTGAGGTTCTCAGCTCACTCATATTAAAAAAATGTTTTTAATGTTTATTTATTTTTGACAGAGACAGAGCATGAGCAGGGGAGGGGCAGAGACAGAGAGGGAGACACAGAATCCGAAGCAGGTCCTAGGCTGTGAGCTATCAGCACAGAGCCCGAAGCGGGGCTCTAACTCACAAACCGTGAGATCATGACCTGAGCTGAAGTTGCATGCTTAACCGAGTCAGCCAAGGTGCCCCTCACTCATATACATTTGAGTATGAATTATTATGACCAGTTTTAACATCCTGCTATATTCCTCGAGGAGATTAAGTAGTATCTAATCTCTCAGCCCAGAAACATAAAACTGGTGACAGGCAAAACATTTGTAAAGAGAGAAGATGAGAATTTTATATTTTATTTTAGTTAAGATCCCATACCATTGGGTATATAAATGAAGAGGTCATGAGATGGCAATTTAATGTATTTTTTTTTAAAAACACTGATTTGAGGGGCGCCTGGGTGGCTTGGTCAGTTGAGCGTCTGACTTCGGCTCAGGTCATGATCTCACAGTTCGTGGGTTTGAGCCCCACATCAGGCTCTGTGCTGATGGCTTAGAGCCTGAAGCCTGCTTCAAATTCTATGTCTCCCTCTCTCTCTGCTCCTCCCCTGCTTATGCTCTGTCTCTCTCTCCTTCAAAAGTAAATAAAAACATTGAAAAAAAAATAAAAATAAAAACTGATTTAATTCTTTCGGAAATAAAATTGGGGAAGCAAGTTTTGAAACCGAGAAAGTGTTAAAAATTTTGTTTCTTGGGGCACCTGAGTGGCTCAGTTGGTTAAGCATCTGACTCTTGATTTTAGCTCAGGTCATGATCTCACGCCTGTGACATCGAGCCCTGTGTTGGGATTCTCTCTCTCTCCCTCCCTCCGTCTCTCTCTCTCTCTCTCTCTCTCTCTCTCTCTCTCTCTCTCTCCCCCCCTCCCCCGCTTTTGCTTGCACTCTCTCTTTCTCCCTCACAATAAATAAACATTTAAAGAAAATTTTGTTTTTTCAATTATTTCTATAGAGAGCTATCTTACTACTATTTCAGGAACTGAGTTTCCTATTAAAAGTGTAACTGAAACCTAAATACTTTAGAGATTTGCCTTTTTTCTTTAGAGACAAATGTTTGTGAATGTATATCACATTTATCATAGTTTCTCTCACATTATTAAAGAACTTTATAAATTTGTCTTTTAACAAATCTTTATATGACTCCAGAGTGTAAGTCAGAAGTTGATGGCTGGATTTGTGGAATGTTTGGATAGTGAAGACACAGAAGAATTTGTACGTCTAGAAGAGGGTATGTATTTCTTTCTTTCTTTCTTTTAATTTTTTAAATGTTTGTATATTTTTGAGAGAGAGAGAGACAGAGACAGAGTGTGAGTGGGTGAGGGGCAGAGAGAGAGAGGGAGAAACAGAATCCAAAGCAGGCTCCAGGCTCTGAGCTGTCAGCACAGAGCCCGACGCATGGCTCAGGCTCACGAACTGTGAGATTATGACCTGAGCTCAAGTCGGACGCTTAACCGACTGAGCCATGCAGGCGCCCCTAGAAGAGGGTATGTCTTATATTAATGTATTCATTTTTCACTTTATATAAATACTTAATATAAAGAAAACTGTTAACTGTCTATTGGCGATGATAGAGAAGTTTGGAAATCTGCTGGTACAAACCTGTAAGGTTTTGTGGAAACCTCTTCGACAAATGTGAACTCACTGTGATGGCTAATGAGGTAAACTTGAAGAAAAACATGGAGGTTTGGAATGCAAGCTATATATATTTAAATGTGGTTTATGTTGATTTTTGTTTTGTTTTGTAATTTTGTTTTGTGGGTTTCCACATGAAGGATCAGAACTTGAGAAGAAACTAGCTGGAATCCGTCAGGAAACAAGAATCCACATCTTGAATCTTCTCATAACCTCTCTGGAGCGCAATCCACCCAATCTTGCTCTCTACCTGTTGGGCTTTGAATTGAAGAAGCCTGTCAGTACCACAAACCTACAGGATCCAGGTACAGCCATAAGACACACAGACATTTCTTTCTTGTCGTATTTGTTTAGCTAAGTGATCATTCGTTGAGTTCTGGACTCATGGGATAATTCACTGAAAGTGAGAGGTCATGTGGTAGGTCAATCTTTAGGACTTAGACAAAGTCTGGACAAATTAAGCCTTGGAAAATTAGCATTGATTAATTTTCGGTGTCAGTATTTGAAAGGGTGTTTACAGTAGAACACATGTTTATGGAATTTAACTTTCTAAAGGTATTTTAATGTCTTAATGCGGAAATTTAAAAGTTGAATTTCTTTTTGGTTTCACGTAGGAGTCTTAGGCTGCCCTCGAACATGCCTTCATGCCATTTTAAACATCTTGGAGAAAGGAACTGAAGGGAGAACAGGTCCAGTGGCAGTGAGAGAATCTCCTCAGCTCGCTGAGCTATGTTACCAGGTACATAGAAGGCTGCATTTCATAGCGCTCAGTAGAAGAAATGTAACTAGATGCTTGACTATATCACAGATGCAGAAGTGTAACGATAAGACTTGAGTTGAAATGAGTTTATCTGGTAGTTTGCCTTGTCTTTCATATATAGATTAAGTCCCTAAAACAGAGACCCCCAGATCCTATAGATCTACAGGTCCTATGTGTTGCTCACTTGAAAAATGAGAGAAAATTCGAGGTGGATTTTGACCTGCTAGTGTAGAAAGTTTCCAGTGGTTCTGTTGCATGTTGTTTCTTTTTGGTGAAGACAGCAGTGGATTTGGCTCAGAAGACCTCTGATTCTCATCTCTGTGATTTAGCTAGTTAGTCAGCTAAATCACCTTGGGCATGTCACAAAACTTCTGCTGAGTTTTTTAGTTTGTGCAGTGGGTTGTTATGAGGCTTAACTGAGAATGTAAGATGTGGATGAAAGTCCTTTTTTTTTTTTTTTAAGTTTATTTTGAGAGAGAGAGAGAGAGAGAGAGTGGGAGGGGCAGAGACCTAGAGAGAGAGAGAAAATCCCAAGCACACTCCTCACTACCAGCACAGAGCCCAAAATGGGGCGCAAACTTACGAACCGTGAGAGCATGACCTGAGCCGAAACCAAGAGTTAGACACTTAACTGACTATTACCTGTTAGCTTAACTGACTATTAACTGCCACCCAGGTGCCCCCGAAAGCGCTTTTTAAGAACCATGTGAATCCTGCAGCTCTGGAGCTAGATGTAGGGTGGTGGAAAGTCCAGTTGTTTAAACTAGGATGAGAACCTCTGCTTTGCTTGTGTTCACTTATGATTATTTCTTGTTTCATTCATTTGGTGTTTTAAGAACTAGGCTTTATAGGATGCGACTAATTTCTCAATTTCAGTAGCGCCTTGGTTTACATTGCCATAAGAAAGGCGTCGTTGACCTATAGCGAGCTGGACGTTTTTCTTTATTCTCCTGTTTCTCTTTTTGTAATTCCCTTCTATTTTCTTCTATCTTCTGGTTGTCCAGACAGCCCTTCACTGTAAGTACTAGAATCAAAATGAATTCTTCCTTAATGGGGGAATCAACTTGATGTACATTTTAACAGCATTACAGAATTCGACATATTTAGATAGAAGTAGTCGATAAGCTTAATCATCTAGGCTAAAGGAGTTAGGCAAGTGAAGTAAGTGAATGAAGCCAGATGTAAGACAAAAAAGGTTGGGAGAGGGAGGAGGAGGAGGAGGATCTGGCAGACCGGGAAGCACGTGCACTGCTAGTTTTCACCACGTCAGCATGTGGGTCCTGGTTTGCCAGATTCTCTGGTTTTTAATACACTGTACTGGCCAAAGGAAGCATGTCTGTACCAGCAGTCTGCCAGCTTATTACATAGGCTCTGTGACTTTGCTACTCCAAGTGTGGTCCAGCCTCAGCAGCAGCACTCCTGGGAGCTTGTTAGAGCAGAATCTCAGGCCCCACTCCAGGCCGCTGAGTCAGAATCTGCATTTTAATGAGGCACTGCTCCATTTTTCATGAAAGATGCTTCCTTCACCTATAGATTTATACTTCACTCTGCTTCAGAAAAAAAATTCAAACTTTGAAGAGCTTGTGAGTTTAGATAACTCTGATTGTAGCAAAGAGAACTAGTTTGGACCTTACTGATAACCTTCCTCTCCCGGCAGTATGCGACTTTCTGGGTGCAGAAGTTGAGATTGAGCCTAGACCTGTGCTCTCTCCTCTCAGGATGGACATTTTTCTTGCCTGGTCTTGGGAACTAGGGAGGTTTTTAGGCACATGCTTGTAAAATGGCTAGTAGTGCTTTGGGAACTCCTTTTCTGTGTCCTTCCTCTAATATATTACTCGTCCCACATCTTTGAGCCTCTATTCTTGTATCTTCTTAACTGATCATCTGATACGATTGACTGATTTTGTTTTGTTTGAAGACGTTCATTATCAGCTTATCAAATTTTTATTTGTTAATAGAGTATCAAAAATAATGTCAAAGCTATTTGAAAGACAACATGCATCTACAGTAGAACTGTTTAAGTTTTTACTTTGTGTTCGTATCTTTCTTCCTTGTGTATACCTGTTTGTATAGTTACATTCAGCTGACAGTTTTGTGTCCTTTCCCCCTCTCTGTATGAACTTTCTGTACATTATATCCAAGTTTTTACTTTGCTCTAACAAACACCTTTAGTTACTTTTGTTGTTTTTTGTTTATTTTAAGAATATAATTCCAGAGGTGCCTTGGTGGCTCAGTCAGTTAAGTGTCCAACTCTTGGTTTTGGCTCAGGTCATGATCTCAGTTCGTGAATTCGAGCCCCATGCCGGGCTATGTGCTGACAGTGCAGAGCCTGCTTGGGATTCTCTCTCTCCCGCTCTCTCTCTGCCCCTTTCCCACTCGTTCTCTCTCTTTCTTTCAAAATACATAAATAACCATTTAAAAAAAGAATATAATTTCAGACATGGTTTTGCAGTTGATTGTCATTACTGGTTTTATAAATTGACAGTGAACACTGAATTGGTGAATATTGAACCATTGCTCCCAGAGAAAACATAGGTTAGAACCCTGTAAGCCTCTGTCCCGACATTTTCATTGACTGATAATTAAAGAGCCAGGTGCCCCATGACTTCAGATTTTAATTTGCAAGTAATCTTGACAATTATAGTATGCATTAAGTAGTGCCAATAACAGATGAATTTAAAATTCCTTTTACATGGAAAGCATCTAATAAGTATGTATAAAATAAATCTTTCACAAATGAAAGTTTTCACTACCACTTTGCCAAATACTAGGATTTGCTTTTTTAAGTTTTATTTATTTTTGAGAGAGAGAGCATGAGTGGGAGAGGGGCAAGAAAGAGGGGGGCGGGGACAGAGGATCTGAAGCAGGCTCTTCACTGACGGCAGAGAGCCTGATGTGGGGCTCGAACTCATGAACCGTGAGATCGTGACCTGAGCTGAAGTTGATGCTTAACCAACTGAGCCTCCCAGGCACTCCAGGATTTGCTTTTTATAGTTAAAAATTTTGCTGTTTACATTAAGAGGCCTGCCTTATTGACTGAGGTTTATTTATTTATGTATTTATGTATGTGTGTATGTGTGTATGTATGTATGTATGTATTTATTTATTTATTTTAAGTACGATCCATACCCAATGTGGGGCTTAAACTCATGTGACTCCGAAATTAAGAGTTGCAGTCCCTACTGACTGAGCCAGTGAGGCCTTAATTTTTATTTTTAATGTTTATTTATTTTTGAGAGAGAAAGAGAGGGAGGGAGTGCAAGCAGGGGAGGGGCAGAGAAAGAGAGGGACAGAGGATTGAAAGCAGGTTCTGTGCTGACAGCAGAGAGCCCGAAGAGGGGCTTGAACCTATAAACTGAGATAATCACCTGAGCCAAAGTCAGACACTTAATGGACTAAGCCATGCCCCTTAATTTTTTTATCACTAAAAAGGATGGACAATTTTTGATGGTGGGCTATATATTTTTTCCTTCCTCTCAAATGTTTTTTGCCCTTTTATCTATTTAGGTATATGATACTCATATACCTAATGGAAAGTTTTATATATCTAATAGGTATTTCTTATATTTATACAAAAGCAAGCCTTTATCCCCAATTCTATTATTTTCTGTTAAATTTTTATTTAATTTAGAGTTTATATTTGTTATTTAGTTGAATCTGGATTTCTTTGTAATTTTTTTGATTACTTCAATCCTGGTAAGTTTATTACCTTCCTAAGGTTCAACTAAATTAAGTATGGTTTTTACAAGTTGTTTCCTGGGTGCCTGGTTGGCTCAGTCAGTTAAGTGGCCGATGTTGGCTCATGTCATTATCTCACAGCTCGTGGTTCGAGCCCTGCTTTGGGCTCTGTGCTACGTGTCGGATCAAAAAGAACGGAGCCTGGAGCCTGCTTCAGATTCTGTGTCTTCCTCTCTCTCTGCCCCTCTGCTCGTGCTCTGTCTCTCTCTGCCTCTCAAAAAGTGAATTAAAACGTTAAAAAAATTTTTTAGAAGTTACTTCCAAGTGATTTGTTATTAGTAATAGTTAAAATACTTAACTATTTTACTATACTTTTTAAATTAACTATATGTATTAATAAACGTACTGAGGTTGACTTAAACATGAGTTGTATAATAATGTCATCAGCACTATTCCAATCTGTATTCTTGAGTTGGGGTGCTAATGATTGCTTATAACTGAGCATCTGTGTTTATCCATTTTTCTTAAGTTATTGATGGGTCTTAGCTTCTGTTTAGTAAATCTAAGTTCACCTTTTAACTTACAATTTATAACACAAAAGAAATGATTTGTGGATTTTTTACTTCATTTTAACTCTTTAGGTGATATATCAGTTGTGTGCGTGCTCTGATACATCTGGTCCTACTATGAGGTACTTGAGAACCAGCCAGGATTTCTTATTTTCACAGTTGCAACATTTACCTTTTTCTAACAAAGGTAGGACATTATTTTCCCATATTGTTATAACTAATTTGTGAAGTCTATGTGATTTTATTTCTATAACATTCAGGGTAGCAGTTACAGTATTTGTGGAATTCCATTTCATTTTGTTACTTTGCTTTTTTCGTTATTTTGGGTTGCTTTTGTAATTTGTCACTGAGAAGCCTCATGTTCTAGCTGCTGGCATAAAGTTATTTAAAAATAGCTTGTCAGGGATGGAATTTGATCCTTATACTACCAAATAAAATATTTAAATTGCGTTGAAGAGATAAGAAAATATCTGAGAAGATTCTGGAAATTTAGATTTTTTGAGTGACGGTGTTTAATTAAAATGTCTTGTTTTCCTTTTGTTTCTTGTGTACGTATTGAAACCACTTGAGATCTTGAAATGAGAAATAGAAAGCTAAGTATAGTGGAAATAACTGAGTTTATTGACCTAACCAACGCAATCCCAGGCTACCTCTCTTTTATAGGATTCTACTTTATATAATTTTCTTTCTGATCAATTTGTAACAATTTTCTGAATTCGATTTATATCTAGACAGTTACAGTCCATGGAGTTTTTTTTAAGGTTTTTTTTTTTTGTATTTTATTTATGTTCTGGGAAGTGTAAGCTCACGGATTTCATAATAAATTTTTATTACTAGTAATTATCTGCTTCTAATCCACGTTTTAGAGTGATGAAATGAGAGAACTTTGGGAATTATCTAATGACAAACATTTTTCGCTTCATTTTCATAATAAGCATGTCTTATTTTTAATTCTAAGATCTGTTTATATTATAAGCTTTTTAAGCAACCCTCCTTTATACCTAATTAGAAAGAAAAGTTAATGCTTTGTCTCTTACTGTGTCTGTCTTTTAAAAATCAACCTAGTTTTAAAAAAAAAACGAGTTTCGCCTGTTACTGTGGTGGTAGGGGTGGTGGTTGTAGTACTATTTGGTGTGTTTTATGTTTATACTGTTAGAATTTAGGACTTTAAATCAGGCATATTAAAAATAGTGGAGTCAGAAACTTGTATAAGTGATTCCCAGTCCTGATTTTAGGTTTCATTTTTGGTTTTGTTTCTGGAAGCGTTTCAGTGTGCACAGAGTGGGGAGGGGCTCAGTCCTTCGCGACAGCCACTTCGCTCACGGCTGCCAGGATGTGCTAAGTTCTTCTCCTCTTCTTGGTGCTGATGCGTGTCCTTGCCCTTTTCTTGATGAACTTGAGAGCCCCCCTGCCCTTGGAGACTTTGAGCAGCTGCACACTACATTGCTTTTGTGGGGTGAAGCCACACACCTCTCAGTTCATGTCCCATGTGAGCTTGGAGTGCGTGGTGAGGTGCCCTTGGTGGCTGTGCCTCAGCTTTCTCATGCTCTTGGTCACCTTGTAGCCCTGTCTGAGGCCCACAGCTGTAGGGTAGCGCAGGGCTGCGGCTGCTATGCTGTGAAGACCAACCCTAATTATATGTGAAATCACATGTCCTGGATTATCTTAAGAGAGATCATAAAATTATGCATTGGGTATTTGTTTTATGAAATAAAAGTCAAACTGCATATTAGGGCGTTTTTTTTTTTTTTACAAGTTATATATTTGAGAATTAGTGTTTGTTTTTAAGTATGAAGTGTGTGTTAATGTCAAAGTAGGACAGACTTAGAATTTTATAGATAAGTGTGAAATTATCCTGGTAATAGAAAATTGATTCTCTTTTGTTCTTCATTTGCTTTGGCTCATCTTTATAGACCTGGACGTGCTTATTTTTTTTCTCTTAGCATCTGTTTTTGCTTTTTTAATTTTCTTCCAGGGTGATAAATTATTATGATGCCAAGTTTCATAAATTATGGAGTATGTTACTTACGTGAGCAAATATCTGACGAGTTAAGGAATTTAGATCTGTTACGATCCTGTTATTATACTCTAGGAAACTAAACTCACGTATTTAACTTGCAGAGTATGAAATGTCTATGCTGAACCAGATGTCATGGCTAATGAAGACTGCCTCAATAGAACTACGGGTAACTTCTCTGAATCGTCAGCGGTCACATACCCAGAGGCTCCTACATCTCTTACTGGACGACATGCCTGTGAGACCGTACTCAGGTGAGTGTGTACGTGTTGCCATTTGTTCTCTTGTGCTGCTGACTGGTCCGTGTGAAGGCATGCGCTGCAGTCTTGCGCTTGCATGTGATTGTAGGCTAAACAAGTTCTTTCCGTCTTTAGAATTTTTTTCCTTAAAACGCAAAACTTTTAAATTCATCCCATAATTGCTATTTGATTATTGTTTGAAGCATCCGCGTTCTGCTATATTCACATATTCAGTGGAGTTTGCCACACTGAGCCAGGATGACCCAAGGTATTTTAACGTGTGTTATACATGCAAATTAAACATAAGCTTTTCTAATCATCGCATTGGTGGGAGTGGGTCTTGCCTCTTTGGGAGTTCTGATTATCCTCTTTACAATTGTGAAGTGGATCTCCTGGGGACAGAAAGAATTAGATGAATGTTGGTAAGTTCTCATCATCTTTGCATTTCAATTATCCATTTGCAGAGGGCTCTCTGACCTAGCAACAGTGATCTAGAAAAAAAAATACCTTGTTATTTCCAAATAAATTTTATGAGTATGTTGTTGTTTTTCCTGATCTGTTATTATTGATGCTCTAACAGATGGTGAAGGAGGAATAGAAGATGAAAATAGGTCTGTCTCTGGGTTCCTTCACTTTGACACTGCTACAAAAGGTAAAACCCTTTGAATCTATAATAAATTTATAGGTATATATTAAATTGCTTAAATTTGAAGAGATAATTATGACACCTGTATCTGCAAATTCTGAACTGGTATAGAAGAGCTATAGAAAGGATTAGTTGTCATTCAAAAATAACTTTTTTATAACTAGGATGAATGAATGGGAAAAAATGTTTTTGCAAATGGATGTATTAGAAATAAAATCACATTTAGATTTCAACACAGTTTTGCATTTCTGGGCTTAACATCCTTTCTTTCTCCCCCCCCCCGCCCCCCACGTTGATTTATTTGTTTTGAGAGAGAAAGTGCGAGTGTAAGCTGGGAGGACAGATAGAGAGGGAGAGAGAGCGAATCCCAAGCAGGCTCCATGCTCAGCACAGAGCCTGACTCGGGGCTCGATCTCACTACCGTGAGATCATGACCTGAGCCAAAATGAAGAGTTGGACGCTTAACCGACTGAGCCCCCCAGGTACCCCCTCAACTCCCTTTATTGAACCTAGCACTATCTTTGAGAGTGAGCTGAGTACAACGGTTTGCTCTTCTCCTCACCGTCTCAAATAAAATCGAACCACTTTCTATTTTTTCTAGTACGTCGAAAGATTCTAAGCATTCTTGACTCGATTGACTTCAGTCAGGAGATCCCTGAGCCTTTGCAGTTGGATTTCTTTGATCGGGCCCAGATCGAGCAAGTTATTGCTAACTGTGAACACAAGAATTTACGGGGACAGACAGTCTGCAACGTCAAGGTAAGGATTGTTTTAAAGTGTATGCAGTATTAAGTGGTTTAGACTTTGAGTTCTCAGACAAAAAGAGAACCATGCAGTTGTTTTCTGATAAGGGTATTGGTTTATTAGACTGTGGTTTTCACTTTTCTAACAGCAGGGAAATGAAACAGAATAGGCGACACTAGCTTTACCTCTTTAAAAGGTTCCCCATCACCTTCCTGATAGTAGTCATGCCACCTAGCTATGGAATGGTTTTACTCTCTACCAGGTAACTGGTAATGGTCTCACTAATAGGAAGAAGATATCCAAGGGCATTTGCGCTAACTTACCTGCCACAGAGGCTCCTTGGTCCCACTCAGTAATGTGAGGGACACCTAATGTTTTTGACTGGAGACCGAACAGAGTCACTTATAGATTATATATAGAGGTATCCAACACTGTTTCCACTAAGGCAGTTTATAGTAATTGCTAGAGGTTATTATTCTGAAATGGTCTGATTTTTCACTCTTTTCTCAATTCTGTAGCTTCTTCATAGAGTCCTTGTAGCTGAAGTAAATGCCCTCCAGGGTATGGCAGCCATAGGACAGAGACCTCTCCTGATGGAGGTAAGCCCTATTGAGAACTTGTTAGTTTGAATCTTCTGCCTATTTAACTGCCAGTTAGAAGACAAAACTGTAAATTGACTTGTAGTTCATCAGTTAGTAAACTACTTGAAATTAAACCTTAATGGAATCTTCCATTTTTGACTTTAAAACTTGTAAACTGAACTGAAGTTAATATCTGGATGCCAGAGTAAGTAATGTTTTTTTTTTCTGCTAGGCTAGTTTAGGATTTGCAACCTGTCCATATTGTGTATTAGACTTCCCTTGTTCTCTGTCGGTGAGGGAAGAGAGAGTGGTTTTTCATCACAGGTGGGGAGCAGTGGGTTAGAGGTCAGGTGAGAAGAACCACACACATGGAAACACAGGTGGCTAGGCCAAAGCAAGAAGCAAAGAAATAAAAGATATGTCAGGGAGACATGCCCTTGAACTTGAGTTTTAGGCAATTCCAGTGCTCTAGAGTAAGTGTAAGTAGATACTACAAAGAAAATGGGGTTAAAAAACCCCTACCACCTCTGCTGACTGGCATGCATGTGGAAGGTTTCCTAAATATACTACAGATGTGTTCAGGTTAACTGACAGAATAAATAACTCTTGAAAAATAGGACTCTGTTGGGGTGCCTGGCTGGCTCAGTTGATGGAGCGTGCGACTCTGGATTTCAGGGACGTGAGTTGGAGCCCCACATTGGGTGTAGAGATTACTAAAAAAGATAAAGTTAAAATCGGACCCTTTTGGTAAAAGATATTATCTGCCCATTTGTTAACCTTGTGATTCATTTTCTGTGGCTTTAGGAAATCAGCACTATACTTCAGTATGTGGTAGGAAGAAACAAGCTGCTGCAGTGTCTTCATGCAAAACGGCACGTGCTGGAGTCATGGAGGCAGCTGGTGGAGATTATACTGACAGCTTGTCCCCAGGACCTCATTCAGGCAGAGGATCGGCAACTGATTATCCGTGATATCTTACAAGATGTGCATGATAAGGTAACGTACTTCCTAAATTGCTTCCTGAACTTCCTTACTTCCTAGTTACTTCCAGTATTGCTGAACAGATCTTTATATACTACTTAAAAACACAGTTTCCCACCATCCTTTTTTTCCCCTTTTATGTTAGGAATAAATAGAGTTGTGTATTGCCAGTGTTAAGGCGATCCTTGAGAAAGTCTTCTGTACAGTAATGGCTCTCAACCAAAGTATGTATCACAATTACGTAGCGAGCTTTTTAAAAATACACGGATGGATCCCACCCCGGACATACTGAATGGGACACTCTGGTGGGTGACCACTTGTGTGAATTTACATTAAAGACCTCTCTAAGGAATCCTGATAGGAATCCCTTCTGGTTAAGAACACACATTACCAGTATCATATTTAAATTTTTCTATATATTAGCTTTTATTTTCTTTGATCAATGACATTCCATTCTTATATTCTTAATGGTAGGTGAAAGCTCAGGGTATATAAAACCTGTTAATGACTGTAGCTGATTTGTCTTTCTGCTTTAAGATACTAGATGATGAAGCAGCGCAGGAGTTAATGCCAGTGGTAGCAGGTGCCGTGTTCACCTTGACTGCTCACCTAAGCCAAGCCGTTCGCACTGAACAGAAGCAACCATTAGTCTTGGGACCCGGAGAGACCCATTACGCTTTTATGCTCGATAGCTCGTTCGCGTCACCTTCTCCAGCAGAGAACCCGGTGGTGGGTTTTGCTTCTATTGGAGACTCTTCGCTTCACATCATATTGAAGAAACTGTTAGACTTCATTTTGAAGACAGGTTTTTTCATCTAAATTTCTTACAAATCACACCTTTTGTGTTTGTTTTAACTTTCATTTGAAACAGGGTTTGTACTCTGTATCTCCTTAGGTGGCGGATTCCAGCGAGTGAGGACACACCTGTACGGCTCTTTGTTGTATTACTTACAGATCGCCCAGAGACCAGATGAACCAGACACATTAGAAGCAGGTAGAACCAGTTAGATTTCTAATCTTTTCTGTCTCAGAGATTTTTAGAGATTCTGTTGTAGAGATTAAGTTAAAAAAAAAAAACCCCGTTTTCCGTCTTTTGGCTAAGTAAAGCTGTAATAAATGACTCTTTATGGAATCATGAAAGCACTTATGTGAAGTCGAGGAAGAATGTGTAGTTTTTAAAATTAAGACGATAGTACATGAGTACTGTAAAAAAAAAAAACCCCTCAAATACCACTTTAGCTTGTATGCGTTTTTAATTCCCTCTCTTTCTCTGGTCCCACTGAACAGTCTGCTGTACATAGCGTGTACATGTCTTTCTCCCCTTTGCAAAGCATCACGATGCATATCTAGTTGAATCTTTTCAGATGTCTCCGTTCTGTAATACGGAAGTAATGTTTATTTAACCATTTGCATTATTCATAGACACTTCCATTGTTTCTAATTTTTACTGTCACAAATATGTTGCATCAAATGTTCTGTTATATGCCTTTGTATTTTTCAAGAAGAATGCTTCATGGTAAAATTTCCATGTGAAAGACTATGCGCATTTTTATTTTAATAGATTCTACCAGAAGCACCTGGGCGGTTCAGTCAGTTGAGCATCTGACTCTCGATTTCAGCTCATGTCATGATCTCACAGTTGTGAGAACTAGCCTCACACTCAGCATGGAGCCAGCTTAAGATTCTCTTGCTCTCTCTCCCTATAACCCTCCCCCATTTGTGTGAGTGCTCTATGAAAAAAAAAAGAAAAAAGCTCCTACCAAATGGCTTTCTGCCAGTCTAAACCCTCATCAATAGTGTACCTATATCTTTTTGTACTAATGTGAAGTTTTTCTTGAATAAATTCCAAGAGGTAGAATTTCTTGGTCAAAGGTAATGCCTATTTAAAATATTGATAAATCCCACTTTCTAAAATAAAATTAGCATTTAAAAAATTTTTTTTTAACATTTATTTATTTTTGAGAGACAGAGTACAGGTGGGGGAGGGGCAGACAGAGATGGAGCCACAGAATCCAAAGCAGGCTGCAAGCTCCGAGCTGTCAGCACAGAGCCCGACGCGAGGCTCGAACTCACAAACCATGAGATCATGACCTGAGCCGAAGTTGGACGCTCAACTGACTGAGCCACCCAGGCACCCTTAATTAGCATTGTTAATTAAGAGTAATAATCTGGACTTTTTGGTCTCCAGATATGAAAAATGTTTTTAGCCATTCAGCAAATGAATGTATAATACTCTACACCAGAAATGTCCTGCTATTTAAGAACTTGTCATAAGCACCTTTTGATAATGGACTTCCGACACCCGTCTGAGAACCTTTATGAGTATTTGCTATTTTGTACACAGATTCTTAAAAACCACTCTGTGTGTAAGACCCAGATTATCTCATATTATTCTTTACTGGCTAATATTTTTACATATTTTTCTAAGGAGATAATAATAGCCAAATGATGTATTTGTAGAAATGGCCTACCCACTTAAAGCACAAAAATTTTTAGGATCATTCAAAAGAATAGTTCAGAGAAGCTTTTTAAACAGAGAGAAGCTTTTCTTAAGAGATAATAATGGGGATTCCACTCTCTACTCCTCCCCCTCCAACACACCTCTCCATTTTCCTCTTGTCTGAAAATTTTTTAACGTTATATTTAGTGGAATTGGCAAAGTCACTACTTAACCACTAGGTAGAGTTCTACAACATACTTTTTATAAGGCGTCATTATCAAGATGTAATAAAGTAGTGTGACCACAAAAGAAAATTCTCCTTTGTTTTTAATTTTCAAATGATGTATTTTTAATTTCATCCTTTAATTAGTTTTTTTTTTTTTTTTTACCACTTAATTGCTGCTTATTTTGACTTATTTTCTTTACTTATTTTGGGGGGGGGGGCAGGGCTCAAGTGAGCAAGGGCAGAGAGAGACAGAGAGAAAGGGAGGAGAGAGAGAGAGAAGCGGGGCTCACACAGGGCTCATGTTTTGCCCGAATCAGGGCCTTGAACTCACCTGATGTGCCATTTGAACTCACGAACCGTGAGATCATGACCTGAGCCAAAGTCAGATGCTGAACGACTGAGCCACCCAGGTGCCCTATTTGGACTTATTTTGAATAGCAAAGCACTGTATTTCCTAGACACTAGTGTTTTTAAGTTTCAGGTTAGAAATACTAAATTTAATAAATATTTATTGATACCTACTTATGTATGTGTATGTGCATGTTTTGACATGGTACTACTTTCTATTTTATTTTAAAACAGGAACTGAACTTTTAATGTCTACATACTTATTTTTCCATACCTCTTTTACTTTATTTTTAACATAACTATGTATACTGGATACTGGGCAGCTATTTTTTCCTGTTTTGTGTAAAAAGAATCCCACTCACAGAGATGAAATGACTTGCTTGTCTGTGGCAGATCTGATATTAGAAATCAGTTTCCTTGATTTTTTTTTCTCAAGTTTATTATTTTGAGAGAGAGAGAGCATAGCATGCACATGGGGGAGAGTCAGAGAGGGAGAGAGAGAGAATCCCAAGCAGGCTCCTCACTGTCAGGGTGGAGGCTGATGTGGGGCTCAGACTCACAATTCGTGAGATCATGACCTGAGCTGAAGTGGGATTCTGAGCCAGCTGAGCTACCCAGGTGGCTCAGTTTTCTCTATTTTTAATAGAATGTTCTTTTTTCTGGCCATAGCATCTCACGTCTTCATCCTTTTTGTTATTGTTGTCTTTTTGTAATTTGTAATTATTTCTTTTTAATTTGATAGATAATACCTACCAGCAGTGTATTTGTAGCTCATAGTACAAAGGGCTAATTTCTAATACGTAAAGAACACCTACGAATCAAACCCAGTAGAAAAAATGGTCAAAGCATATGAGCACACAGTTTAGGGGAAAGAAAATTCAGTTAGCTCTTAAGCATATATTAGCTTTGTGAAAATCACTGTAGGTGGACTCCATCACCTTGAGTTGGCAATGCAGATCTGGGGAGAAACAAAAGCATATATTCTTTGAGTAAAATTCTTTGGAAGATTCATATATGTCAGGAACAGTGCAGTTAAAATCTGACATTTTTGTTTGCATATGTAATCCCTGGGGGTTAGTTGACAAGAGTTGACATCATGACTATCTCTCTTTGTATTCTTTTTTTTTTTTTTAAACTTTTTAAGTGTTGATTTTTATCAGTTTTTGAGAAAGACACAGTGCGCATGGGGGAGGGGCAGAGAGAGAGGGAGACACAGACACCGAAGCAGGCTCCAGGCTCTGAGCTGTCAGCATAGAGCCCGACACCGGGCCAAAATCCACAAACCGTGAGATCATGACCTGAGCAGAAGTTGGACGCTTAACCGACTGAGCCACCTAGGCACCCCTCTTTTTATTCTTTTCATCTTTTATTTTTTCTCATTTCTACCAGTGACCACGGGAGAAAATACAGATAATTTGACCAAAGCGTAAATGTTTAATATGAAGCCCTGTTGCTGTATTCTTAATTTCTTTATTCGTTTGTTTCTTCAGCTTTAGTATTATAAAAATACTTCACATTTAAATACAGATAATTACAAAGATACACATCTTCAGCACATTTTTATAAGATTATTATTTTCAATAAAAGTTTATTTATAAAGCCAACTTACAAAGTTATGCTAACACATCAGAGCCATGATATAGTGCATCTTCCTTAGTTTTATTTTTGTAAGATTAGCCCTATTTGAATGTTCTGTATAATCTCAATAAAATGGATTAAATTGTTGCAATTTTAAGTACTTTCATTATGAGCTTTTTTCATAGGTTCTCTTTCTTTTAAATTGGCTCTTTTTCCCCTTAAATTTGGTAAGTTAATGACACTCAGTTTTGTATTTTCTTTATAAGTAAGAATTAGAAATTGTCATAAACATAAGGAATTTTCTTCTCTGCTCATAGTTCTTTTGGGCTCTTGTGACCTTTGAGCAAGAATATTCCTGTTCTTTGTGAAACCATAATATCTATTCATCTTTTTTTAAAAAGAAGATTAGAAAAGACAACCTATTGCCATTATTAAATTTTTGAGAACCAGAGCATCTGGGTGGCTCAGTCAGTTAAGCATCCAACTCTTGGTCTCAGCTCAGGTCATGATCTCACAGATCATGAGTCTGAGCCTCGAGTTGGGCTTTGCACTGACAGCATGGAGCCTGCTTGGGATTCTGCCTCTCCCTCTCTCTGCCTCTCTCTCTCTCGCTCTCTCAAAAGTTTATTTATTTTGAGAGAGAGAGAAAGGGGAGAGAGAGAGAATCTCAAGCAGACTGTGATATTAGTGTGAAGCCCAACATGGGGTTTAAATCCATGAACCGTGAGTGAGATCATGACCTAAGTTTGAATCAGGAATTGGTCACTTAACCAACTGAGCCATCCAGGCACCCCATAAATAAACTTAAAAAAATTTTTTTTGATAATCTTATTGTGACATTAAAAATTGTTATGGTCTAGGCATTAGTATGATCTGGCATTATAGTATAAATACACCTATAAGTCATGAAGTAGTGGGACTAAAAGGATTATATAGAACATCTTGCCTGCTCTGGACTCTGTTCTTTGAGTCTGATTCCAACAAGTGACTTAAAAGTACTAGCTATAGCTATGGGTGTGTGTAGTAAAATGCAGGCTCTTTGCTTGATGTGAATTTAGATGTACATTTCTCATCACTTTTATTTTTTACAACCTGAGTCAAGTCCTAGAACCTGAGAACCTGATTAAAAATTAATAATTGGGTATTTAAAAAATATTTTAGCTTTTGTTTTTTATTTCAAAATAAATACTGAATGAGGAAATTTAGAACATATTAATAAACAAAGGTAAGAAGAAAAGCCCCACATTCTACCCTGCTAAGATAACCATTGCAACATTTTGTTATAGCCAGCCATATTGACTTAAATTCTCCCTTGTCTTTTCACTCAGTATTTTATGAGCTTTTTTCTTTGTTAAATAATATTTTTAATAGCTCTATACATTTTGTCACTTATGGGTATACCATCACTTAGCTTGTCCGTTTTTGGACATTTAGATTATTTCCGGTTTTTCACAATATGAATAAAAATCTGATCTCATTTGGTGGTTGATTATTTTCACTTATTCCAAAAGCAGGAAATATTAATTAGGTTCTTGTTTTCATAAGGATTATATTCTAGTATAAATGACAGTATATGTATTTATAAAACAGGAAGCATTAAGTTGGGTGATACAGGCTAGATGCCAGCAAACTTTTTCTGTAAAGGCCAGTTAGTGAATATTTTAGATTTTGCAAGCCATATGCTCTCTGTTGCAGCTACTCACCCCTGCCTTTATAGTGTGAAGGCAGCCAGAGACTGCAGTTGAGTGACCATGGCTCTGTCACATCACAGCTTTATAAAAACAGGTCAGATTTTGCTCTCAGCCCTTAGTTTTTGAACCCAAGTATAAATTATAAGAGGTATGAGAAAAAAGAACATCAAGACTTTCACTGGGCTTTGCAGGTGAAGTTGTATTTACATAGGACTAAATGGAGGGCTCTTCAAGCAAGGCCCAAACTTAGGAGGGAGTAAAGACTAAGGAGGATGTCTTTGCTATAAGCAAGGGTTGTGGAAAATAACGGTTGGTGGGAAATAAAATGGAGTGAAAGGGTAGGACCGTATTAATGACCTTGCAAATGAAATTGCAGTGTTAAAGCTAGTTGGATTAAGCAGTTGATAGCCACATTAAGTTACTGAGAAAAGTGCTATGAAGTTGGTATTTAGAAAAGTTTGTATGGCAGTGATTTATAAGGTATGTTGGAAGAAGGAACAGTTTGGTGTAAAAGAAACTAACTTGGTGGTTTCTAATGAACTAATTTACCCTCCAAAAACGAAAATTTAAAAGAAAGTTCTAATTAAGTTGCAGCCTTAGGATTTTCTTATTTCTAGGTGGTACTGTTAATAAAATGTGGAACTTGGAGATCTGTTCACAGTTGGAAAACGCAAATCAAGTTGTTTCTTTACGACTAAGCCTGGTCTTCTGCAACCCTTGATTTCAGTTTTCTCTGTAAAGCCGTAGGGGCTCTTGGCGGAGTGTCTCAGGGTTTGTGTGGAGGAGTCCGGAGAGTGATGTTCCAGCAGCCCTCTGCCCTCATTTCAGCCAGTTTGAAATCTGGAATCTGTGGCTAAAACTACAAATTACAAAGTAGTGGCTTTCAGACTTTTATTCACAACCTTTATTCAGACAATTTTGTAGCGGTCCTGTGTGTAAACCAGAAAAGATGCTATAGCTCCTCAGGCTGGCTTTTTGAAAACCCATCCTGAGGGCATCTGGTGGCATCCCTGGAGCACATTTCTGAGCTTTCTCTAACCTGTCCATCAGTAATTAATGTTGTGCTACTGTGCTGGCCACTGTGCTAAATACCAGGACAATAATGGTGGGCAAGACAGAATCCGGATGTAACACAACCTGATGTACTGGTAAATAAGTACTATGCAGAAAATGAGATAGTGCTGTGCTGTGTATGTGTAGGGCGAGTTGGATGTAGCTGACAAGTGATGTTAGAGGCTGGAATGATGAAGACAAGGCAGCCATGCTGAGATCTGAGGAAAAACCCGAAAGATCAAAGTGCAGAGATCCTGAGACCAAAGTGGTGAATGTGAGGGACAGAAAGGCTCGTGTGGTGGCAGCCAGCGGAAGAGGGAAAGAGTGGAAGATGAGGTTGAGCAGGAGATGGGGACAGATGACGTGAGGGAATGGATGTGATTGAGAAACATAAAAATCCCATACCCTCCTTTGACAGTTACTGGAATTAAAAATAAGGACGACTGAAACAAAATTAAAAGTAGCGGTAAAAATATTTGAGGGGGAAAAATATTATTAAAACTCTGCAAGTTTGCCTTCTGCGAACATTATAATGGAACGTAAGGCACAATGTGGGTTACTTTTATTTTTCATGATTAAACCTTCTTTGTTTATACTCTCTGTTCTGATCAGTTCATCTTGAGAACTTTTCCCTGATTTAAAAATAGTTGCCATGTAGTAGTTGTAAAAAGTCATAAGATTGGTTTGAAATACAGGTTATGGCTTTATGTAATACATTTTTGAAACTCTTCTAGAAGGTTTACATGAATCTTAGTAAAATATATGATCATATCTTTAATTATCTTTGTATATTTAAATGATTTTCATAAGGGGTATGCTTTTTTAATAAGTATTTTTAATAAGTATTTCAATTACAAAATATAAATAAAGTCTGATTTTTTTGGAAGCAGATTTTTGTTGACTTTGTACCTAACTTTTTTTAGTCAAAATTCTCATAGCTATCAATAAAGGATGAAAATAGATTGATTAGCAGAATAAATACAGGATATTGGTTCTCTTATTGTCTTATAATTCATTTTGATTTTGGGTGTGTGGGTGCCTCAGTCAGTCTGATTCTTGATTTTGGCTCAGATCATGGTCTCACAGTTCACGGGATTGAGCCCCACCTCAGGCTCTGCACCGAGCATGGGGCTTGCTTGCTTGGGATTCTCTCTCTCCCTCCCTCTGCCCCTCCCCTGCTCATGTGCATGCATATGTGTGCATTTACTCTCACAAAAATAAACATTAAAAAAAGTAGTTCATTTGATTTATTTAAGAATAGGGAGTTTATCCTTTTCATAACACAGTTGTCACCTTAGTGTACAATGTGTGCATTGTGTTTTTGAAGTTTAGCTGCCTAGACCCATTGGTTGGTGGGCCCTTGGGTACTGCATGAAATAATGGAGGGATTTTTTTTTCTTGTTCTGTATGAAGTGTAATTGCTCAGTCATCACACTGTTCTTTATTGGGGTGTTTTAATATTTTCTGTTGTAACCCTTTTAGCCAAGAAAACCATGTGGGAAAGGCTGACAGCCCCTGAAGATGTATTTAGTAAATTACAACGAGAAAACATAGCCATCATTGAGAGCTACGGTGCTGCCCTCATGGAAGTGGTCTGTCGAGATGCTTGTGATGGCCATGAGATTGGAAGGGTACAGTAACTCCTGTTTAGTATAACAATTGAATAAATATTTTGACTTATTAAGGTATAAACTGAATTAACTTTGCAAATGCATGTTATATATTGAGAATTATTGTCTGCAATATATTTTAGTGAATTGTTTTTAATGTTTATTTTTTGAGAGAGAGAGAGAAAGAAAGAGAGAGGAGGGGCAGACAGAGAGGGAGTCACAGAATCCAAAGCAGGCTCAAGGCTCTGAGCTGTCAGCACAGAGCCGACGCGGGGCTCGAACTCACATACCACCAGATCATGACCTGAGCTGAGATCAGATGCTTTAACCAACTGAGCCACCCAGGCGCCCCTACTGAATTTTCTTATTTGTTATAATTTGGAATTTCTATTTTATTTATTCATATGTTTTCTTTATTTCTGTTCAGAATCTCAGTTCAGAATTTTCCCTCAGCATAATCTTTCTGCTGATTGTGAGGTTAGCCTCACACTGGTAGAAATGCTGCTTAATAAAGATCTTTGGTTAAGAGTATACTGGGTACACAGGTTTTATACTGAATATGTCTTTCTTTGCTTTGTGGAGGGGAATTTGCATTTATAATTCTTTAAAATACTGTACCACACTGGTGATAATACAATGAGAAGATAACTTCCTGCTAATGAAGAGTTTCATAGTATTTGAATCATATACAGCTGATCCTTAAACAACATGGGTTTAAACTGCGTGGGTCCACTTACTGTGCAGATTTGTTTTGACAGATACAGTACAGAACTGTAAATGTATTTTCTCTTTTTTGAATATTTTTTTTTCTCTAGCTTACTTAATTGGAAGAATACAGTATGTAATACATATAAGATAAAAAATATGTGTTAATCAACTATTTATGTATCCACCAGGCTTCTGGTCAGCAGTAGGCTCTTAGTAATTATAAGGTTGTGGGGAATCAAAAAGTTATACATGGATTTTCACCTGTGCTCCTAACCCCCGTGTTGTTCAGGGGTCAGACGTATTTGAAGATGGTGGGAAACAGGCCTTTAAGAAATAGGATGAATATAAACTGTGTAGTAAGTTCTTATGTTCAAAACAAAACAAAACAGTTTAAGTGTTGTTATGCATAGAAAAAGGACTGAAGAGGAGAGAGGCCAAAATGGAGTAGCAGTGTTTATCAGGCCACATATATTCTATATGCTTTTCTGTGTTTTCTAGGTTTCCTGTAATGTGCATGTAATACCTCACAATTAGGGGAAAAAGCTATTTTTAACAAGTCTCTTTTCTCCTTTTATTAGTAAATCAAGATTCTGTATACATAGCTTTCAAGTTTCTCAAAAAAAAAAAAAAAGACACCAAAATAAAATGTAATTGCAAGCTACCATTTCCCTTGTAAGAAAAGCTCTAAATATTTTCATATCAAGGGAGTTTCTGTCCTTGGTTTTGGTAGCCATCTCCATGTTTTGGGCTTTGATTTGTTCTTCTTCAGATGCTGGCACTGGCTCTACTTGATCGGATCGTCTCCGTAGATAAACAGCAGCAGTGGCTCTTGTATCTTTCTAACAGTGGCTACTTGAAGGTGCTCGTGGACAGCTTGGTAGAAGATGACCATACTTTGCAGAGCTTATTAACGCCACAACCTCCCCTCTTAAAAGCCCTTTATACTTACGAATCCAAAATGGTAAGACTTTGTATTCATTTGAAGTTAGATCAACCGCTCACTTCCTCTTAGAGCAGTAGATATATCAAAGAACATTAATGTGGCCGACATTTTTAGTATTTCTGTCATGTAAGCTATAATCATTTCAAAGAGTTTTAAATTTGGAACATGTGTTAGAAATGTAGCTTCAAAGCATGCCAAAGATGAGTTGAAGTGATCCCGAGAGGGTTAGCCGGGTAATGGAACTGCTTGCTCCTCATTCAGGTTGCTGATGATGGGGAATAATGGGACGCTGAGTGCTCTGAGGAGAGCAGTAAGCAAAATTGTCTCTTCGCCACAGAATTCAGACTGTATTAGCTGCCTGTGGAACATTGCAACGTAGCTGTGCTGGTTCTAGTTTAAACACGAGATTTTCAATACCATGTATAATGCATCATTTCCTTTCCTTCAGATTTGTTTTCTCTGTTTCCTCCTGGTTGAGAATACTACAGAGTCACAATAGTGGAAGCACTAAAGTCTTGGACCCGTTATTAACTCCCCCCTCCTTTATTTATTCAACAAGTGTTTATTAAATACCTATTATATGCCAGGTGTGGCAGTAGGTGCTAGAGATACAGCTATGAGCAAAACCATCTCCCCCCCCCCCCCCCCATATGCCCGCGTGATGATAAGTAGAACTACAGTTGAGTTGAATACTGTTTCTTGCAAGGCACTGTACTGTGACACCTCAGATATGCTGTGTTTAATCCTCGGAGAATCCCGTGCATAATGTGCGCCGCAGAGCTAGCTCGGAATTTCTCTTCAGTATGATGAGAGATCAGAAATATGCTGTGAGAGAGTCTCATTTTTATCTGAGGCCCTTGGATATGATTTCTGTATTGATGCTTTTCCTTTTGTAACTTCTTAGGCATTTCTTACAAGAGTGGCCAAGATACAGCAGGGCGCTTTAGAGCTGCTGAGGTCTGGGGTGATAGTGCGACTGGCGCAGTGCCAGGTCTATGACATGCGCCCAGAGATGGACCCGCAGGGGTAAGTGTCCGTATACGCTGGTATTGTTTCCGTACTGTTCCTTCATTGTAAAGGATTAGCGAGGAAAAAGAAATTCCAAACGAAATCTTCGCCATTGGTTTATCATTCTGTTTGAGCAGTACTCTTTCACCTTGATAACTTTAATTTTGGTCCTACATCCCTGCCTTTTATTAGTAAATGGAAGTTGCTAATAAGGGTAAGAGTAGGAGGGACCTAATGCTTTCCATTTTAGAGCAGTAATAGGGAAATAGGAAAGCATTTTGTTAGTAAATGGTTTTCTTCCCAACTTTAGCGTTCTGTTCAATAGAATATATATTTTTAGTTATACTGGTCCTTTAAAGTATTATAGTGAAATTATAATTTGTTGTGGATTTCTTATTCCTGATGACTTGAATAGTATTTTATATTTTTCTTTTTGTAGCGTTTTGCCAACTGCTTGTACATTTGAAAGCTTTTAGTCAAATTATTTTAAGTTTCAAGCTTCTTAACAGATTTCTTGGTTCAGTTTGAATATGGGTTTTGGGTTTTTTTGTTTTTGTTTTTGTTTTTGTTCTTCATTTTTGTCTACTGGCTGCAGCATTGTTAGCCTATCCTCTTGGAAGTAAATAACACTGTTTTACTAATTTTCTTCATAAGCCCATTGCCAAATTGAATATTTGAGTTTTTCTAGGATTAACTATAGAACTGTTTTACCTCCAGAAAAGAAACGTAGGTTTTTTTTGTTGTTGTTTTGTTTTCTGAAGTTTTAAACATGACAGCTATTATTTTCGCCTTAGGTAAAGAGGATTGAGTTAATTACATTCCTTGGATCTTGGCATATAATCACTTGTCTGTGCAAAGCTTTTCTCTTATTTATTTCTATGTTTTGTGTCCATTTTCTTCATTTGGCAACCATTTTCTTTTGTCTAAAAATTTAAATACTTATAATAAATAATATTTTATTAATACCTAATCTTAAAAGTTCAGTGATATTAGGGGCACCTGGGTGGCTCAGTCGGTTAAGCATCTGACTTCAGCTCAGGTCATGATCTCATGGTTCATGAGTTTGAGCCTCCATCAGAGTCTGGAGCCTACTTCAGATTCTGTGTGTGTGTGTGTGTGTGTGTGTGTGTGTGTGTGTGTGTGTGTGTGTCTGTCTCTCTCACTCGCTCTCGCTCTCGCTCTCCCTCTCTCTCCCCCTGCTCATGCTCTGTCTCTCCTTCAAAATGAATAAACATTAAAAAAAAATTTTTTTTAAGTTAAGTGATTTTACAACTTCGTTTTAACTTTTTAAAGTCTTGATTTTTTAAATCTAATGGGCAAAG
Organism: Acinonyx jubatus; assembly: GCF_027475565.1. Taxonomy (NCBI): domain Eukaryota; kingdom Metazoa; phylum Chordata; class Mammalia; order Carnivora; family Felidae; genus Acinonyx; species Acinonyx jubatus. The sequence continues at coordinate 17,985,351 of NC_069383.1, read as the reverse complement.
TAGATTCATTTTTGGCTGTGGGTATAGGAGGGGGAAACTTGGAGAAAATAACTTGTTTTTATTTGTTTCTTGCTTATAGTTTCTATGGCCCAAGGGAGCTTTCAGAGTAGAATAAATATGTTTAGGAAATTCCAAGCATTGTCTTCAAATTATGCAGATTTTCTTTACTGAGTTTTTTCATAATTGAAATAACTCCGTTTTTACTGTCTATATGAGATGGAGAATTCTCATTAGTAGCTTCACATCTTAATCAGGCACCTGTGATTGTTTGCCATGGAGATGGGCAGGAACTGTTAGCGTTCCTTAACTCTTGGACTGTCGCTCTCTCCTTGTTGGGTGGAAATGAATGAAGCATGTTTGGCATGAGAGACCCGCCAGTTTTCATCCCTGCCCCCGTGGACCGCTACCGGCAGATTCTGCTCCCGGCTCTCCGCTTGTGCCAGGTCATCCTCACGTCCAGCACGGCCCAGCACTTGCAGGCAGCAGGCCAGGTAAGAAGAGTCATTGGCCTGGAGGTCGTCTGGTGCAGGGGCTGCATTTTAGAGTTGCAGAAACCCTAGGCATAGACAGCGTCCATGGGTTTACTGTCCACTGTGGCAGACCCGGGCACTGATAGCCAGCCCCCTGGTACCTTGCGTGAACTTCACCAGACCATTCTTACATATACTCTTATTTGAATGAAACCCCACAGTGAAGAATGGAATAGTGAGATGGAAAGCAAGAGCTCAAAATGTGTTCTTCTGTAAAGGGAAGTGGTTATGATGATAGGAATAAGCTGCTTCTAAAATGTGGTTTAACCACGGATTTAGCAAGAGGCCATACACTATGTTAGGCCTTGCAGAAAGTATAAAGGATAGATGATCATGGCACATTTAATTGTGATATTTAGAGAACGAAGTAATTGAAGTAAGTGAATTTTCTAAAATTTTTTCCATTGAACACCAGAAATTCGTTTTATTTTCCTCTCTTTTCAGTTGAAACCTTCAAAAAAAGAAATCTTTGTCTCTTTAAACTAATAATACAATATATAATCTAGCCATTCACCGATTAGACTTATCATTATGACTCTGGAGTCTTTATTGTTTTGCCCTATTATTGCAACACCCTCCAGAACTGTGTCCCAATACTTCATGGTAATGTTATGTGCTTTCCCTGTCTTCAGTCTCCAGGCTTATGTCACCAGGGTAGAATGCTGCTATTTCTAACATAGCACCGTGTTTTGTTTTGTTTTGTTTATGTATTTTTTTAAATTTTTTAAGTTTATTTATTTTGAGAGAGTGTGCTTGTGTGCACAACCCGTGAGTGCGCCCCTGAGTGGGGGAGGGGCAGAAAGAAAAGGAGAGAGAGAGAATCCCAAGCATGCTCCATGTTGTCAGTGCAGAGCCTGGTGCGGGTCTCAAACCCAAGAACCATGAGATCATTACCTGAGCCGAAGGTGGGTGCTTAACAGACTGAGCCACCTAGGCACCCGGTTTTTTCTTTTTTCCCTTTTTTTAAGAGAGAGAGCACGCGAGTCGGGGAGGGGCAGAGGGGGTGAGAGAGAGAGAATCCTAAGCAGTCTCCATGCTCAGTGTGCAGCCCGATGTGAGACTTGATCCCACAACCCCGGGATCATGACCTGAGCTAATATCAAAAGTCAGACACTCAACCGACTGAGCCACACAGGCGCCTCGACATCTTGTTTTATACTGCATTAGTACATCTTATCCCTTTCATATGTGGCCTTTGGGTCAGTTCTTTAAAACTCAGAGACTTCCCCTGTCTTCTCTTTTATTGAGATTAAGATTTTTTTTTATTCCAAGTGGGACGTTGTGATGATATAAGATTCTCTAATGCCACTCTTGTACTGGCTATCGCAGAATCCCCCAAGGAGCTTGTTTTAAAAACACAGATTATGGAGCACCACATCCAGCAGTTATGGGCTAAGGCCAGGAATCTGAATTAAAATCTAAAAAGGGACACAGTTGCTGAGTGATTCAGATGTTTGGCTTGTTTTGGCATAGAGGCTCAGCCTTCAAGGCGTTTAATCGAGTTGAGGGGACATCCCGTGTGAAACTAGAGTCCATGATGGTAGGCTGGAAAATGCCAGTGTGGAAGGGCGCAGTTTAGAGGGCAGGGTTTTTCTCTCGTTTGTATTTACCATATCAAAAGGAGAATTTAACAAAAGCTTTTTATGTGATTGTCCCCATGTCAGGCCAATCAGATTTTTATAGAGCAACTTAAATTCATAAGTCATTTTTATATCCATTTATTTTAAACTCCTGTTCTAGTTCCACTTGGACAAAAATAAAAGAAACTGAGAGTTAAGTAACAGTATTCATACAGTAGTTCTAAGTTATACTTTTCAACCGTAGCCTCTAAATACAGTAATTTCTAAACTTTGAAATGATCTTTCTTGTGAATTTTAGGTAAATATTTGCTTCTTGAAGAAATAAGCCACATAAATGCAAAAGACGATTCTTATATTACGTTCATTGTGATTCATGACATTGAATTTCTGGCTTCAGCGTTACTAAAAAAAGATGAATTATAAATTCAGAATACAATTTTCTCCTGTTGACCTCTCGCCGTTTTTTTCCATTTCTCGCCCTTCTCCTTGGCTCAGGTGTTGCAGTTTCTCATTGCGCATTCTGATACCATCCAAGCAATCCTGCGCTGCCAGGACGTGAGCGCTGGGTCCCTGCAGGAACTGGCTCTACTGACAGGAATTATAAGTAAAGCCGCACTTCCTGGTGAGTCGATTATGTTGGATGGACTTTGAAATTCTTTGCGGACTGACGTACGCTTAATAGAATGAGGTTCTTATGGCTTTGCGATACGTAGGACTTACTTGAAATCGGTCCTAACCGTTAACTGCTTTTTTTTTTAATTAGTAAGTTTTTATTTCTAAGAGTGATATACCACACAAAAATTCAGAGTTCAAGAAAATAATGACTACTCAAAACCTCACTGCCTAGAATTTACCAAGTGTTTTTTTTAGTATATATGCTGCTGAAGCGAGCCTTTCAAACGTTGTTTTATATGTATGTACACGAGACAGGGACGGAGGCACACAGAGATAACTTACGAGAATGACATTATTTTTCACGTGCATTGTTAGAAAACCATTTAATTTTACGTGAGTTTAACAGATTAAGAAATTAATTGAAGAGAGGAACACCTGGGTGGCTCGGTTGGCTAAGCATCTGACTCTTGATCTTGACTCAGGTCGTGATCTCGTGATTCATGAGATTGAGCCCCATTTCAGGCCCTGTGCCGACAGTGCAGTCTGCTTGGGATTCTCTCTCTCCTTCTTTCTCTGTCCCTCCCCCTATCTCTCCCTCTTTCTCTCTCTTTCTCTCCCCTTCTCTCTCAAAAGAAAAAGAAATTAATTGAAAGAAAAACTGAAGACCTTGTTGAATTCCAGACATGTTTTTTTTTTTTTACTACAAGATTACAAGAGCTGTTAGTTCTTAAATGATCACTGTGATGAAGAAGGAAAAAAAGATTATGAAACATTATTAAGCTATTTGGTTATTTTTTTTTCTTTGAATTTCCTTACCACCTGTATATTTTAGACAGAATCAATTAACTCCTATAGTATGGAAGACTGAAATCATGAGTTCTTTTATACTTCTTTTTCCACCTTCAGATTATCTTTGCCTATATTATTTTTACTTTGTCAGGTTTTATTTACATTCAGACCTGTACCCGTGAAACCTTCAGCTGTTCAGTTTTATTTGTATATTTACGTGCATTCACTGAAACACACCATTGTTTTTTTTTCCCCACAGCTTCACTGTTCTTAGTTCTTTCTTTCGATTTATCTCTTGGTATTTTTAATTTGTATTGAGGTCCTTTCCCCCAAGAAAAAGTATATTATAGTCCCTGAATTTTCTAATGTTTATCAGCATCTAAAGGTTGCCTCTTTTTCTCCTTCTCTCTCTGCCCCTCCCTTGCTCATGCTCTGTCTCTGTCTCTCTCTCTCTCTCTCTCTCTCAAAAAATAAATAAACATTAAAAAATTTTTTTAAAAAAAGGGGAAGCACCTGGGTGGCTCAGTTGGTTAAGTGTCCGACTTCAGCTCAGGTCATGATTTCACAGCTCATGGGTTCGAGCCCAACGTCAGGCTCTGTGCTGACAGCTCAGAGCCTGGAGCCTGCTTCAGATTCTGTGCCTCCCTCTCTCTCTGCCCCTCCCTCGCTCATGCTCGCTCGTTCTCTCGCCGCTCTCTCTCTTAAAAATAAATATTAAAAAAAAATTTTTTTAAAGATAAAAGTTGCCTCTTTTTCTCCCTCTCTCTGCCCCCCCTCCTCATGCTCTGTCTCTCTCTCAAAAATAAGTAAACATTAAGAAAATTTTTTTAAATAAAGGGGAGGCACCTGGGTGGCTCAGTTGGTTAAGCATCTGACTTCAGCTCAGGTCATGATTTCACATGGGTTCGAGCCCCACATCAGGCTCTGTGCTGACAGCTCAGAGCCTGGAGCCTGCTTCAGATTCTGTGTCTCCCTCTCTCTCTGCCCCCCTCCCTCACTCATGCTCTGTCTCTGTCTCTGTCTCTCTCTCTCTCAAAAATAAATACACATTAAAAAAAATTTTTTTTAAAATACAGGTTGCCTCTTTTCGTGAAAGATGGCATGGCTGATTATGATTCTTTCCCTCAGAACTTATAATATTAATGATAACAGCTTGCATTTATTAAGTATAATGTGCCAAGTACTATTTCTTTAAACACTTAGCATATTTATTTAATTCTCACAAGGGTCTTAGGAGGTAGAACTGTTTTCCACATTTTACAGGTGAGAAAACTGAGGCACAGAGAGGTTACCCTGTCCAAAGTCACATAGATAATACTGCTGGTGTAGTTTCCCGGCCAATATGGCTTCTGAGCCTGTGCAGTTAACTAGTAGGCTACACTATCTCCACTTTATGTTGCTATGGAGAAGGCTGAGGCCAGCGCAGGATTCCACCCCACCGCCGATATGTTTTCCTGTCTGAGGGGTGTCAGTGTTTGAGCCCGTGGTATTGGGAGAGGGAGCGGGTTTGGCTGGGCAGAGTGCAGTGCCTGTGGAAGCACTTAGGCCTGTGCTTATTCTGAGGAGAGCCCGGCTTCCACTCTGCCCAGTCACGGTGTGTCCCAGTGCCGTGCGCTTGTCGTGCTCATTCCCCACTCATGCCAGTGTCTTTCAGTGATACCAGGTCAGGCCATCCTTCTGCCTCTGCTGAGGTCCCACGGTGCTTTGTAGTGGTTCTCCTAACCGTTTTCCCCTTGGTTTCCCCGGGGCCTTACCTAAGTACTGTAAAAGGCTTCTCTGCAAATTGAGGAGTGTCCATGAGAATTTGCAAATGTTTTTGGTTTAATCTTCTTTTTTTTTGACATTGCTTCTGAGGAGTGGAATAAGGGTCATGGGCTGAATCGTGCTGCTTACTTCAGAATTTTCTCTAGTTTTTTTTCTTTGCCATCACCATTTTTCACTATTTATGGCATAATTCTTCCCCCACCCCCTTGTGCTGAATTTTGTTCATTTTGTAGGTTGATGACAGGAAGGACATTCTATGATGCTCCTTCATTCCGCCATCTTAGCCTAGAAGTGCTGAGTTAGGTATCAAGAGAATTTACCTTTTATCAAATCCTCTCTGACAAGGTGGTTTTATTCATGAAGTCTTCTGTCAGTAACTTTTTTAAATGTCTAAATTTTCTATATTTTGCTAATAGCATCATTTGACCCTGTCATCATATTAAGATTGTATTAAGAAAAGCACTTTATTTTATCTTATTAATGTTTTTTTGTTTGTTTATTGAGAGTGAGAGAGGGAGGGAGCAAGTACAAGCAGAGAGGGGCAGAGAGAGAGGGAGAGAGAGAATCCCGAACAGGCTCCTTCCAGTTAGCACAGAGCCCGAAGCAGGACTTGATCGCATGACCACGAGATCACGACCCGCGTTGAAATCAGGAGTTGGATGACCGACCACCTGAGCCACCCAGGTGCCCCAGCAGTTTCACAGGCTCGTGATAAATTCCAACAAAAGAAAAGTACACGTGGTGCAGCGGCTGTCTAAAGTGGTTTAGGGAACAGCGACCAGCAGTTCTCGTTCTCTAAAAGGAATTAGGTATCAACTTAGCTTATTTTTTTGAGAAGTTTCTTTTTTCCAGTTTGTCTTGGAGATCTTTTCCCTCATCCCATAGAGCTCCTACCTCATTCTTTTAAATTGGGTATCATTTTCCAGTTGCGAGAGTTAACCAGGTCTTTGTTCTTTAACCAGACACCTGTAACATGTTTACTGTTTCCAAGCTTTTTAAAAAATTTCCAACAGTGTTGCATTTAATAACTGTGTATGTATGTCTGTGTATGTGTGTCTATGTGTATATATAGGCATTTTTGTAGATTTGAGCTGGTAGGCTTGATAAATGCCTGGCAGTCGTTGGCCAGAAAATAAAAACACTTAAATTTTTCTTCTGAAGATAATGACAAACACCCTCCCAAAATTTTCAGACAAACTTGTAACAGTTTTCACTCCTATCAACCCCACTCTGCACAGTTTAGCCTTTGAGGACATACTGTTTTGTATTCTCCTGTAATTTTACTATATATTTTTTTTATCTTAAATTCTCACATTAAATTTTAAGCCCATTTATAACTGTGTCCCCCATATTGCCTAGCCTCATACCAGTTATGTCATACCTCCTCAAATACTGACCAAAAGGCTAATTTTTTTTCTATGACCCCCAAATATTCTGGAAAGTGTTTTGGAGTTGAGACCAATGTAAATGGTACACCGAGTACTCATTCGGCACTTAGCAGAAGCATCTTATAGAAACTGAGAGCATCTTACACAAACAGAATTGGTAGTCTTTTTTTTTTTTTTTTTTTTTTTAAGATTCTGTTTTTAAGTAATCTCTACACCCAACATGGGGCTTGAACTTACAACCCTGAGATCAAGAGTCGCATCTTCCACTGACTGAGCCAGTCAGGTGCCTCCCAAGTAGTCTTTTAAAGAGAGGCAGCAGGTGGAAAAAAGGAACTGGGGAATAGCAATACATGTTGCAGAAATCAGGAAACTTGAGAACAGAGAGGAAAAGGCCCACATTTCATGGTGGTGTTAGGTACAAGGTCCAGCTTTAAGGGGTAGGATGGGAAAGAGGGTTTAAAAATACAAGCAGCAAATGTGGACAAACTATTTCAAGAATTTGGTATTAACCATATTTTCGCTTATTTGGGGGTTTTATTTTTTGGAGTACAAGGGAGACCTGAACGTGTTTTCAAATAGGGAAAAATCTTCTGTGGCAGGGTAGATTTGGATAAGCTGGAAAAGTGATCCTCAGAGCAAACTCCCAGAGGAGGTGGAGAAGGGAAGGGATGGGATCTAGTGGAGTAATGAGGCACAGGTGCGGCACAGCAAGCCAGCATGTGAGGTCGTGGGCTGACAAATCTAGAAAGAGGAGGTCTTGTTACTATAAGGAGCAAAAGATAAGGTTCTGGGTTACACGCTCTAGAGCGTATGTTTGGAGGTAAGGACTGAATTAAGGAGATTGTGAAAACAAAGGGTGGCTAGGACGGGTTCAGGTGGGTCATGAGCATGAGTACAGCTATGGAGGAAAGGAAGAAACCAGCAGAGTGAGTGAGCTGCGTGTTTACCTGGAGAACTCGATGGAAGTAAAGGGTGTTCGTCCCAGTACTGTAAGATTGATGAACTTGATTTAAGAATTCTGTAATAAGTCTAAACAGAAGTTTAATGGGAACTTTTGTGTGTACGTGCAAACTCTACTTTGCCTAAGGGGAAAAGGGAAAAAAAATCAGATGATACAGTACCTAGAAGAAAAAAATACATTTCATTTTTAGTGTTTTATATCCTAAACTCTTTCAGCAGGAGAGAGTGATTTACTTCTGAGTTTAGAACATTTTTAACTTTTATGGTTATAAATAAAAAGTAGATTTATCTCAAAAACTTTAAAAAGTGCCTTTTGAAATCACAAATTCAGTCTAGATTTAGATTGCATTTGAGCGAACATGTAATGGTGTGCTTATAGTCTTTGTGAAGTTGTATTTCCCAGAACTCCTTTGTGGCAAGTCTGTGTCTTTTCTTGTACGTAAAGAATATAAAATACTCGAATCGTTCTTCCTAGTTTTTAAATGTTTTTATTTTGTTGACTTTAAAACTGTATTTAAAAGCATTCCAAATTTTATCAGGTATATTAAGTGAACTTGATATTGATGCAAATGAAGGATCTCTAATGGAGCTACAGGGACATATTGGAAGATTCCAGGTAACTGACTCTTACTTCTTTAAAGAGTAGTACTGTAAGACGACAAAACACAACAGCCCTCTTATCCATCCTCCCTGTTCTGTTTCCTGGATTTGGGCAAACCCTCTCAACGGTTTTTAATCTATTATCTCTAAATAAATATGCTTATTTTTGACTTTTAGGAATCGTCTATTGATTTTCCATTGAGAAGGGTGAGAACTTAAGCTCCCTTTTTTCCTTTTCTTCCACCATACAGTATGGACACTTCTCACAACACCCCTCCACCCACTGCCGAAACTCAATATAATTATGAATTTGATTAGATCAGTACTTATATTATTATGTAAATGTAGTATTTGAATAAGAATGGGTGACAGGTTACTTTTGGGCACAACATTCTGTTTTCCCTAGAGTGAATAATTCTTTCTTTCTTTATTTGCTTGGTTTTTATGTGTTTATTTCTAAGCTCTCTTCCAGTTGTGTGATCTCCTTTAATATATTCAGCATATTAGATAGCTTATCAACTAGGTATTTATCACAGTCTTTCTGGGAGCCTCCTGGCCTGCTTTGATTCCGGACATCTTCGTTTTTGATTGGCTGCAGAGTAATTATATTTATATACTAGAATTTATATTTCATTGTTTTTGATATAGTAATTTTCTTAACCAACCAATCCTCTTTTCATGAACTGTTTTTTCAAGTTTCCAAAAGAAAACTGCCGCTATCAGCATTTTTGGGTACAAATTTTTGAACTAGAGATTAGATAGCAATAACTGGTATCACTGGGTCCAAGGGTGCACACACAGTACATGTTGAGTCATTATCAAACAGCACTCCAGAAAGGATGGTACTCTCACCAGCAATGCCCAAATACTCCTTCCTTCCTTCCTTCCTTCCTTCCTTCCTTCCTTCCTTTCTTTCGTCGTCTAATGTTTTTCATCGGTAGGGAGAAAAAGACATTTTTGATGGGTCTTTCATAAGGTGAAAGAAATGTTTTAGTGCATTTGTTTTGTCTGTAAGGGTAGCAAATGGCAGGTGATCTCTTAAAAATAGATATAACTGTTTTGGCAAAATAAACTTATATTGTAATCTTTTCGATATGTTTTGCCTTATCCAGTCTTATTATGTAAACTAACATCAGTTTACATAAGCTACTATATATATCTGTGTATGTCTGTTTATGAATGTAGGTGTGTGTGATACCAGTTTTTAAAGTGCATGTTTTTAATGTCCATTTATTATGTGCAGAGCACTATAGACTAAGCACTGTAAATACAGTTCTTTGTCTCAGGTAATCCTGACAACAAGTAAGGTGGGAATCGCTATTTTCCTAAGAATGTGAGCATTGAGGCTTCTGGAAGTTAAGTAACTTGTAGATCACATAGCAAGAAGTCAGGTACCTGCTATGGAAACCCACATCTCTGATTGCAATCACTAGATAGGCGTATTACCAATTTTGAAAATCTTGTCCTTCCCTCTAAGAACCTTAGGAAAAATGGTATTGTCGGGTGAAAAGTAGCAACATTTCAAGGAGAGGACATCTTCATTTTATCAGCCAAGGGTACCTGTGTGTTCTCAGCCCCTTTACGAAGTCCCCAGAGGTGGCTGTAGGAGAAATAGCCTTTAAACTTGAGCATTCATAGACAACATTATCACGGACATGCTTGTTACAAACTGTCTTCTGTTTGCCATCTCATTTTGCTTCTCATTATTTATCAACTTGTGTTTATTTAATTGGTATGTACCAAGGAATTATTTGGTGTGATACAGAATATTCTCTAATGTTTACAATGTAATGGGGATTAACTACTAAAAAAAAAAAAAAAAAAAGATGTTCTTTTAATGAGTTGACTGCCAAGCAGATACATTTGCAAAAAGGTGAATTTTAATAGTGCTAACTTAAGTGCCTCAGTTGGAGGTAAGAAATCAGATGCTTTAGAGAGTGATTCCACGCCCCAGTGAGTTCTTCTTTTTTGTATCCCTCAAAGAGGGGTAGCTGATTTTACACGTACCGGATTGGATCTGAACAAAGTATCTTTCTCTTTCTTAGCGCCAGTGCTTAGGACTCCTGAGCCGCTTTGGGGGCTCTGACAGACTGCGTCAGTTTAAATTTCAAGATGATAATGTGGAGGGAGATAGAGTGAGCAAGAAAGATGAGCTTGAACTGGCCATGCAGCAGGTAAGAGGAGTGAGCGTTGTGTATCCATTCTTGAACAGCTGTGTGTTTTTTGGAAGCGTGATGAAAACAACAGATGTGAGTGGTTTTACAGATTGATTTACAGCTTTGTTGTAATTTTACAGATTGATCACTAGCTTTGTTTTCCTTCAACTCTGGAGTTCCCTGATATTGGGCATTTGGGGAACTAATATTTTTGTCACTGTTATTCTTCCATCGTAGATCTGTGCCAATGTCATGGAATATTGCCAGTCACTCCTGTTACAGAGCTCCCCCACCTTTCAGCATGCTATGTGCCTCTTCACCCCGAGCCTGTCAGAAACCATTAATAGAGATGGACCCCGGCAAGGTGAGCCGAGTCGTTTCCTTCTGTATTTGAGTATTAAGTTGCTGTGATTAAGACAGGCTCTAGTTGGCTCCAGTGAGGTGCAGTGTTTTCTTTATGTGTCATTAGTGGGAAAATTTGTAAATGACTTTAAGGAGCGGTGAGGAGTTGGCGTTGTTTGTCTTGTGGATAGTCTAGAGAGCTGGAGAGGACAGAGAAATTCAAGATTTTCTGAGGATAAATTTCTAAATAGAAGAGCCTTGTGGGGAGAGTGTGGTTTTGAATAGTATCTGAGACGCCAAAGAAAGGATCTAGGATTGGTGATTAAGCTAGTCGGGTGAAAAATGTGAAAATGTAACAGTTTAGATGTGAAATCATGTTAAGCTGAATGCATGTCTAAATTGGGTCCTGTATTATAGCTCCAGGTTTCTGTACCATAGCAAATTAAAATGTAGATGCTAAGTGCGCTGACATAGCCCATGATTTCCTAATGACACAGTTGGCAAGATCTGGAATGTGAGGGCTAAGGGTTGATTGAAGTGGTTATCCCATGGGCCACTCAGAAGCCAAAACCCATTCTGATCTCAATGGCGGTAATGGAATGGACTGCTTCTGATTTCCGGAAGCTCTTTGTGTGAGGTTTCTGAAAATCATTTTGTCACATTTTTATCTCCTTCAAGATCTTATTTTCCCTGGAAATTACTTAATCACTTAAAATACTTAATAGAATGATGTTATGAAAAATATATTAGTTTAACAATATATAACCACTGTCTCATGTAACTGGTGCCAAGAACTGACTCTATTTGTGTAACTCTATTATAAAGTGACCAGGGGGGCCCTTTTCTTCTCCCTTGAATCACACATTTTCATACAAACTTGACCTGATCATAACATTTTCAAGTGATGGACACCTGGGTGGCTCAGTTGGTTAAGCGTCTAACTTCGGCTCAGGTCATGATCTCACAGTTCGTGGGTTTGACCCCTGCATCAGGCTCTCTGCTGACAGCATGGAGCCTGCTTGGGATTCTGCCTCAATCTCTCTCCCTCTCCCTCCCCCTTCCCCTCCCTCCTGCCCTCTTTCCCCCCAGCTTATGCGCTCTCTCTTTCTCTCTCTCTCTCAAAAACAATAAACATTAAAAAAAATTTTTTTTAATATTTTTAAATGAAATTGTAGTTTTGTCATTTATTCTCCGAAAACAATCATATGCTAATAATGTATCATTAGTAATTATTAAAATTTCATCTAGCTTCTTCTCACTTTGAGCACATCTTTCCCATACTGGATCATTCTTTGATCTTTAATACTTAATGATGAACTTTATGAAGGCTTATATATTGGTTTTTATTTTTCCTCAGACTTTTTAAAGATTTAATAAGCATACGTACCTTTGCCAATTGTAGACACGGCGTGGGTGGGTATGTAGTAAGTTCAAGAACATTTAGTTGTAGAGAAGTAGCTTAACCTTAGCAGTTAAGAATATAGACCGATGATGAACTGCCTAGACTTGAATCCCAATTCTCTAAGTGACTATTCATATGACTTCAGAAAAATTATTTAACCCTCTCTGTGCCTCAGTTTCCTCATCTGTAAAATGGGAGTAATAACAAGCTCCTAATTTTTAGTGTAAGGATTAAATGTGTTAATATCTGTGAAATGCTTTAGAACAGTGTCTGGTCCTTAGCACTGCCTAAATGTTAGCTCTTATTATTTTCATTATTGCTGCTGTCATTATTGTCTATCATTTAGTATTTGTACTATTACTTGTGGTCCAGGGCCCTTTCCTATAGCACTTCTACTCCCTGGACCTTGTGATCTTTCCTGCAGAATCTGCTTTCTGTGGTCAGCTCTTTTGTGAGCAGCCCCCATGAAGCTAAGTCTGGTAGCTTCTGCACACCTTAATACTTTCTAGACTTGAGCAGGTTAGCGTGTGAGAACCCCTGATATGTGCCAGAGTACTGTCAGCATTGGACCATTCTCTTTCTGGATGTGTTCCTGCCAGACTAGATAATGATACAGACGTTCCTGGGCCCCAGAGTACCTAATTTCACCAGCAGAAGGCTCTGTATCATAGAGACTGTCACATCTTCACTGAGGACTAGAAAGGGAAACCTGGCAACTGATGTGAGTCCAGGATGTCCTGGTTGGTGGCAACATCCGCTGACAAGGAACTGTTTTCTCGCTTCCACTCTTCACGAAGACCTGTGAAATGTGACTTAGAAGCCAAGTTAAGGGAGACAGTGGAGAAGGAAGCCAATGCACATCTCCCTGCAGTATTCGTGGCAGTTAGAGCCACTGACCAAAGATTATCTCCGAATTGAACTCGAAATTACTAAGGTGTTTCTCAAGAAATCCCTCAATCAAAGGGGAAGTTGCTCCACTTGCGCCAGTCCTGCTAGCTCTTCCCTTTGCAGAAGACTTTCCCGACATCCCGTTGTTCCTTTGTACCTTATCAGAAGCTAGTCAGGTAAAAGGCAGATCATTTTGTTTCCTTACCCAAAAGGACTTACGGTGCTAAGAGAGTTGTTGAAGTTTAAATTTCATTATATTATTTGAATATCTCAGTTAGTGTTCTCCTTCTCTTGGGAAGAATGACTTTGAGCTGGGAATTCAGCAACCAGAAAGATGCAGACCAGAAGTGAATCCACATAACTAGAGCTGTAGGGTGAAGCAGGAATTATTCGCCTGGGGCCAGGAAACTCCAGACTTGTGTGTGAGGCTTGCGTCTGTGTGTTCATGGCGGGGGCGGGGGGGAGAAGCTGGATGCAAAGGTTTATAATTAATGGTTCTGAAAGAGGTCTTCCCCCCAATAAAGGGAAAGTTCTGTCAGTGTCCCATCATCCAGATTTCCTTATTCTCTTCAGGTCTTCAACTTTATGCACATATCTGATCATAGTAGCTCCTAACCCCTCCTCTGAACTGTCAGAAGTATTTAAAAGTGGTTTTGGGTTGGGGCCCCTGGGTGGCTCAGTCAGTTAAGCATCCAACTCTTGACTTTGGTTTAGGTCATGATCTCACAGTTCATGGGTTCAAGCCCCTCGTTGGGCTCTGCACTGACAGCGCAGAGCCTGCTTAGGATTCTCTCTCTCCCTCTCTCTCTCTCTGCCCCTACCTCACTTGGTAACTCTCTCTCTCAAAATAAATTAATAACCATTGAAAAAATTTTTTTTAAAAAGTAGTCTTGGGTTGGTTTTAATAATAGGTTACAAGCCCTTCAATTCTTGGCATATCCTGTTTAAAACAGGTGATTTGAGGGGCATCTGGGTGACTCATTCAGTTAAATGTCCAAATCTTGATTTTGGCTGGGGTCATAATCCCATGATTTGTGGAATCAAGCCCCGCGTTGGGTTCTGCACCGAGAGCACAGAGTCTGCTTGGGATTCTCTCTCTCCGTCCCTTTCTGCCGCTCCCCCCCCCAAATAAATAAATAATAATTAAAAAAAAAAACCAAAACAGGTCATTCGAGATTCATATCAAATTCTTGTAAGTGGAACATCGTTTTTTATTATCAACTCTATTAGATACTCAAGCTCCAGTGATTCCATATTGGCGCCTGCCCGGTTTGGGCATTATTGTCTACCTGCTGAAACAGAGCGCTAATGACTTCTTCAGCTATTACGACAGTCATCGACGGAGTGTCAACAAACTTCAGAATGTAGAGCAACTTCCACCTGATGAGATAAAAGAGGTATGAACCTCATCGTGAGCTGTGGAGATTTCTGAGAAGCCTTTGCTTTTCCTCACAAGGACCAGAATACTGGTGTCAGACTTGTGAGCAGAGATGATGTATGCAGGGAGACGAAAGGGCTTGAAGTGGTTCCTCTGTGTGGCTTTAAGAAGAGCCTGTCACCTTAGCACCACGCCTCATAAGCAGAGTAACACGTCACTGAAATACAGTGAAGCTGCACTTGTTTAAGAACACCGCCTGCCCTCCGGTAGAATGGCAGCTGGCCTTTGAAGGAGGGTTTTGGTAATTTATACTCTAAAATCTGTGCTGAGAAACTTGGGTGTCTATTGCAGATGCTTATTCAGTAGAAGTGATCCCTTAAGATGCCTCTGTGCCTTCGGCATCTTCAGTATCTGTTGAGTGAATTTTTCAGACAAACGGGATGGCGGATCAGACTTGACTGCCTGCTCTCAATGAGCCAGAATCACTCGCTGACTATTGCAGCTAAAGATGCTGAGTTGCCGGGCTTGCTCCCTCAGTAGCCAGACTACACGGTATCTCTTGCCCAGTGCTGGAGCTTCTTGGTGTCCTTTGGCAGCCTCGGTGTTGAACTGATTTGCCATTCCTGGTTTGCACCAACTCCCCTGAAAACTCGGTGTCACTCTTCAGAGTAGTCAAGCCTGCCCCTTCTTGCCACTCTTCTGATGATCAGAGGGAACACTGAGTGAGTGTTTACCATGTGCCAGGCCCTGAGCTACAAGTTCTGGCTCAACACATGAGCCTTTTTTTTCTCAGATGAGGAAATGGAGGCACTGGAAGTTTGAATAACTTACCCAAAGCCACCCAGCTAGCACGTACCGAGGCAGGAGTTATTGGTGGGGTTCAGGCGAGCCCTGGAACCGGGTGGCTTACAGCCGACAGCCCCTCCTCCTCCCATTGCAGCTCATGGGCCGTGCCGGTCCTCGCAGGGGGCCCGCAGCCTCCCAGTGAAGCGTGTGGCGCCCTCCCAGCCCGTCTGCCAAACCCAGCGTCTGGGTTGTAAATCGCATCTCTGTGCTTATGCCAAATAGAGGTGTGATGAAGGGAGTTTCTGGCTGATGAGCATATTTTTCTATCTGCTGTAGAAATCCACTGTACATTTTCTTCAGAAGATACGTGACAGCTGTCAAAGAACTTCTCCATGGCAGTGTTAAACCTACTGCTTGAAAAACCTACTGTTTCATCTCGTTTTACCTTGATGGGAAGTTGAGGGTTGGTCGGCCCATCAGCAGATTGGAAATGTCTGTTTCAGGGATGAGACCTTTTCCAGAAAGCAGCACGTGAATCTTCATTTGTGAATTTAATTGGTTTGGCTCTCTGTTTTTCTGTAAAGTTACTAGCTTCCTAACTAGCTAAGATAATAGCTCTTGTCTGCAAGGACATTTAAACTTCTTCAAACGTTTTTCACAGCGCTTATCGCAAGTGACCCTCTGTATAGAATTCCATGAAGTTTTGGTTACAGTTCACATCATCACTAATACTGTGTTTGTTTCTGGTTCTCAGTTGTGTCAGTCTGTGATGCCTATTGGTGTTGAGAAAATCTCCACTGCCCAGAAATATGTCCTAGCAAGACGGCGTTTGGTGAAGTTGATCAACAATCGAGCCAAACTACTTTCCCTTTGTTCTTGTATCCTTAATGAAGTCACAGTGGGAACTGGAATGGTGACCTTTAAAAGATTCTTTAAATGTAGAGACTGTTTACTGATTCTCACATTTTTGGGGCATCAAAGCCATATGGAAAAGGACATACATAATTATTGTTGATTTTTTCCAGTAAATGCCCGATATATTTCCAAATTAAAATTTTTCCTTACCTTTTAGAGTAGCTAGTAATCCTGATAATGTGTACAGTCACTCTGTGTCTGAATAGGAAGCAAGGACACTGGAGACTGTGCTGGCACAGCACACGCGCCCCCCCCCCCTCCCCCCTTCCCCCTCCCCCAGGCCCCACCTCATTCCTCTCAACACATCTTGCTGCTTTCTAGGGAAACAGACCCTTACCCCGGTCGGTTAGACTGAGGCAGTGCGTATGTCACTAAGTGGTACGGTCTCTCCTTTTTTCCCCTCCTCAGCAGCTGGTTTGATGAGATTGTTTTCCTTTAGTCCGAGCTCTCTTCTGTAGTTATCATAGAGACCTGCCTATTTATTCTTTGGCGCCATCTGGAGTACTACTTGTTACATTGCACGCCCACCGATTCTCAGGATTCCCTGTTTGCCTCCAGAACCTTATTTAAAAGCAGAAGACTACAAGGTAAAACTTCATTCTGAAAACCTATAGATCTCAGTGCTTTGAAAACCTAGTTACATTTTTATTTATTTTTTGTTTCCAGGTTACTAAGAGTGGATTGGGCAATGGAGAGCTACTTAGTTATTAGACATGGCTATTTCTTGTGTTTTACTTCTATTCATGGGAAATTGTGTGGACAATATGAACATCTTAAGACACTGCTCTTCAGCTTCTTGCAGTTAAGGGCTGGCCAGCTCCAGAGTCCCCTGCTCACAAATAATTTTCTAGAAGAATGGATGTGGGTCAGCCTGGGCCATGATCTTTATTAAGTGAGCCTGTTTGACCGGTGAGCTTGTATTGGATCCCTTAGTGGGAAAGAAACGGAAGGAAAGCTTGCAGACCCTGACCTAGACAAGTGAAATGCTTTCCAGGGGCTTCTAGTTACTGAAAGTTGAAATAGATTTCTCAGCCTTGACCCATGTTTTCTGTGGCGCTGTGGTTCATTGTCTTCAGATTCTTCCAGGGTGTAGTAGACGCATCCTGGGAAAGCTGTTTTGACTGTGTCTTTTATCTCTATAGATTCCTTCGCTTCAGAAACCAACCTGGATTTCAGAAGTGGTCTGACTGCAGTGAGCCAACATGACATAGACCAGGTAAGGTTCTAGTCTCATACCCTTGTTCTTTTCTGGAAGGACAAAGGAAGAGCCTAGTATGTTAATAAGTTTATGATTTTCAGGGCTATATACAAAGACCTGATTTTAATTTGTGCCTGGCCACCCAACAGCTCTGGGACTTTGAACAACCTGATTTTGAGCCTCCATTTCCTCAGTGAAGAAACGGAAATGATAATTCAGCCTCAAATAGTTTTGTCAGGATTAAATGAGGTTTCATATGTGGGGCTCCTAGGGGAGTAGTGCCTGGAAGGTGTAACATCAAGTTCAGTAAATTACAGAGCATGTGATCTGGAAACTGCCAGTTTCTTTAGATTAACTTTGTCGACTTTAGGCACAAAGTGTCACTCAGCACTTAATTTTCCAGAAAATAATTTAAATGGAGAGATGGGGAGTAGCCATTACAAATTCCATTTAGGAGACCATAGTATTATACAGTAGTATGTACTTAGTAACCTCTTGGCCAGTAATGTTGGAATGAATGAAGAGCATTCCAAAAACAATTAAAATGAAAACTTAATATGAAACTAATAGGAAAGTCTTGGGAACAGAGTAGTTAGCAGGGTACATGAATTATAGCTGGATCTGTTCCTAGGCATCTGAATGTCCTTAGCCATGATTTTTTTTAAACTTTTTTTTTTAATGTTTATTTATTTTTGAGAGAAAGAGAGAGCGTGAGCTGGGGAGGGACAGAGACAGAGGGAGACACAGAATCTGAAGCAGGCTCCAGGCTCTGAGCTGTCAGCACAGAGCCCGATGCGGGGCTCGAACTCACAGACTGTGAGATTGTGACCTGCTGAAGTTGGACACTTAACCGACTGAGCCACCCAGGCGCCCCCCTAGCCGTGGTTGGATAAAGCCTCTGTACTCTTCCCTAATCCCTCTTGGCCACTACCTTTCTTAAAGCTGAAGGTTAGGCTTTATCCAGGAAAGAGCATCCTCCAGACCATGCTTAACCAGACATCGTAAAGAGCATGCTCTCATCCCAGCCCTGACTACATCTGCCCCAGTGACTTCATAATAGCAATCCATGTTTTGGCTAGACTTGTTTAGGTAAGCTTTAATGTTCAGTTAGGTCATGGGCACAATTAGGCAAAGTATAGATCTACCAGAAGATGTTTGATAAATATGTGTTGAATTAATCACTATTTCTGTTTCATTAGACTGTGCTGATATAAAGTGAGAAGAAATGCAGGATTAATAAATAACCTTCTCACTCTGTTTTGATTTTACTGCAAAACTGAAGGCAGGTAGATTTTATCTAATTTTGCACTTAATATTAACATTTCACTATTATGCCAAAAAGATCCATTCGAAATCAAATGTGCATTCTAAAATACATGAATTCTAAAGTGTATACCAGGTTCTTCTGTTTATATTGTTTGAAAGTGAAAGCATGGAAATGGTTTTTTCTTTTTTTTTTTACTTGCAAAACCAAGTAAAAAGTAAAAGCTTCTTTCTAGTTTATCCTGTTTCTTTCCCCAGAGGCATCCACTCCTAACAACTTGTGTCACCAGTCAGGAAATATTTTACTGCAGTATGTCCATATGTCAACAACAGCATCATTTGTTGTTGTTATTTAAAATTTTAAACATTTATACAAGACAGGAAAGAGGGAAAAACAATATCATACCAATAAATTGTAGCAGAGAAGGAATGTTTAGTTAATTTGCTACATGAGAAAGGACCACATTACAAAATTTCAAAGATAGTTTAAATTGGAAGACATGAAACAAAAAATATTTGAGACTATAGTTTTAATAACAAAATATCATCTGTGTTAACTCTAGCTTCAGGCTGACGCCATCAATGCTTTTGGAGAATCACTACAAAAGAAACTTCTGGACATTGAAGGATTATACTCGAAAGTTCGATCTCGCTATAGTTTCATACAAGCTCTTGTCAGACGTATCCGAGGCCTGCTGAGGATATCAAGGAACTAAGAGCCCGTGCTTATACTCTTCTAGGGAAGAGAAGAATTGGGGAAAACTGTCCCCTTTTTATGGACTAGTTTGTTTCTAAATTATGACCAAAAAATATTTTGCTATTTCTTTCTTTATATATGGACATCTTTTCTGTAAATTTCTTTGCCTGGTTCCAACCTCACTAGTAAAAAATAAATACTTTTTAAAAAAAGACATAAAACATATGGCTGGTCGTTTTTGAAATTTTACCTAGAAAATGATCAACGTTATTGGGAATCCACTTTCCACAGTGGTAGTTTTCCCCTAGGGGTATAATTCTGAATGTTCTCTTAAAGGCATAGTCTGGAAATTGCAGTTTTTTATCTCTTTGTTATCTGCATTGCATTTCTGTGATAATCAAGGTCACTCCATGGGGTAGAGTGGACCACAAACTATAGTTATGCTGTTTGATAGAATAGTGTACTCACTACTGTGAAGATATTATAGAAATGTCCCAAGAAAGGAAGTTATCTCTTTGCTAAAATTATTTTTTTTCCTTCATGTTAGTGGCAGTATAAT
This sequence comes from Acinonyx jubatus, assembly GCF_027475565.1. NCBI lineage: Eukaryota > Metazoa > Chordata > Mammalia > Carnivora > Felidae > Acinonyx > Acinonyx jubatus. The sequence goes on along the minus strand of NC_069383.1, from coordinate 17,965,541 downwards.
AATTTGGATTTGTCCAAATTATTTGATTGTGAAATTTCTCAAACTAATCACCTACTGATAATTTCTCATATAATTAATGTGATGCCTACGATTAGGGCAAAAGAATTTAGACCATCATCACTCTACCTCTTGCCCAATTGTGCTTATGTTCAAGTGACTACATCATCTCAAAGTCCATTTTTCCCTTTCTAGCCATAAATTAGTTCAGCCTAAAATAAAGGAGAGAAAGGGAAAAGTGTCTTGACTCATGAGTAGCAGAAAATTAATACTTAGTTCTATAGTGTTTCTTTTTTAAAAATATAAATTTTTTTTTATAATTTCTGTGGCTTTTTAGCATATTAAAATTTTTTAAATGTTTACTTATGTTTTTCTCCTTAACTATTTGAAAGTATATTGTAGACATAGTGACACTTTATCCATAATATTTCAGCAACTAATAACAAGGGTATTTCCTTCCAAATCATAATACCATTATCACACTTAAGACATTTGCTAACAAAATACAATAAAATTTTCAAATATTAAGGCAATATTCAAATTTCAATTGCCCCCAAAATGTACTTCTAGGACTTTAATTTTTTTTATCCAGAATTAAATCAAGAATCACACATTACATTTAGTTATCTCTTTAGTTTCCTTGATTCTGAAATGTTTCCCCTCCTTTTTGGGGGGAGATGGTGATTAATGTGATACTTGTTAGCTGTTTTGAAAAGGGTCCCAAAGTTACTTTTGTTTTTGTTTTTGTTTTTAAATTAAGTTTAGGTTAAACATTTTTGGCAAGAATACTACAATTCTGTGGGTGATACTATGCCTTCATATGTCAGGAGGTTCCTATCAGTTTGTCCCATTATTTTAAGTTTGCGCACTTAATTAAGGTAGTGTTTGACACACCGGCATTGTAAAGGTTATCTTTCTTCCCTTGTAATGAATAATCTGTGGGTTGATACTTTGAGACTGAATTTATGTTTCCAAAAACCATCAGCCATTGCTTTTTAAAAAATGCTTATTTTAAACGTTTATTTATTTTTGAGAGACAGGGCACGAGTTGGGGAGGGGCAGAGAGAGAGGGAGACACAGAATCCAAAGCAGGCTCCAGGCTCTGAGCTGTCAGCACAGAGCCTGACGCGGGGCTCGAACTCACAAACTGCAGATCATGATTGGAGCCAAAGTCAGACGCTTAACCGACTGAGCCACCCAGGTGCCCTTAAAAATGCTTTTTTTTGAGGGAGAGAGAGCAGGGGAGGGGCAGAGAGAGACAGGGACAGAGGATCCAAAGCAGGTTCTGTGCTGACAGCAGAGAGCCCCATGAGGGGCTTGAACTCACAAACTGTGAGATCATGACCTAAGCCGAAGTTGGACACTTAAGCCAACTGAGCCGCCCAGGTGCCCCTCTGCCACTGCTTTTATCATTAACTCAGGTTTAAAAAATTGTGTATGGTTTTGATCATACAAATAATATCAATATTATAAACATGCAGACACCCACTCTATCCTCATGTTACATACTTAATCAAATCTTAAAATTAACCCTATTTGCTCAATAACTTATTTTTATTGTTTTTATTAAAGATTTTTTAATGTTGATTTTTGAGAAAGAAAGTATGAGCAGGGAAGGGGCAGAAAGAGAGGGAGACACAGAATCTGAAGCAGGCTCCAGGCTCTGAGCGGTCAGCACAGAGCCCAACATGGGGCTTGAACTCACGGACTGCGAGATCATGACCTGAGCTGAAGTCAGATGCTTAAATGACTGAGCCACCCAGACGCCCCGACCAGTTATCTTTTTATTGTTCCCATAGGTTTGCCTTTTTTCAGAATTTAATATACTTGGAATCACAGAGTATGTAGGCTTTTCAGAATAGCTTCTTTCACTTAGTACCATGCATTTAAGCTTCCTCCAAATCTTTTCATGGTTTAATAACTTTTTATTTTTTAAGCACTGAATTATATTACATTGTCTGGATGTACCATAGTTTTTTAATCCACTCACTTCCTGAAGGGCATCTTGATTGTTTTCCAAGTTTTGGCAATTATGAATAAATCTCGCTTTTATAAACATCCTTGTATGGGTTATGGTGTGGACAGAAGTTTTCAACTCCTTTGAGCAAATACCAAGGAGCACGATTGCTGGGTCATATGGTAAAGATAGTTTAGTTTTATAAGATACTGCTGAGCTGTCTTCCAAAATGGTGGTACCATTTTGTATTCCCCCGGCCATATTTGACACTTCTTGTTCTGAATCCTCACTGGGGCTTGTCAGTGTTCTGGATTTTGGCTATTCTAATTGGTACCTCTTGTTTAATTTACATTTCCTTGATGACATACAATGTGGAGCATCTTTTCATGTTTATTTGCCATCTGTATATCTTCTTTGGTGAGGTGTCTGTTAAGGCCTTTGGCCCATTTTTAAAGTCAGATTGTTTTCCCATTGTTGACTTTTAAGGGTTCTTTGGATATTTTGGATACATGTTCTTCATCAGACATGTCTTCTGCAAGTATTTTCTCCCAGTCTGTGGCTCTTCTTCTAACTCTTTTAATATTCTTTGGGAGAGCAGAAGTTTTAATTTTAAATCATTGAGCTTATCAGTCATTTATTTCATGCACCATGCCTTTGGAGTATCTAAAAAGATCTCGTTAATACTCAAGGTCATCTAGATTTTTTTCCTGTGTTTTGTCTAGAAGTTTTATAGTTCTGCGTTTTATGTTTAGGTCTGTGGTCCATTCCGAGTTAATTTTTGTGAAGGATATAAGGTCTGTGTCTAGATTTATTACTATAATAATATTAATATAATATATGTTTATATATAATATTACTATATTATTACCTGCATGTGGATTATTATTATTATTATTTGCATGTTGAGGAGTCTAACTTTACACTGTGGTATTGCCTTTGCTCTTTTATCAAAGACCACTTGACTATATTTATGGGGGTCTGTTTCTAGGCTATTTTATTCCATTGGTCTGTCTGTTCTTTTGCCAATACCACATTGTCTTAATTACTGCAGTCTTCCAGTAAGCTGAGTAGTGTTTGTCCTCCAACTTTGTTCTCCTTCAATACTGTGTTAGTTACTCTGGGTTTTTTGCCTCTCCAGATAAACTTTAGTCAGTTTGTTGATATCCATGAAATATCTTGCTGGGATTTTGATTAGAATTACATTTAATCTATAGTTGAAGTTCGGAAACACTAATTTCTTGACAATGTTATTGAATCTTTTGTGAACATGGTGTGTATCCATTTATTTATTTATTTGACTTTTTTATCAAAATGTTGTGGGTTTCCTCATAGGGATCTATATTGTATGTATTTTGATCAGTGTCTAAGTGTTTCATTTTGGGTGGTATTAGTGTAAGTATTGTGTTTTTAATTTCAAATTCCACCTATTCATTGTTGGTATATAGGAAAGCAATTGATTTTTGTGTATTAACTTTGTATCCTGCAACCTTGCTAAAATCACTTGGTTCCATGAGTTTTCTTGTTGATTCTTTTAGGTTTTCGACGTAGGTGATCATGCATTGAAAAATTTTTGCCAATCCTGTGGGTGTAAAATGGCATCCCCACTTGCAAACTTTGTGTATTGTTTACCTTTTTTTTTCTCTGTTTATAAGCTTTATTTTTTGTTGGGTTGTGGATTTTTTTTTTCTTTTTATGTGTAGGTGGTAAATATAAATTTAGAGGGCTTTAGTTTATTCAGTTTTGGGTTTGCAGATATTTTCTCCCAATCTATTTGGTTATCCTTTGTATTTTTTTTATGGTGTAGAAGCTTACATTTTAATGTAATCTATCTTTTCCTTGAGGATGTGTGTGCATGTACTTTTTATGTTTTATTTTAAATTTGGCCAAAACTGTTATAAAACTTGAGGGTCATAAATCTACTTTTCAGTATTGTCTTTTGACAGTTTAAAAATGTTGCCTCCTCTGGGGCACCTGGGTGGTTCAGTCGGTTGAGCATCCAACTTTGGCTCAGGTCATGATCTCACGGTTCCTGAGTTCAAGACCTGCATCTGGCTCCCACTTCAGATGCTCCGTCCACCTCTCTCTCTCTGCCCCTCCCCCACTTGTGGTTTCTCTCTCAAACATAAAAATAAAACCTTAAAAAAATGTTGCCTCCTCATTAGGTCATTAATCCCTCTGGCACTGATTGTTGAGAATGGCATGATCTCTGTTTCCAATCTCTTGCTACAGTGAATACTTTTGAGCATACACAATTTAACCCAATTGCTGAGACAGAAGGTTTGCTCACTTAAACTTAAGATAGTTTTGACCAAATTACCCTCCAATGAAGTTTTAACAGTTTGTATCCCCATCAGTACTGAATCACTATGCCTGTTTCCCTACTCTTTCCAATGAGATGTGTTACCAAGCTTTTTGATTTTTGCCAATCTGGAGAAAAATGATACCTCATTATGGTAGTAATTTACATTTTTCTTAGTGTGAATGCCACTGAGTATCTTTCCATATGTTTGAGCTATTTGTATTTCCTTTTCTGTGAGCTGTTCATATCCTTTGAACACATTTTATTGGGTTGTTGGTCTCATTGATTCGTAGGAACTCTTCATACAAAGGAAATTAGTCCTTTCTCACTTGTTTTATCTTTTTTTTTTTTTTTCCATGCAGGAATTTTTAATTTTTAGACGGTTGATTTTATCAATCTTGTGTTATGGCTTCTGAATTTTGTTTCATGAACCTTCCAATTTGGAAATTAGGAAACAATTTCTCCTTTTTTTCCTCTAGCAATTTTACTGTTTCTATTTTTGTTTTGTTTTGCTTTGTTTTGTTTTTGATCTGTAACTTTATGGAGAAAAGCAGAAATGGAGAGAAAATGCTTCTTAATTCCTGATCGCTTTCCTGTTCCTCATCATTGTCCACTGTATCTCTATCATACACTCCATAGGGTTAAAACTAGTATGTTTTGTTATAGTTTGGAACAAGAGTTCTGCTTAATAGACAAGGGTGAGTTCTGAAGGTTGAGAGCAAAGAGAAAAGGTGGTCATCCTTTGTAAGCACGTGTTAAGGGAGGTTGTTGAGGGTTTCAAAGACCAGGAGCGAGAGGTGGCTCATAATATGATAGGGCAAGCTCTGTGTGGAGACAGGATGGGGAGAGGTCTCTTGAGCTCACTGGCCTCACCAGTTTACATGACAGGCATTTATTGATCCCTCATGTCTCACTTGATTCCCACAATTCAGCAAGGGAGCTGGCCTTAGACCCATTTACAGAGAAGGAAGGCGAACTTCAAAGAGATTAAGTAACCGGGAAGTGAAGGCAGTCATGAATTGGACACAGTTGTGTCAGGCTCCAAAGGCCTCCAACTTAAGCACCTAACCTCTCTCATAGGTACTCATTGCAGTTTCCATAGCATACATGCGGCACTTTTGCAAAGTACAGCTCTCCTCCCCTCCATGGTTTCTGCATGAGGACGGGGTATATTGTATTGCAAAAGCTCGGATTCTGCTTTGCACCTAGGGATGGCCTCCTGCCGTCCTTGCAGTTCAGGGAGTCCTAAGCCTAAGTGCATCTGAGTCGTCGGGGTGCTGGTAGTAATATAGATCCCGGGGCCTGACCCACGTTTCCAGAAGCGGGATTTGGGGGACTGACGTCCCGGCATATGAACGACCAAAACTATCCAGCCAGGCCTGGGACTTGGGGCTTGCTCCTCCTCGGCCTTCTCACCAGCCGGCCAGTTCAGGTGGTAATTCCGGGGCGTTCCGGCAGGGGGAGCCGGGGCGCCGCGAGCGGCGCGCGGGTGGGGCGGGGCGCGGCGGGGCGGGGCGAGGCGAGGCGGGAGGCGCGGGCGGGGCCGGGCGTGACCCGGAAGCCCACGGCGGGTTCCGCCCTCCGCCCCAGAGGCAGGCTCGGACGGGCCCACCGAGCAGCCGCCGCCCTTCGCTCATTCCTCGAGGACACCATGCTCCAGTTTCTGGTGAGTGGAGCTGCCCCGCAGGGGCCCGGGGTGGCTTCGGGGCCCTCGAGGGCTCCGGGGCCGGGCTGCGGGGCTGTAGGGGTGTGCGCGTGGGTCCGCGTCCGCGCAGCGCCCGCTCGTCGCCTGTCGGGATGGGCTGCGGGGTTTTGTTTCTGCCGGGCGCCCATCCCTTTGCCGTACTTGTTCTGCAGTCATTCAAGCCACGCCAGAACTTGGAGGCGTCAGCAGGCATTTTCAGAGCCACTTCTGGGCCGTCCCGGCGGATTGTGTAATCGTGATGTTAAAGCTTCTGGGGTCCTTAATGACTTCGCGGCCTCCCCTCTTCTGCCCCCCGCCCCCCGCACCCCAATCCCTGCCGGAGAGCCCTGCTGGTTGGGTTTTTGAGAACGGAAGAGGGCGGGGAGGGCCAGGAATAAACCCTAAATTAGTAAGCCACCCCACGAGGCGCAGAAACACAAGGTCGGAGTTAGAGGCTTGGCGGTTGGGGGGGAGGGGACCTTGTCAGGCCTTTTAGAGCTTCCAGACTTGGAGGATGGCTGGTTGCTGGCCTGAGTCAGACCCCGGTGTGCAAGCAACTCTTCCAAAGTGCTCATTTTGGGGGGAAAATGAGTGTTACTATGAGCAAATAAATTCTACCTCCTGGCTCTTTATTTCGGTGGAAAACTGGTTTTCTGGCGACGCTGAGTGTATTTCAAAGATTGCCCGGTGAAGGTTTCAGGACGTCTCGCCAAACATTTCCAAGTGAAAGTCTCTCTTCCAAGTTTTTGAGCCTTACACACTTGATGCTTTCAACCTCTGATTCTGACAAGAAGCAGGTGTTCCATTGTCTTCCTGGTGGACACGTTCGGTGCCCTGGTGAGAAGATGCTTTCCCACATGCTGTATTCTTTATTAAAGGGAATAAAAAAGTGCCGCCTTTGGGTTTTCTTTCTTTCTTTCTTTCTTTCTTTCTTTCTTTCTTTCTTTCTTTCTGTCTTTCTGTCTTTCTGTCTTTCTGTCTTTCTTTTCTGTCTTTCTTAGATGGTAATTGATTTTTAAAATCTCTAGGTGGAAAAGAGGTATCCTTGATATAAAATGCCCAACTAGGACAGGGCTGTACCCTTTGCCTCTGGAAGTTTCTCCAGTGTCCTAACTAGGTGTTAGTTTAGGGGGCAATAGAAATAATTACTGTCATTTAGTTGTAGGAAACACAAAGGTTAAAAACAGTATCAGTGGCGCCTGGGTGGCCCAGTCGGGTAAGCATCCAATTTCCCGTTCATGTCATGATCTCACGGTTCACAAGTTCGAGCCCCGAATCGGGCTCTGGTGCTGACAGCTCAGAGCCTGGAGCCTGCTTCAGATTCTGTGTCTCCCTCTCTCTCTGCCCCTCCCCTGATCGTGCTCTGTCTCTCTCTTTCAAAAATAAATAAACATTTAAAAAAATTAAAAAAAAAAAAGCAGTATCAGCCCCAAAGTGTAAGATGATAGCATTGAGACTTCTACAGCTGTAGCTTATTGATTCCATTATACTTCATAAGTGCTTTTGCAGAGTGAATTTATTTGGTTTTGGAATAAACTTTTGCTGTGTATAAATATGCATGTATCTGATTTGAGGATTCAGAATTCTCAGCATTCAAGGAGAGATGCTGCATCCGTCCGTTAAATTCCTAGCTTGGAAGTAACTGGAACGCGGATGCTCCCTTGGCCCCTTGTTCTCCCATCTCTTCATCGCATCTTTTGAAAGACGTGGATAGTATTACTTTTCACCTTGATTTTACCTCTGTCGAATGATTCACTAAGTCTCTGAACTTGGGCAAGTCTTTCTCTTGCTTTTAGCCATTTTATTTATAAAATGGGTTGAGGGGTGCCTGGGTGGCTCAGTCAGTCGCGTGTTGGTCTCTTAATCTCAGCTCAGGTCTTGGTCTCAGGGTTATGTGTTCAAGCCCCGCGTTGGGCTCCACACGGGATGTGAAGCCTACTTAAAATGACAACAACAACAACAACAGTGGGTTGAAGCAGGTGATCCCTAAGTTGTCCTCGAGCTTTTAACCTGTGACCAGCCATCTTGTCCTGGTGCTTAAGCAGTCAGACGCCTGGTCTCGAACCCTACCTAGCTCCATGGTTTTTAAGCTATGGGAACTTGGGTATGTTATTTAAATTGTCTGTGCTTCAGTTTCCCCATATGAAAATGGGAACCTACCTCATGGCTTTGTTGTGAGGATTAAAAATGAGTTAACACATGAAGGTGTGTTAACCGACACTTAATAAGGACTCAGATTTATTCAGTTTCTCGCTGGAACCGGTCCTAAAAATGGGGACTCGTTTACCCTCAGAAAGGTAGGTGATGGGAAGAGTTTTGGAAGTAATGAAATGGATACAAAGTTAAACCTGTGCATGGTCATTGCACATTCTGGAACCATCCAAGACGTTTCCTACAGTTGTCACTTCCTGGAACACCAGTTGAAAACCACTGCACCCGATTGTGTTGCTTTTATATTCCTTTCGTTGTCCATTCCTCCGTGGATTAAAACACTCGCCGATCATCCCAGTCTCAAAAACTTGTTCCCGTGGTCCTGCTGCCTCTTTCCCTGTAACGCAGTAGCTTCCTTGATCGCAGTAGGTTCAGCCACAGTTGTTGTAAGAAACTTCTGAGGCTTTTGAGGGAGGCCTGATGTGACGGGCACCGCCGGGAGCCCTGCGTGCCCTGCCTGCGATGCTCTTCCCGGGGTCATGGATTGCCCTTGTTACCTTCGAAGTGGCAGCCCTTGGTGCTCTTAATCACCTCCTCCTCAATCCCCCATCTCTTGGCTTTTGGATCCTTCCTTGTCCGACATTCTTTAACACTAGAACACACGTGGCTTTATTTTTGGGGAAGAGCCTGCACAGAGTGAAGGCGACTGACTCTGGTGCTGGCCCCTCCCAGGGCTGAGGGGAACAGTATCTTGGGGCAGCAGCCGGGAAATGGTCCTATCTAATCTCGCCTGCTGGCACTGGCTGCTTTTCCCGTCTTTTGGTTTCTAGGTGTTTCTCAAGGCTCAGTCCCTGACTCTGCTCTTCTCTTCACACCCACCCTCAGGGAGTGTGTTCCTTGTCATACATCACCTTTCCTCTTCGCTGCTTCCCGGACTACCTTGCGTCCCTTTCTCTGAGTTCCAGTTCACTGTCATCAACTGTCTGCTCAGCATCTCTTGCCCTACCCTCTATCTCAGGTCCAACACATCTGGACCCGTTGCCTCTTCCATCCCCCACCCTGCAACCCATGCCCCACACCTGACTTCTTTCTCTTCTCCAGCCCTTTCTCAAATTTGAAATGCTGACATAGTCTTTCATTTGTTTCTCTCCTCATTCTCCATATCCTTATCAGCTATGCCTAGCACATAAATGTCCCTGTGTAGCCTTGGGTGAGTTCCTTAACTGCTCTGTGCCTCAGTTTCCCCAACATAAACTGGGCAGTAATAGTACCTGCTTTATAAGTCTGTGAGGAGCATGAGCTAATTCATGAAAAAGAGAATGCTACCTTGCACACAATAAGCACTCAGTAAACATTAGCTATTGTTTTAGGCCATTGGGTCTTCATTACTCACCTTATGAAAGTTCCATCTTTAAGTTCCCCACTGCCGAGTTCGTAGAGTAGGTCTTTTTTACTCTGCCTTTGTACTAGTTACACCAGCCTAGTTGGGGGTAGGAATGTGGGTTTTGAGTTGGAGGAGTGATTGTAGGTTATGTGGTTTAACATGCTGACACTTGGTCTCCACTACTAACGGGGTGTCTGGTGTATGTTTTGTCACCTCCCGTTAAAATAGGCTCACTATGGAGCACCTGGGTGGCTCAGTTGGTTAAGCGTTCTATCTCCCCTTCTCTCTGCCCCTTACCTGCTTGTGCTCTATCTCAAAATAAATAAATAAACTTAAAAAACTAATGAATAGAATAGGCTCACTACTTCCTCAGAGGATCTGTCATTTTTGGTCACCATCTTACACTATTCTTGGTGTTAAAGAGCAGTTCTAACTCACATGACAACACTTCACATATCAGAACAGCATTACCTTGGTACCTTTCTCTATCCCCTGACCCCCATCAGTCTTGTCTTTAGACTAAACATCTCTGATTCTTCCATCCATTTTGTATGATTTCAGGTTCATGCTGGTTAGCCTTCCCTGAATAGTCTAGTTTGGGGTTGGTTGGTTGGTTGGTTTGTTTTGAAACATGGCCCCTCCATCCAGTCTGATCAGCCTTAGAAAAGTAAGGCTGCCTTCTCTACTTCTGCATTTCCTTTGATGCCCTTGGTGTTCTGTCCACCCTTGCAGCTGCCTGAGTAATCCTCCAGTCTTGTCTTCTCCACGTGCTCAGAAACTGTCAATGGTCTTTATGTCCCTCCATGTCAAAGAGTAACCACTTGCACTTGATTTTCAAGATTTGCTAATCTGACCCCATTTTCCCTTCCTATTGCCCTTCAACGTATCTCCTTTGCTTTTGATTGAATAGACTATCTTACTGATCTGGACCAACCTGTGGACCTTCCTGCTATCAGACCTTCCCATACGGTTTTCCCTTTGTCCTCTTTTTTGCCTCCCCCTTCCCCAACTGCTCTTAATGGCTCAATTCCCATGTTTTTCCATGAGCTTTCTTTATTACCTTAAGCTCCTGAAATGTTGACACTGTTAGGATCCATCTCCCCATTAATTTACATCTTTGTATGCCTTTCATCAATATTTTATTATCTTCTCAATAATAGTCTTGTACCTTGTTTTTTATATGTATATTTCCAGGTACTTTTTAGTTGTTCTGAGTGGCATCCTTTTTAAAATTACATTTCCAAATTCATTGCTGATGTATAGAAATGCTAATTTGGGTGTATTGATTTTTTTAAATGTTTGTTTGTTGAGGGAGGGAGGGAGGGAGGGAGGGAGGGAGAGAGAGAGAGAGAGAGAGAGAGAGAGAGAGAGAGAGAATCCCAAACAGGCTCCATGCTGTCAGCGCAGAGCTTGACGTAGGGCTCGATCCTGTGAACCGTGAGATCATGACCTGAGCCGAGATCAGGAGTCTGACGCCTTACCAACTAAGCCACCCAGGTGCCCCTGGTGTATTGATTTTTGTATCTAGCAGTCTTCCTTATCTTTTAACTCCCATAGTTTGTACATTCACTTGGAAGTGAATCAGTGAATGCCATACTGTGAAGGCAGTCTTACCTCCATTGAAGGCAACAAGGACAATTTTGTGCTCTTTTCCAATTTTTTTCCGTAAATCAAGTTAGGACTTCCAGTAGTAGTAAGAGTGGATATCCTAGTTTTTTTTTCTGCTTTTAGTGAAAATGCTTCTGAGGTTTTAGTATGATGTGTTTCTGATATTTCCTTACAGATTAACGAAATTCTCTTCTATTTCTAGTTTAAGAGTTTTTATTATGATTGTCTGTTGAATTTTGTCATGCTGTTTACCCATATGGTGATCAAGTGATTTTTCTCCTTTAATGTGTTCATACAGATGACATTAGATTTCTAATAGGAAGCACTTAAACTATGTGGCCCATTCAGACCATCATTTGGTGATGCGCTCTGTTTTGTTCACTGCACCTTCATGCGTTTTAGTCTTGTCTTTCTAGAGTAGACCATCAATTCCAGGGGAAGAAGCAGCATACCTTATATTTAGATTTCCCAAGCACATGGCACTTAGGCAATACTATTTTATTTCATTTATTTAATTAGATATTCCTCTTCTGCCTGATGACTTCTCTCAGATATTCATAAGATACTTGAATATTTGAATCAGCTTCTTTGAGAACAGGCAGACTGGTTCTACCTGATAGACCTCTTTCCAGAATGTTACAGCTAACTTTTTCATGAATGTCCCAATTTAATTTACTGGCTCAATTGAAGAATTAACAGCCGCCCCCCTGCCACCCCCCCGCCCCGCCCCTTCTTTCTCTAAGGAAAATTGAGTATAAAATCTAGCTTACATCTTAAAAATGCACTTCTCTGTGGTTGCAGTAGAGAAGCCATAGGTTATATCCTCAGCAGAGTTTTGTTTTAATGGATAGAATGTGGGTTTTATTATTACTTGAAGCAGCTGTGAAACACAGTTGATAATTTCTCCACAACAAGTCTTAAATGTTTAAAGACTAAGGTACAAAAAGGTGGATTTTTTTCTTGCCTCCTTGAAATGGAGCAGTCTTCAGACAGGTTCTCTAGGTGTGTAGATTAAACTGAGAAATCGGGGCACCTGGGTGGCTCAGTCGGTTGGACGTCTGGCTTCGGCTCGGGTCATGATCTCCTGGTTTGTGAATTGGAGCCCCGCATAGCGCTCTGTACTGATAGCTCAGAGCCTGGAGCCCGCTTTGGATCCTCTGTCCCCCCCTCTTTCTCTGCTCCTTCACTGCTCATGTGTACTCTCTCTCTCAAAAATAAGTAAAAAAACATTTAAAAATATGTAAAAAGTAATTTAAACTGAGAAAATTATCAGCGTATCTTTTATTAATGCTAGATAATGTATACTTTTGCTTTTATTGTCAGTGTGTAGCTTTTCTCATCTGAGACCATAAAATATTTTTGGGTATCCTTTTGAATGCTAGTTGTAGCTATATTTGCTAAATAAAATGAGATTATTTCTATTATTATTTATTTTTAATGAGATTACTTTTAGGTTTCTGAAACCCTTGTCAGTAAATACGAGATGGTTCAGATTCTGTGTCATAACTTGGGTTTGAAAATGTGATTTGATGAGTCCTCTTTCAGACTTGTTGGGTAGTGTTCAGTCTGGGTTACTGCCAGGTGCCATCCTCAGGTCAAAACTGTAGCTTTATGTGCTGACAGACATAACTTTCTGATTGGGGAAGGGGTTGAGCAGCAAACGATAAGAGTCAGATTGCTTTGGAGTTTGCTTACTTGTTTTTAAGACTTCATGCTTCTTGATGTTGATGCACCCTTGTGACTAACCTGCTTATGTGTCCTTACATAAAAAAAGAGTTGATTTGCTGTGGTGTTCATATACAGAGCCACCAGGTGATGGCAGTGGTCCTCATTTTTCTCACTGTAACGTTTCCATTCTTTTTAAACATTTGTCCAGTCCGGAAACCTTGAAGTTGTCTTTGATTTCCTGTTTTATCCCATGTGGCTGATATTTTACCACATCTTACTGACGTTTAATATATTTTTTAAAATATTTATTTATTTTTGGGAGAGCGCAAGCCGGGGAGGGGCAGAGAGAGGGGGACAGAGGATCCGAAGTGGGCTCTGCCCTGACAGGCTGACAGGCTAACGAGCCTGATGTGGGGCTTGAACTCACGAACCGGGAGATCATGACCTGAGCCCAGGTCAGACACTCATTCGACTGAGCCACCTAGGCACCCCGAATTCAGTGGTTTGTTTTGGTTTGGTTTGGTTTTTGTTTTTTTGTTTTTTTGTATGTTCATAGAGTTGTGGGGCCATCGCGGCTATCTAATTTTGTATCTAGTATTTCATTGTCCCAAAAAGAAACTGCATACTCATTAGCATTCATTTCTCATTCTTCTCTCCCACAGCCCTGGACAACCACTAGTTTATTTTGTGTTTTTATGGATTTGCCTATTCTGGACATTTCCTTTAAGTGGAGTCATATAATAAGTGGTCTTTTCCGACTGCCTTTCACTCAGTATAATGATATCAAGGTTCATCCATGTTGCAGTGTGAATCAGTCCTTCATTCCTTTTTGTGGCTGAATAATATTATGTTGTATGGATATACCACATTTTGTTAATCCTTTCACCCGTTTATAGCACTTCGGTTGTTTGTAACTTGGCTATTATGAGTAATCCTGCTGTGAACGTTTGTCTGCTGGTTTTTGTGTAGATGTATGTTTCATTTCTCTTGCATATGTACCCTAAAGTAGAATCGCTGCATCATACAGTAACTCTGTGCTCAACTTCTTGAGGAATTGCTAAACTGTTTTCCAAAGTGGCTGTACCCTTTTACATGCCCATCAGCAGTCGATGAACGTTCCACATTCTCCACATCCTTTTCAAAACCTGTTCATCTTTTGTATTAAAGTCCTCTAGTGGGCACAATGTGGCACCTCAGTGTGGTTTTGAGTTGCATTTCCTTGATGACTGGTGACACTGAGCATCTTTTCATGTGCTCATTGCTCATGTGTATCTATCTGATTTGGAGAAGTGACTGGCAAATCCTCTGCTGATTTTTAAGTTGGGTTGTCTTTTTATTATTTAGTCACCAGGATTCTTATATTCTAGATGTAAGTCCCTTATTGATAAGTGATTTGCAAATATTTTATTCCATTCTATTGGGTTGTCTTTTCATTTTCGTGATGGTGTTCTTTGAAACACAAACATTTTTAATTTTGATAAAGTCCAATTTATCTTTTTTTTTTTTTTTTTTTTGGTCACTTTTGCTTTTGGTGTCATATCTAAGAAACTATTGCCTGATGCAGATCTTGAAGATGTGTTCCTGTGTGTTCTTACATGAGTTTTTTGGTTCTAGCGTTCACATTTAGATCTTGACCCTTCTCAGATAGTTTTTGTTTATGATGTAAGGTAAGGGTCCATATTCACTCTTTGGCATGTAGATATTCCGTTGTCCTAGCATTGTTTGTTGAATGTATGAGCACCTGTGTTAAAAATCACTTGGTGCCTGGGTGGCTCAGTGATCCATTGTTGGTTTTGGCTCAGGTCATGATCTTGTGGCTTTGTGAGGTCAAGCCCCATGTCAGGCTCTGCGCTGGCAGCATGAAAACCTGCTTGGGAGTCTGTCTCCCTTTCTCTGCCCATCCCCAACTCGCGCTATCTCTGTCTCTCTCAAAGTAAACTTAAAAAAAAAATAAAATTAAAAATATGTTTTAAAAAATCACTTGACCATAAATGTAAAAGGTTTTCCTGGACTGCCCATTCTGTTTTGTTGCTTACTGTTGATTTTTATTTTATTATTGTTATTTTAAGTTTTTATTCATTTTTTAATTCCAGTATAGTTAACATAGAGTGTTATATTACTTTCAAGTGTACAATATAGTGATTCAGCAATTCTGTACAATACTCTGCTCATCAAGATAAGTGCACTCTGAGTCTTCACCTATTTCACCCATTTCCCCCACCCACCTCCTGCCTGGTAACCATCTTTTTGTTCTCTATAGTTAAGAACCTGTTTGGGGGATCATCATTGATTTTGAAGAAAAACAATTCAGTCACATTTGCTTCTGTCCTCTCTGCTGCCACACGAATCTGGGCCTTCCATGACCTGCACTTACTCATTATTCAGCCTTTTTTGTGTAGAGCTGCTGGTTGAATACTTCTGAAAGCAGTGGTTTCATCACGTTGCTGCTGGTAGAGGGTAGCTATTGGTGTTCCAGCAAGATCGAATGTGAACTAAACTCCTTGGCCTGTTTCTTGAGGTCCCTCAGCCAGCCCTACCCAAGTCTCCATACTTAACTTCTGTTTCTAAATTCAGATCATCTTCTCAATCCTGTTTCTCTTAGGTATCACATCTTCGTATTTTATGCCTTGATTCTCCACATTCAGTTCCCTTCCCAGTTTAAAAGGTAGCACTTTCTCAGCATAATTAGAGACTGTAATAACAAGTTGAGGTACCTTGATCTCTTTCAGATATAGTTTCTTAGAAGAATCACTTCTCTGTCATTCATTTGGCCACTTAATGCATGACCCAGTTCTGGTTTGTCCTGCCTCTGTTACAGTCAAGGTCCTGTACTGGGTGTTGCCTTCAGTTGTTTTGTAACTGTTTTGTTTA
The DNA here is from genome assembly GCF_027475565.1 of Acinonyx jubatus. NCBI lineage: Eukaryota > Metazoa > Chordata > Mammalia > Carnivora > Felidae > Acinonyx > Acinonyx jubatus. The sequence continues at coordinate 17,949,922 of NC_069383.1, read as the reverse complement.
TATGTAGCTTTTCTTCCTATACATTGTACAAACTCTTTGAGAGTGTAGAGACATTTTATAATCCTTTCACAGGGCTGAATGTGAATGTACATTCAGTATGTAAGGGTCTTTGATCTTTTAATCAAAACCTTTGGGGACCAGATGTATTGGGAGTTGTTTTTAAGATTTTAGAAAGGTTTAAGCTGCATATACCTTGTTACTTAACAGCCCAGTAGCACTCTGGGATAGCCTCTGTTATGACATACATTAAAATGTTTCCTGTTACACCTATTCTCCAGTGGGGTGTAGGGCAGGATCCTATGTTTAAAGATTGCTTTGTCTGTAGCAAAAAGTGAGTTTCCACACTGAATGTGATAGAGAGACTATAAATAGTCTCATATCAGTTCAGGTCAGGTGTGATTTTGCTGCCAAATGAATTACAGTGAAACAGTTTGAGTAGAGTTTGAGTTTCAGAATTGTGGGTAAGGGATTGTGGAGGGACGTGGGTTCTAAGTGCAAGGTGTAATTATAGAGCAGGGACACGCTGTCTCCTCTAATGTGTGGGGACCCAGGCCGGTCTGGACTTCCCTCCTTGATTCTTCGCTGCAGCTTTTCCTCCCACCCATTTGTCCTTTGACCAATTCGCTCATGCCACTCCTCTGTCCCCAGATCCCTGGTGTTTTGCCATGTTTTTGTCCCCAGTGTGCTTGTGGGAAGAAGCTACATATTCCTAAAGTCTCAAGATGATTGCAGAAAGGATGTAATAGTAATTCATTTAGTGTCAAGCTTGGGAAGCCATCACTTTTCTTTTCCCTGCACTACCTTCTCTTCTTTGTAGTGAACACAATGGGGGACCAGTGATGTGGAGGGGGCACCGTGGGGGTGGCATACAGCCATCTGGATGGACTCCTGGCAAGGCAGCCAGGTCTTGGCCTGGATGAAGTTAAGCAATCGTGGCCTGCAGAGAGGTTTCAGATTCATTCAAGACCTTCTGTAATCTGGCTCCAATCTAACTTTGTCAGATTAATGAGTCACCATTGCTCAGATTGAGATTTTATGTTTTTATATTTCTTATTAATTTTTTTCTGTGTGAACTTGCCTATTGAGCATCCCATGAAGAACATATAATTGCTTTTCTGGCTTCATGCATTCCCCTCAACATTTCTCATTTCTTTTAAAAAAAACTTTTTTTTTAATCCTTATTTATTTTTGAGAGAGAAAGAGAGAGACGGAGACAGAGAGAGAGAGCATGAGCAGGGGAGGGGCAGAGAGAGAGGAAGACACAGAATCTGAAGCAGTCTTCCGGCTCTGAGCTGTCAGCACAGAGCCCAACGCGGGGCTTGAACTCATGGACCATGAGATCATGACCTGAGCCAAAGTTGGATGCTTAACCGACTGAGCCACACACAGGCGCCCCTGAAACATTTCTCTTATTATGTGACATTTCTCTTATGTATGTAATTTTACAACATCCTAGTGATAGACTGGTCAGTATTCTGAAACTGGAATTGGACATGACTTGTCTAGAAGCCCATAGTTTTTGTTTTGTGTTGTGTTTTAAAATAACTGCTATTTTTTCACGTGCCTAATGGCTGGTGACCTTGCCAAAAGGAAGCCACATTAGATATGCCATATTTATTTTGAGACACACAGGGTAAGAACCAGGAATCCTCAAATGTTGGAGCTGGAAGGAACATTGCTAATATCATGTTTTATAGATCAGGAAACAAATCAGCTAAAGATACACAGCTAGATAGTGATAGAATCAGAACTCTATTTTTCTTGAAAATTTGCAGCTTTATGTTTCCTCTGCTTGGTTGCTTGGTGTTAGAGCTAAAATTTTCATTTGATTTTTTTTCTCATCTTCTAAGTAAGTTTAATACTCTTTCTGGATTTGGAAAACCTCTGTCTATCTGGTTTCAATGCACAGAAGTGAAAAAAAAATCATTTTGCTTCTTGGTACCACCTTGGTAAAAACTATGTTTTCACAAGATGTGTCTAATTAATCAAATGATTAGAAAATTGGTCTATGATTAGAGATTGGATAGCCTCATTTATGCTTAATTTAACTAACAACAAACCAATTTAAAGTGTGCTTTTGGTGTTTAAAGCTCAGTAAGGCTGTATTCTGTTTCCCCATATATATCTCTAACTTGAAGACAAGGTCAGATCACACCATTTAGAACTGGTGGTGGTAAGTGCCACACTTTTTCTGTTAACCTCTGCTGTGTATTGAATAGGAGCAACACTGATTATAGAAAATGATGGAAAAAAAAGAAAAACCAGATGCCAGTTTGAATTTATGAAATTAGAAATTAGGTGTCCCATTGGAGGGGCTTAATTGTTGGAGGAAAAAAACCCAGGGAATTACAGATCATCATTAGAACTCAGAGTTTAAGGAGCTTTGGTTCTTTGTTGTCAATGGAGTGCTTTAAGTTTTCATGAAATGGTTTTGTTGTTGTTGTTGAAGAAACCAGTCACCCAATGGGTTACACGTTTATAGTTCTCTAAAAATCATGCCTGTCTCTTCTCACTGAGAAAGAGCTGGGGAGGGGACCTGTGCTCCCCGTAGGTGGGAAGTGCTCTGCCCATTAGGTCCCATCCAGGCAGAGTGCTCTCGGTTGGATGTTGGAGTTTCCTATGCTGTTCTCTCATGATATATCTTTGTTTGTGAGTGTGAATCTAATTTAGGTTGTTCTGTGTTTCTTTGTTGTGAATGACCCTGAAAAAGTCCCTTCACTAACTATCCTGGGCCTCACGTTCCACTTGAAATAAGAAGAGATTGAACTGTGCAAATCTCTTCATTTTCTAAGATCCTACCATTTAGCTGAGTACTTTTTTTAATCAGATATTTTTCGTTTAATGTAACAAGAAGTAACAAACCAAAGAAGAAAGAAAGACAAAAAACAAATTGCTTTCAACAACAAAGTCATCACTTCGGCTTGGATTTCTAGAACTGACAGTCAAGTGTTTATGGAGGTTGTGAGGGGACAGGGAGAATTTAGGGTAGATTTGCTCAGTGCTACCATTTATTTTCACTTCTGTATGCTCCTGAACGTTTTGGGAGAGTATTTCTATGTTATTTTACAGAAGGAAACAGTCTCACACTACCTAGCCCTACGCAGGACACGGGGGTCGTTAGCTGTCCTGAGCTCCTTAGACTGTTGTCTTTATAATTTGGTTTGGTATCAGGTGGCACAGAACTTCGTATCCAGTGTAACTCTTCCTGTTCTACTCTTTCAGCTTGGATTTACTTTTGGCAACGTGGTTGGAATGTATCTGGCCCAGAACTATGACGTAAGTGACCATATCTGTGTCCTCCCGTAATTTGTAGTGACTTGTCTTTGTTGAAGTCAGGCATGCCTTCCAGTGTAAATGAAGTCCGTAGGTCTCGGGAAAATGTCCTGAGTTTTGTAGAAGGATTTTCTGCTGTTTGAAAAATACACCTCACAAAAGCATCTGTCCTCTGTATCACCACAAGAGGGCAAAATCTCATCAATTTAGATGGTCTTATGCTCCTGAGCTGTGCTGGTTAGCCCAGAATAATTAACTACTGACTTAGAGTCTTCTTATATAGTTCTGTGGACAATTATGTGATGAGTGGAAATTTAAGAGTAATTGGATCATCTTTTCAGTTATATCAGACTCATTTTATAGAAGGGGAAGTGGAAAAGCAGGTGACAAAACTGCCCCTACATGGGGCCTCTGGAAAGGTTGTTTTAAAGAGAGGGAAAGGAAGGGAGAGGTGGGAAGAGGGAAGGAAGGGAAATATATTAACTTTTGATTTGTCTGTGGTGAAGCTATTAGTGTGACAAAAGAAATTCTTTGTCAGCCTTCACTTGAGTTACATGGTTTTCTAGGCAGGAACTTTATTAATTTATATCACCTTTATTGTTCATATGCACACCTTCTATTTGGCAGTGGATTGAGGTGGTCAGGGAGTATATAGAAGGAGAAGTCAGAATTTAGCGTCTAGGAGGGAACATACTTCAGTTTACAGCTTCGAGATCCTTCTTATGCAGCCATGAGGCCAAGTCGCTTTCAGAGGAAAATAAAGACTTAACAACAGCCCTTTGTTGTAGGAGGAAGAGAAGTAAAAGAGTATCGATTAGGTAGCTGCAAAATTATAATCATCTTTTTTCTCTTTAAAGATACCAAATCTGGCTAAAAAACTTGAAGAAATTAAAAAGGACTTGGATGCCAAGAAGAAACCCCCTAGTTCATGAGGCGGACCCAGCACTGCTTTCTGGATATACCGATTCTGCTCTTCTTGAGGCCTCCTTATCATCCGAACCAAAAAGCTTTTGTTTTAAATTTCAGCCTCAGCAGTCTTCCTCTCTGCTAGATCCTGTGCTGCCTGAGAGCAACAGTTGAGGCTTCGCATTCAGAACTACCCTTTTCCAACATCCTCCCCCCCTTCCCTTCCTCCTTCCAGCCACTTGGGACGGCCTGACACTGGAATTATGGTGCTTGATTAGTAAACGTGACCTCTCCTTTATTCTTTGGGGTTTCTAGTGTTTTCTAAAGAAAAATTGATGAGTTTTGTATGGCTGATCAGATTTCACAGTCTAACAATTATAATGGGTGTTTAAACATTTGTTACTAAATTACGTTGTTTCACGGTAATTAAAATTGAAGTCCAGAAGCCACTTACTCCTGAATTATCCACTTACTGTATACTGTTATCAGGCAGCTCTATAGCTGCTAATTTAATCATTAATCGATTTGCTACATTGACTGAGAAACTATATCCTGAGAACCCTGTCAGGAACTAGTGAGTTTAAAAATATGTAAAATAATGGCCTTTATCCTCTGTGAAATTCAGTCAAGTATGCATGTTTTTCCATAATGATGTCTTTGATTTGACACTTTTCTCTCAAAAGAATCCTCCTATTTTAAGGGATTATAGGTGCATTTGATGTTACATGATGGATAAATGATAACTTGTCTGTAAAGGAAATATTACGCCTTTTCACATTAAAAAAATGTATTTACATTATAACTTTATAGTAATTCTCATAAGAAAACTTTGAGGGTTTTTGTTTTTGTTTTTCTCCCTGCAATAAAAAATCACCATTGTATGTTGACCCATTGATAGAGACATCTCTCTGCTCCTCATTCAGCAGGGAGAAGCTACTGAAGATGAGACCTCCACCCAAATGCTAAATATTTCCATTATTGATGGGGGTGGGGGGTGAGCATAAAGGCCGCTTTTCGGCTACAGGCAGTAGAAACCTGAACAAGGCAGAAGGGCCCACAGTGAGCACACAAACGGGCTCATTAAGCCATAGGCCCTAACTGACCGATGGGCTACGTACAGCTAGGCGCAGTTCTAAGGATCACCAAAAAAGGGAGAATTCCATCAGTCCTCATACTCCCTTACTCCGCCCTACTGTGACTATAGCCCCTCACCATCGCCTTGTGGTGGACAGTCTCTCTTTTGCTGTCCTGCCTGCTGCTCCCTTGCTCTTTAAAAAAAAGAAAAGAGGGGCGCCTGGGTGGCTCAGTCGGTTAAGCGTCCGACTTCGGCTCAGGTCATGATCTCACGGTCCATGAGTTCGAGCCCCACGTCGGGCTCTGTGCTGATCGCTCAGAGCCTGGAGCCTGTTTCAGATTCTGTCTCTCTCTCTCTCTCTCTCTGACTTTCCCCCCATACATGCTCTGTCTCTCTCTGTCTCAAAAATAAATAAACATTAAAAAAAAATAAAATTAAAAAAAAGAAAAGAAAGAAATCACCATTGTAATTTGTCAAATGTATAATTAGTCCATTTTTTTTGGTTAAGAAAATGTTTGAATACTTCACTTTTCCCATGGGTCAAGATACAAATGTGATTCAGAATAAAGAGTTTCTCCCACTCCTATCCATCAGCAACTAGTTCCTCTTCCTGGAGGCAGGCTCTGTCAAGTTTCCTGTATACTTTGAGGAAGATTCTTTGCCTAAACAAATACATGTGTGTGGTGGGGGAGGGAGGGGAGGTTTACACAAATGATAAACTGTATTGAGTTCACCCCTGGCCTCTTTATTTTATTTTATTTTATTTTATTTATTTTATTTTTTAAATGGAGATCATTCCGTATCAGTATGTAAGAAACAAGGAACCTGTTTCCCTCCTTTGGCTCCATGAGATTCTAGTGAATGGATATACCATAACTTACTTAATCTGTTACTGATGAACATTAGGGTTCCTGTCTTTTGCTGTTATAGTGATGACCTTGAACCTAAAGTTATTATACATATCTGTGCGGAGTATGGCTGTAAGCTAAATCCTAAAAGTGTAATTTACCCTAACGATAAAGTCTCATTTGATTGTGTGCTTTGTTTTAGGGGACTTGTTGGGCAGCTCACTGATAATGCCATTTCTGAAGAAATTTTAGCAGAATCTGTAAACTGGAAGAGTAACTTAGAGACACCTTTATTCAGGCAGTGATGACATTGGTACTGCGTGATTATAAGACAAAAGGTTCTGTTTTCTCTTTGAAAACGGGGATCTCTCGTACATGGGTATGGGTTTTATCCGTGGCAGCTTGTCCTGGCGTGTGATACAGGTGGCGTGAAAACAGCGTATTATGGTGTGACTTCACCCTAGGAGTGAGATCATGGGCAAGCGTCTGATTTTTCTGACACTGTTGTATTCTCTGTAAGATGTGGACGCAATATCTACCTCATACGCTCACATGAGAAACAGGTGAGATAATGTACGTGGTGTGTTACACAGTGTTTTGCAAATTGCCCAATAAATAACAGATACTGGCCCAAACACGCTGCTTTTGGTCACAATACTTTATTTTTCTGCAGTTGCTTTTGGAACCAGTTTATGAACCATGCAGACTTTGTCATTACTCTATGGTCGCTCTCCTGGTTGCTGATGAAAATCTAGAATACCTACCTTGATCACACTTCCTGCCTCGTAAGATTTGATCTTGAATGACTGAATTGTTAGCAGAATGAAATACAGCCTTGAAGGATAAAGTTTTACTGCTTTTGAGGGTGTTCAAAATGCCACAAGCTTAGAAAGGCAACTTAAATGTTAGGTGATTAGGTCTCTCTCTATTACGCCTTGTAAACCGAGCACATTGGGATTTAGGGCTTCCCTCAGGAGTGACTCTTACCCTCGCTTACCGGTGGGGAGCCATCCAGCAAATCCATTCCTGCATTTGCCTTCACCATAGAAACTGCTCCTCAGTGAATGCCGGCTGCCTCTGTGCTCCCCATTCAGATACCCTCTTCTAGTTAGGTTCTTGGAGCAGTGAAAAGGGGCTCGGAGTTCTCAGGCAAGGTTATCCTCACTGAGATAGAGGAGGAGCCCAGAACCATCACAGGTGTTGGGGGGTAGTTGAAACGTTGCAACGCGAGTGAGGGGTGCAGCTATTGTCATTGTGGCACCAAGAGTCACGTTCCCTGAGTGTTGTTACGCAGGGACTCTTGCCTCGCACATCCTCAGAGGGATGGGAAGAGTCCCTGCAAGACATACTCGTCTTCTCCTTTTAAAAATGTTGGAAAACTCCTCTGTCAATGTGGCTTAGGAAAACTTCTTGCCCTACCTGATCGTAAAAGGAAGATTACTCACATGTGCAAAATATGACTTCAGGGTTGATGTTGGGAACTTCATAAAGACATTGGACCTGACAAGTTTATCCTTAAACCACAATCCTCCCAAACAAAGGGAGAGAAAAACCCAAACAACCTCATTTAACATCATCAAAAGGGGTGTTAAATATTTCAGGAGTTGAAGTTGCCATTGATGTCTTCAGTGGACTTTTCTAGTGATTTGGTGTTTTAGGCAATTGAGCAGAGACCTGCTGCTGATTTAGAGGAACGATTTCATTTTTTCTAGCCCATTTGTAGGCCCATTTTTTCAGTTTCCATTTGTAGGACGGTAGAGGAAGTTACAGCGTGTGGTTTCTCTAGCTGTCTGTGCATACGGGTTCACAGAGCATATGTGCACGTGCATGTTTTCATTTCCACGGAGTACAGTCCCTAGATACAAGGCTGGTGTTTGTTTTTCTGCTGAGGTCTCCTGCCTTTTTAATGCTTTTTCTGTTAGTCCCCCTGAAGGAACTCTACAGACTGTCCTGGAGCAAATGAGGCTTTTTCTTAAACTGCCCATCTTGGGCTTTGCACGTAGCATTTCCATTCCTTACTCGTGAATGAGTGCTTTTTTCCCTACTGACCATTAGGGCCTTGTGGAAGGCCACAGGGTGGCAAAGGGAAAATATTCGGAGATCTTGCCTGGTGTAATAGGGGAGCTCGTGACACTCAGATTTTCTTGCTTATGCCTTTTCTGAATCTCCATGTGCCATATTTCGTCAAATACATTTTTTTTTACAAGGTGCTGGGAAACACCGGAACAGTGAGGTTTTATGGAAGGTGCACAGGGTGGGGCATTGCAAAACCTGAGTCGCGGGCCCATGTGGATCGTTGCCTCTGTGGTAAGGCCTTATGCAAGGTGCCGTGTGGTTGCATCATTTTTGCGTGTGCAATTGTAAAAGATCAGGACAAGAAAGAGTCACCTTGTAAATTGCTGGGCAGTTGTGCTAAGAATTCATTTAGTGAGGGCAGCCACGGGATGGGTTACACGTGTACTTGGTCTCTCTCGCCTTTGTGTTCTAACGGTTTGAACATCTTGCTATATACTGAGAGTGATTCTAGTGTTTAGATGTACTTTTTCAAACGTGGCCCCTAATTGTGAAGCCAACTACGTGATTTAGTATGCAGCTGAAGAAACAGAGATCTGTTCTCACGTTGGAGGGAAAACTAGCTGTGTTTTCTTTACTAAAAGGTGGTTCACGAGTCTTTGCCATGTAAATGCTAACATAAAAGATTGTGTACCATGTCCTTCGTGGGTGACTAAAAGGAATTTCAAAGGCAATTTCCAAAGGCAATTAGGCAAGTTTGATACATAATTGACTTGAAAATAAGGTGCAGTGAAGTGTCTTTGTTTCTCAGTCATCTATCAAAGGAGCAGGTATAAGGTGGTCACTTACTGCTTTCTTTTTAACATTGTGATGTTAGAAGATAAAAGTCAAATTGTAACATATTTGCAAGAGACTACTCAGGAGAGCCTTTAGTTAGTGTCCATCAGTGATGACAAGGGGTGGTGAGTCGTTTCTGACCTTCCGTGTCCCTGGAATGAGCAGTCTTGGTTGGCCTGATCTCTGGTGTTGGGAGAGAGCAGTGCTGCTTTTCAGAACGGTCAGTAGACCGGGCTGAAATAAATGCTCTTTCTCAACTGGCCGGTCGAGGGCACTGGCTCCTGGAAGCTTCCGGCAGCATCTGCCGTGGGGAGCGGCACTTCCTCCCCCTTAGGAGTGAGCGCGGATCTCAAACGCTCAATGGTGGCCCATGATTCAGGTCAGCTTAATTCTGAGTCAACGCTTCCTTCTCTTTTTTTCTACTTGTTTATACTCCTGGAATCTTATTATTTGCACCTTTTTCTCACTGTCTGACCTACAGGCTTGGGGTCCAAGTTCTGTAATTGACATTTGACACTTTGGCAGCCATGACGATAAGCTAACACCCTGCCTCTTCTGACCATTTCATAGCAAGAGAACTATGCAGATTCCATCAAAGCAGCCATAGCGTATATTACACGGGGATTTTATTTGGGCTCAGGAGGTCTTTATTTTCATCACTAGTCACATAATGTGGCCTAAGCTCATTGATGCAGAAGAAGCAGTAATATCTGCGGTTAAATCCTGTCAGTTTCGTTGTGGTCAGAGCACGCAAGTGCTGACCGGCACAAAAGAAATGTTATAATTCACAGACCCTTGATAAACTAAGAGAGCGACTTCACTGATAAGTTATTGTTGTGGGGAAACCGCCCATGCTGTCAGTAATAACTTAAAATCAAGTAAAACAATGTAGCAGCTCTAGGGTGTACCTTTTCCAGTAAGACCTACTTAGCAAGTAACTGGTGGTAGAAATCAGAACTATGTAATGTCTCCAAGCCAGGGGGATTGGGAGCTATATCCAGTCATGGAGCAGGAACATCTGTCGTGGAGAAAACGGCCTGGTTTTTCAAGAGGAAGAAGGAGGCCTTGATTTCCAAAGTGATTTTTTCTCACAGGAAACATTTATTAAGTAGTTAGTTTACTATATTGTATGAGTTGCGGGGGACTTGAAGAGATGTAAGATGTCTCTCCCCTCGAGGGGCTCCCTGTAGGAAGTGGCTGGTGTGTGGGGCCTTCTGTACTTGCTTTCTCAAGAACAAACTACTCATTACATCCAAAAGAAAGCCAGTCAGATATCGCTAATAGCACTGTGGTCTTAATGATACTTTTGGCCTTTTTAATAAGACAGGTATGGAAGTTTTTTCTCCCTCCCAACTCAACCAATGCAGTGGTATTGATGATTAGTGGAAAGCGAAGAGAGAGACAGGTGCCCCCCCACTCTCCAAAAGTAGAGAATTCCTATGAAACCTTCCATAAGCCAAAATGACCTAAAGCGAAGAGGCAATTGCCATTAATTTACATGGAAAGACGTTTGAGCGTTTCCAGACCTCCGCAATAACCTCTCTTAGGCTTCCCTGATACCTTAGGAACTTCTTGCTGACAGGTGTGCCAAGTAAATGGGCATACAGCACAGACGCTCGCAGATGCAGCTCGCAGCTCTGGCAGCTCCGTGCAGAGACGCTGGGTGCAGTTTCCCGGGAGGCGGCCCAGCGGCGCCACTCCAGTTGCTCAGGTTGCGCACTGCCCCTCGAAGGGCTCGCCGCAAAACCACTGAACACTACTTGGACTCTTCTCGGAAATCCAAAAATCCTCTTCAGATTTCCTCCGGTTAGCGAAAACAGGTACTCACGTGAGTCTTTTGTAAAAGCAAAGGGGCGTAACCAGAACTTTTGAAAAGCCGGGGATACCTGTACTGATTTCAGTGTGTCTTCTGTCTCTACTTCTTTTTCCTTGGACAAAGAGAACAGTACAAGCCTCTTTCTAAAGGGGGACACTATTTCTTTATGGGAATTTGGTGCCAAGGGTAAAGAGAAGCCATTGAAGGGAGCTGCTTAGAAGGGAATCAGAGTAGTGAGAAAAGAGTACTGATCGCCACAAAGAGGACTTGCCAAGATCGCCTTTTTGTGGTGAGAACTTAGGATAGAAACGCTGAGGAGAAAGTTCCAGGGGAAGATTTTCCTCCGAAAGAGGAGATGTGACTACACAGGTGGGATGATTTGATTTCTTCTCTAACTCCTAAAAAGGGGTTAAGGTATTAATAACATGGAAGCCAGTGAGGCTAGTTTGTGAGGCTTAGTTAGCCTCTGAGGGGTGACTAAGTCAGCCTTTCTGCTCTTCCTGTCCTCAGAAAGACCTGGAGAGCCCAAGATACAGGACGTGAGAGTGGTGCTAGGTTTTCCTGAACTACAGTGCTGAGGAAGGAGGGCGGAGAAGAAGGCACTAACGTCCCAGCATCGGAGGCTTCCTGCTCGTCACCTGAGGTGGCAGGCTGTGGAATCTTCTGGTGGGGGTTGTGTGCTCCTGGCGGCTTTCTTGGTCAGATTCTGTTCGGCGCTCGTAGCTCCTCTGGCTGGGCTGTGTGCCCGCTTGTGTCAGGCCTGATCAGTGAGGTTACTGACCTTAGCCCAGGCTGGAAAAGTGTCCAAGTGGAAGAGGCTAACTCCCCATGTGTTGATGGCCACCATCACGATCACCAGGCCAATGACATTGACCCCCAGGCCAGCTTTCACCTGTAGGACACAAACCAAGCCCACCCAAGTCACTGAGCGGGCAGCAGCACAGACCCCGGGTGCTCCTCTGTGCCCCCCGCCCAAGGGTCGGCGCTGGTCTGTCGCAGTCGCTGCCTGGGATCCGTAGTGTTGCACGAAGGGTGTCTTGGGAGCGTGGCAGGTTGGGAGAGGCCACTAGAACCATCTCCACCTGCAGTGCGGCCACTCCCCGTGGAGGCCTGGCACGTGTGCGCTTGGAACACCAGGTCTCTGTTTGTTAAGACTCACGCCAAGCAGGGGGCCCGCGTGATAGGGAAGCGCATTAAGGCGGGAACTTCTCGGAACCTTTAACGCGCTGATACGCAGGGGGACCTGTAGGAGAGGCCAGGTTCTACAAAGCCTTTGCCACTGTTAACCGTGCTTTCCTTCCCAAAGGAACGGCCTACGGAAGGTTGTGTACGTGGGGTTCCCGTGGAGAACCAGGCCGGCTGCCTCTGCTCAGCCCTTCGGCGGGAGAGTGACGCGGGCGAGCTAGTTTTGCTTCTTTCCGCTGAGGGGATGTCGCCTCCACGACTCCAGCCCTCCCGTTTCTGCCACGGAACTGGGCCTCACAGGCTGAGGGCGGGGGCGGGGGGGGGGGTGGCGTGGGGCAAGATGGATGGCCGAGCCAGGGCCAGATGGAAAAATGTACAGTAAGGAGGGCTGGCGTTAAGTTGGCAAAGCTGTGAGGAGATGGTTCCAGGCAAGTGACTAGATGTGTTGGCTCCCTGCTTTGTGGGCAGGGCCCTGGACGTATTAATCGGCCTTGCCCCCTGGGCTTTGGGCGTGGAGGGCCGCCCCTGTCTCCTAGCAGAGGGGGCAGGTTCTAAAGGGGCTGATCCTTTAGGAGGAACCATGTAGAACATTTGGTTGGCACCCCCACCTTTAGAAGATGAGGACATTGAAGAGTCAGCGCCCAGGACTAGCTCACTTCTTGTCACCTGGTGCCTTTGAAAGGCGCTGTCTCTGATCACTTGATTCCAGGGTAGAAGGTGCGGGGGGATGGGGTGAGTGGTGGGGGCACCCGGGAGAGTTAGCTGGGGGGACAAGAGAGCTGGGGCCGAGCTCAACTCTCTTGAGCAGACAGGGTCGCGCAGTAAGAGATTGGGGGGGGGGGCGGGGATGGCGGTGACCTCCCTTCCCCGAAGTATTACAGAGCGCTAAGGTGAGCGGGTTGAAAGCTGGAAAGTATCTGAATATCTGCTCCTGGCCTGGAGCTCTTGCTTCCTTTCCTCCATTTGATATTTACAGGGCCGCGGAGAACGAGTTTGGACTCGAGTGAAAAAGAATTGGTGAGGCCCTGCGCCGTCATCCCTTTCCCTTTCCCCTGGGCCCCTGTGGTGTCTCCCACTTGGCTCCCGTGAGTAAGCCAGCAGCTTTTTGAATGAACATGCCTGCTGGTCCAGTGAAGAAACGGAGGCAAAGACTCGTGCCTCACCCCATGGGCTGCGTCTCATGTCTGTCCCAGCTTTGTCTGTCCGCGTACCCACTGTCTCCCAGAGTAGGGGGGCAGAGGATGTGGTTGCTATTCTTGGTGCCTGTGGGCCAACCGAGAGCCTTCTTACCAGCACCATTCTTTCTACCACACCGCACTGGGTGTTGGCAGACCACAGGCGCTGCCACAAAATGATAAAGTTCAGGAGAAGTCCTCCCGGCCGCCGGGGCTGGTGGGAAGAGGGCGGCCGCGACTCACCATATCTTTGATCTGGCAGTGCCCATAGCCGAAGACGATGGCGTTGGGGGGATTGCCCACGGGCAGCATCACTGCAAAGGAGATGCACATGGTGACTGGGATCAGGGTGTAGAGTGGATTAATGTGCAGCGTTTCGGACTAGGAGAGGAGAGAATTCACAGACACGTTAGCGTCGAGATTATGCTGGCGTTTCTTGGGCTCAGCATCGCAGGCACGCTTTCAATGATGGTTTGGTGTTCGCTAACCTTGGCTGGAGACCACGCGCTGGGGGTAGTTAAATCACTACCCTCAAGGGCATACAGTGCTGGGCAACCCAAATGGGCTCATGCTGCTCCCTCTCTCCCCATGGAAACATGGGCCTTAAGTTCCCTCCTGGAAGGGATGTTTCATTTCTTGGGGCTGGTCTAATTTTACTCCTTAGCTGAGAGATTCATCCTTCGAGCTCAAATCTCATGAATAAGCTGCTTTGATTGGAGTGGGGGTCCTTCATCGTTGGGGTGCAGAACCAAGGTTGTTTGGCTTTTTTTCTAAGTAAGATGTTTGCTTTGCATGGGATTTGAACCCATGGCCTTGCCCTCGTCGTTGAGGGGTTTTAACTAAGTGCCCTCCCGGGCTCACACAGGTGACGGAGGGAGACATCTGAGCAATGAGCAGAGAGAGTGACCGGGGGTAGTTTGGGGTTAAAAAGAGCTGAAAGTTATCATTTTGTGGGGGATGGGGAGGAGCCTTTGTTTTCTAGGTTGCAGCCCGTGGATGGGACAGACGCAGCATCGTGTCTGGGGCGTTACTTTGGGCGCTGCTCAGCCGGGCTAAGATCTGGCAGTTGCTCTCCTCCCCTGGTCCGTCAGTAACAGACTGTTCTGAGACCGTGGGGTAAGGCTGGTGTTGCCCTCAATTCTCAGACTCTCCTGGACAGAGAGATTGGGGGGAGGTGGTGATGCTGCAGTCTCGGTCTTTACAGCTGAATGTGCTCCTGGGGGCATTTTGCCTCCATTTTCTGTAGTTATTCCTCCTGCCCTCCTGTTACGTCTTAGGACAGAAAGAAATTCGATGGTGGTGAGGAATTGGAATCCTAGGGTTTTAAAGTTATTTTGTCCATTCAGAACTGCCTCAAAACTAATCCTGTGTTTCGGAAAGGATTTTCTAGAAGCCTTGCTACAATCTGTTAATTTATTGATTTACTTCTCCGTGGCTCTTTGAAAGACGTCATCTCCAAACTATGGCTTGAGCACCAATCAGTGAAGGCCATGGCAATGACCAGAGGAGAGGGGCAGCCATGGAACTGCTCCCTGGGCCCGGGGGAGCCCATCTGGACACCTGGGAGCCCTGCCCCACTCACCAGGCTGCATAGGATAGGCAGGAAGATGGTGATGGTGGCTGGGTTGCTCACAAACTCTGTGACAATGGACACCAGGATGCATGCCAACAGGGTGATGGCCCACGGTGGGAGGCTACTCAGAGACAACATCTGGTGCCCAATCCATGTGGAGAGGCCAGAGCTCTGCAGGAACACAGGTGATACAATAAGAAGAAAGGAGGAAACACCCATTCCCAATGGAATTCTTAGACTCCAGAAGGTCAGGGATGTGGGGGGGGGGGGGCGCTGAAAGGAACCACCAGGAGTCATCTAATTTGCCTCCCTATTTTCAGGCAGACTGGACCCAGAGGCATTACTGATTTGATGATTAATTAGACAGTTTTTATAGCCCAGAAAATTCTTTTTTTTTTTTTAATTTTTTTTTTTAATGTTTATGTTTATTTTTGAGACAGACAAAGAGCATGAACGGGGGAGGGGCAGAGAGAGAGGGAGACACAGAATCGGAAGTGGGCTCCAGGCTCTGAGCCATCAGCCCAGAGCCTGACACAGGGCTCGAACTCATGGACCGCGAGATCGTGACCTGAGCCGAAGTCGGACGCTCAACCGACTGAGCCACCCAGGCACCCCATAGCCCAGAAAATTCTTTATGATTGTATAATGGCTTGGTAGGGGCTAGAGATTTTGGGGGCGACTAGCCCCTCAATGTCAATCTCCTTACTCTCTCCAGCTTCTGACATTCTCACTCTGGGTATTCAGTCAACAGTGCTTTTTACACAGACTCCCCAGTGTAATCCTCACTTCTGCTTTTGAAATCTAGCTCTCTTATCACCTGTGAAAGGGTGAAAATTATCAACATCTTTGGATAATGACCTTTCCTGTGGTTTTGGGGGAGTCAGTGGGCAGGGCTGAACACTAGAAGCTTTACATGAGTGACGAAGGAGAGGATTACGGGTCTATCTCCACTTAGTGGGAAGGTGCCTCCTCCTGGGAAGGTGACCCAGAAGCCGAGTCATACAGTCCCAACCTGTTTCAGGTTCAATCTCATCATGGCTGACATCAGGATCTACAATTGTCAGTGCTTTTTCATGACACAAGATATAAAGGCATGCTGCCACTCTTGAACCTTTTCCATTAGCAAAAAGTACATCGATCTGCTCCAATAAATGAATATTCCCTCTTGGAATAACTTATTTGGTTGAGAACTGTTCATTTGCCAATGGTGAAGATTCCCTCCCTCCCCTAAAAAATGAAGGACACCATTGAATCCTTGTACTAAAAACCCCAGGTCGCCATATGCATTCTCCTCCCTCCCTCCCTTTTCCTCTCCGTCCTGTGGTTGATGTGCTCTGCTGTCCCCTGAGTACCCTGGAGACTGCAGACGCACTAAAGGACTGGAGAGTAGGGCTGAAAGCAAGGTGAGACATCTTATAACTCCTCAAGGGTCAAGTCCTACTCATATTTTGCTGTTAAAGACAGCCTCACCGCATCGTCAGCAGGCTTTTTCTCCCTTTTGCTGAATTCATCAAAGGCTACTTGATTTCTATAGCACCCCAAGGCGAGCTCATAGGCAGCTGGTGACCGAAGGCCTTCAGAATTCTCTCTGCTGTGGCCCTTTTACCTGGGAGCCTTGACCGAGAGCTGCAAATCCAACATGCGGGGACTACAGCAATTCATGGTTTGGTACAGAGCTTTGAGGCCTACAGGAACTCTGTAATCATTATCTCGTCTAGCACATTAAACCTGGCCCACTGGACAAAGACAGGATAAATCGATAAATTTAAAAATAAATTGATAAATTGGATTGCGAAGTTAGAAAAAAGCACCAAAAGGAAGTCTTACTTTTTTTTAAACCTTGGTATGCATTTTACATTGGATTTTCCTCATGTCAAGACTGAAATGATTTCAAACTCGGTAGGAATCACTGTCATACTTGAATTATATTACTAAAATTAGTAGAGTCATTAGATTGTACAGAAATATCAACTATGCTATCTGTAGTACATACACAATTTAGGTTTAAAAAAAAAAAAATCTTTCCAGGCTAGACTCAGGGGCCAAAACTAACAACTGAAATTCAAAAAAGATAAGTATGATATTCTGAACTTGGAATCAGAAATACCAACAGCATGTATACAGAATTGGTTGAAAGACTTGAAGTTTAATAGTGGCTAAGAGTTAAAAGAATGAGGGTTTAAAATTGTGTTGTTTATTTTTGAGAGAGAGAGAGGGAGAGAAAAAGCACGAGTGGGAGAGGGGCAGAGAGAGAGAAAGACAAAGGATCTGAAGCGAGCGAGCTCTGCGCTGCCAGCCCGATGCAACTCACAAACCGTGAGATCATGACCTGAGCCAGAGTCGGATGCTTAACGCACTGAGCCACCCAGGCGCCTCCAGAATGGGGGTTTTAATTGGCTGCAATTTCAACATAAGTGTTGACATGAGTGCCGTTGAGGCCTTGTAAAAGCGTCCATAAAAATACAGAATGGTGCTTGGATCAGAGGTGAGAGTTGGGGCTGGAGTAATAGGACTACTTGACTCTGCAGTAGACTGACCGCCTCTGGACCACGTTTGAATAAGGTCAGGGTCAAAGTGTAGTGAGTGGTGAGGAGAGAGACCAGCGTGGTAAGGGGTCACTATTTCTTGATGAATGGTTGAAGGAACTAGGGACTTTTAGTTGAGAGAGGAAAAAAAAAAAAAAAGATCTAAGGGGATCTAATAACTTTTTATTATTTTAATAATTATTACCTAGGATGGGGCTCCAGAGGACAGAGTCAGAGCCAACAGTGGAAGACAGACAGAGGACCTGAGCTGAATGTAAAGAACGATTCTCTGTTCCCTGCTCAAGAATACCCGGTCACTGGTGGTGTTCAAGCCCAGGGGTGTCGTGCAGGGAATTCTCTCATTGGGTAGACGGGACCCAGTGTCCTCCAAGGTTCCTTCCAAGTGTAGGATTCTTTGACCTTATTATTAGTGATGCAGATAGCACTGGCCCTCAATGAGTGGGCAGTCAGGAGTGAGCCAAGTTAATGAATATAGCAAAGGTCAAAGGACAAACGGTGTGAACCTGATTCATTGTGAGGATCATTCTCTATTTCAGGAAGGGCTAACGCTTTCCCACTGGCCCCCTTTATAAGATCTCATCCCAGTTGTGCCCAGTCAGGAAATCAGGGCGCGTTTACAGCATATGCCTGAGCGTTAGCGTGCATTCTCCCAAGGGGCTCAATATATGCGTAAGGACTGACTGAGGAGTAGTTCTCCGTGTGTCAGTGCAGGGTGTCTCCGGGCCCTTACAGACACGTCTCCTAACACCACTGTCACACGCCCACAGGGAGATGGCTATAAAATCCAATGTTTTGCTTGTGGCTGCGTGGGCCAGTGAGTGAGGTGTGAGCGCCCATGTGCCAAGAGCCCATAGCTCAGCTGGTCTGTAGCTCTGTTCCCAGCAGCATTAGCTTAGGAGCTCAGGGCAGGAACAGGACACGGGATGGCCACTCCCATCTGGACTGTTCCCTTGGGTGACCATTCACCTCTCCCTCCGTGCCTTTGAATCTTCCTCCCAGAAGCAAAATGGCCATTAGGTAAAGCAGCTTGAAAATTCTTCGGCCCAGTGACAACAGAATTCAAGAGTTACCTTGCTGCCTGAAGCCAGAGCATAGCCTCCTCCCACCAGAATGACAATCTCCCAGGGCATGGTCTTCTGGAAGTCCTTCCAGGTGATGATGGGCTCCGTCCCCCGGGAGGGCTCCTGGTTCTGCCCTGGATCACAGGTAGACAGAGGTAGAGCCAGATGAACCCTAATAGGTGGGATTCGTGGAGTAAGGGCCTAATTGCTGAACCGATGATTTGGGAGAGGGCTCTGCCTCTATCGTGGGGTACGGGGGAGGCACTCAGAACAGCCTCGGTAAATCTCCTTTCCCCACTTCTGACTTGGGTATTATTGACTAGGGCCAGCCCCAGCTTCTTCTCTCACCGTCACTCTTCTTCCCAAAGCAAGGCTTCTTTGCTGGGATCAGGAAAAGGAGGAAGCCGAGGAAAACGGAGACTGTGGCATCCGTGCGGTAGCCCTTCCTAGCAAAGAGACAGGCAGGGCTGGAGGAGGAGGGTCGCACGATGTCTCAGAACAGTCCCTCTGGACGCGGGGCCTCTCTTTGGGACCCAGGCTGGAGGGCGGTCAGCCTTCCCTCCTGCACCTGTTGCCCCACTAGCCAGCGGTGGGTTTAATGGGCAGCGGTCGATGTCTGGAGTCTGGGCCTGGCTAAGGTGGATGTCTAGTGTGGATCTACGGGCCCTAGAGAAGGAGACATCGGGAGTGATTTCAGTGAAGGGGAAGGGAAAAGGATGAGTTCTCTTTCCTGCAAGGGCCACACCTCCACGTGTGTCTTTGCTCCAAGGAGAAGCCGTGCTGAGAGAGAGCGGTGGCCCCGGCCCTCTGAGGTCCTGCCGGGGTGGCACGGGGGCCTCTGCCTGCCTCTCCCTGCCAAGGCCTCAGCCACCACTCTCACAGCTGATCTTGAACCCTCAGAGCCGCCTGTGAGGCAGCTCCACTAACAAGACCAAGGTCACACGACTGGTAAGGGGCAGCACCACATCCCAACGCGACACACAGAGGCCACGTGGCCATTTTCTTCCTGACCCCACGCTCTGGCTTCCCTTAAAAGAGGGACTTTCCAGGGAACAGAAGAGCGCTGCCCTTAAGAATGGAGGAGGGACACAGGTGGGACCTGCCTGAAGGCTCTGTGTGTGTATGTGGGCGGCGGGGGGGGGGGGGGGGGGGTGTCTCCTTAAGGAGGAGACAACATCACTTACTTTTCAAAGAAAGAATCCCAGCCAGGAACAAAGCCAGGCTCCCGGGTAAACCACAGCACGGTCATCAGGATGAAGAAAAATCCGGTTACCATTTCAGGGTAGCTACGAAATACAACAGGAAGAGCTGCTCCGGGAACCGGGAAGTCTGCATGTTTTTCACTTCGCTGCAGGCGCTCCGGCGTTCGGGGCTCAGAGCCACCAGCCCACGGCGCTGAGCGGCTGCCGGGAAGTGGGAAGCGGGCTGAGAAGGTGCCAGAACACGTGGCGTTAACCGCGGCTCCTCGAGGTGAGGCGGGAGGAGATATAGGGTGGCACAGCGGGATGCGGTTGTACAACAACACGAGGTCCACGGGGCGCCCGGTGGCTCACGCGGTTAAGGTTAAGCGTCTGACTCTTGGTTTCGGCTCAGGTCATGATCTCGCGGTCCGCGAGACAGCGCAGAGCCTGCTTGGGATTCTCTCTCTTCCTCTCTCTCTCTGCCCCAACCCTGCTCTCGCTCTTCCTCTCTCTCAAAATAAATAAACACACATTAAAAAGAAAATAAGACAAAACACAGTACGGCCTCCGAGGAGAATGCGGTGGAACAGGCCCCCGAACGCTGCTGGTGAGGGCAAGAGCTGCAACAACCTTTTTGAGGGAATGTGCTGATGTATATCTGGAGCCTTCAACTCGGTCCTTGCTTTCATGCAAGGAAATAACCAGAAATGCCAGTGCTATGTTACCTATTTAAGAATTCAACATTGAAAATGGAAACAACCTACATATTCAGCGATATTCCATGACATCAGGTACATTTTGGTATAACTGTAGGCTCAAATGAGATACATTTAATGATCGTGTTTGCATAGCAGAGTTAATGGCCTGGGAATATAACGACAGCCTAATCCTAAGTGGGGGGGCGGGAGGCAAGATATAATACTGTGTTTAGTTTGGATTGAATTTTAGCAAAAATAGATATAATTTTGCACAAAACAAGCATATAAGGAAGAGTGCATTATGTTAAGAGTTGTTGACAGTTAACACTGAATAAATAAAAGTCGACTTTAGTTTTTTCTTTTATATTTTCCTTATGTCCTAAATGTTCTACAGTGAACATGTATTCCTTTTATAAATTAAAACATTTAAAAATACTGCTTATACCGGGATCCTTTTGCCCAAACTGTACGTGCCAATTGCCATCAACGGAGAAACGGCCCCAGATGGGACACGAGGTCACTGGGGAAAGCCGATGGAAATTGCTGAGGATGGGGGTGTCTTCAAGTCTGTATCTGATGATGCCCGAATCCCCCCCCCACCCCCCACCCCCCGCCCCAGCTCCCTAGGAGTGTCCGTGGACCAGCGGTGGCCCATTCAGAGCAGTGTGAGGGGGCTGACTTTACGGGGAATTGGGCCTGTCCCCAAGAGTGTGGCTGTACTGACTCGCACATCTTTCCCCGGCTACCCCACGTATGACATCCACACCCACACCACGGCTATACCTTGGACTTCGAATATGGTAAATGGGAAGGGTGGCCATCTGGAGTCTGGGCCAGCCGGACTTGGGCATTAAGTAGCAGTTCTAAATGCCTGGATTCATAGTTGCGGAAAACTCCCCCAGCTCAAGGGACTGTCGAGAACAAGGCTGCTTATGTGCTCACTTTACCTGCCATGCTTTCCTGGGGAAGAGAAGGTGAATAGCTGATTTTTACCTAATGGCTCCCAGCTTTTCATATTCCTCTTGGATCCTCTTCTCTGACAACGCTTCCCTTTTGGTCTTCTTCTTCTTGCTCAGAGAGCAGGTCTCTCTAAAACTGAGGAGGAAGAATGAGCGAAAGAACGAGACAGAGAATCCAAAGCAGGCTCAGCGCTGTCAGTGCAGAGCCCGATGTGGGGCTCAAACTCATGAACCATGAGACCGTGACCTGCGCCAAGTCAGATGCTTAACCGATTGAGCCAGGCACCCGATACCCTACAACTTTTTTTGTGCCAGGTTTCACAGCCTCTCATCAGCCTCTCCCATAGGCTTTTGGGCATATTTATCTGGGTATATATCTGGTGTATCGGTGTGAAGTCATGTCTTACAGACTTGGGCAAGTGTATTTACATGGGGTTGTTTTCTACGCGCTGGAGGTATAGAAGTATGCGGCTGTCATTGATGTCATAGTAGCCTCTGTGTTATTAAAAAAAAAAAAAAGTCTGGGGGTGGCTGGGTGGCTCAGTTTGTTGAGCATCCGACTTCAGCTCAGGTCATGGTCTCGCAATTTGTGAGTTCAAGCCCCACGTAGGGCTCTGTGCTGACAGCTCAGAGCCTGGAGCCTGCTTCAGATTCTGTGTCTCCCTCAGCCCCTCCCCTGCTTGCGCGCTCTCTCTCTCTCTCTCAAAAATAAACATTAAAAAAAAAATTTTTTTTTAAAGTCTGCTCAGAGAACATTCCCTGAGCAATGGGAGTCTTGGGTCCCGTGGACCAATATCAAAACATCATGTGCATCTTCCCTTTATGTGTTTGAGGCTGGTCAACTTATGGTTATGAAGAAAAGACTTCCTAAGCAGATTAATGTTAGAAATTATATTGCAGGAGGAATAGCTAACTTTTGATTCTGAGAAATATGAGCATATTTCACGCAACTACTAAGTATAAATCAGTCACGTGTATAAAACAAAGCCTAAAGAAACTTCTACTTGGAGTCACGTTTCTTTAGAAATTAGTTCAAATTACTCCGTATGCTTTGAAGGAAATGAAACTACATTAACCACCCACCATTCACACTTGTTCTAAATCAGGCAGTTCCTTTAACCAGCTAGTTGGAATTAAGAACATTCCACTGTGGAGCTCATAGTGAAGTGCAGAGTCCATGTATGTTTAGAGGGTCTAGAACAGGTGACGCCTGACTCCCCATCTAGTACAGTGCGTTCTCCTCATGCGTCCTCCATGGTTATTGGTGGCTCCCCGAGGAGTGCTCTCCACGGCGCGCACCATGACTTTGGATGGACGGGAGAGCCTCGGTGCCTTGCTCGCAGGGCCCAGGGACTCACTTGCAGCCCAGGAACAGCCAGTGCATCCAGAACCAGCTGACCACCAGCATGATGAGGGAGATGGGGAAGCTGAAGAGGAACCAGGTGCCGAAGTTGACCACCTCTGCAGCTGGGTACTGGCTGGAGGGGAAGAAACCAGGTCAGTGATTAGAAAAGGGTGGGTTCCCATGTGGTGTCTGGGGGTAATAAGCTAAATGCTCCTTAAGAAGACATACATCAGAGCTAACGGCAGAGATGATGGTAACAATAAGGTAAAACGTTACCTAGAACTCACGTCTTTGACAGTCGCAACTCTACTGGTCCCAAGAATTATGAAGGAAACTTAAAAAAGGCACCTAAACGCCCAAAACTGATTTCACTGAAGCGTATGTACTTTGCGCTCAGGAGAACCACTCGGGAGCTCTTTGCTCTTAATTTATATAAAGATTCTTCTTATATGTTTACTCATCTGTTTTTCAGGACAACAGAGAATGGAAAGGACAGTCTGGTATACTTTGTGTGATAAAGTCACTGAAGGAATATGAGCTTTGACTGGGGGATGCAATTCTGGAGAAGTTTGGACTCGAGAGCATCAGGAGGGTTCCCGGTGTTGACTGTGCCCATAGGAGAACCATGACTTAGAATCTCTAAATCTTTGATCAACATGCACTGGTGTCTTAGCGTCTCAGGGAGGTTACCCAGAGGACTCTCCATCCATCACCAGGCAGGGCGGTGGCCCCAGCCCAGGTGTCGTTTCCTGGGGAGCCACATGTGAGCCACGACTATAGCCTAGACAACACCTGCATTCCTTTCCCCTTGGGCTCTTCTAGTTGGGACTGGGCACAGAACTCCTCTAAGGTGGGAGGAGACTGTGCCCCTCTCTTCACACTAGACACTGCATGGGAAAAGAGAACGACCGAGAAAAGAATCCCCCAGAGAGAAAATACAATGGAAGCACAGGATGCAAGAGTGTTTAATCTTCTCTTCCATCACAGAGAAACAACACTGTTGTTTTGCACTGTGGCCTGGTCGTGGGCTTACCTTTACCATCGGTGTGCCTCTTGGGAAGTTGTGACAGCTCGTGCCCTCCCTAAGGGCCAGAGTCACTGTCAGTCACTGTCAGTGGAGAGAAGGGCTTTGGGAGCTAGAAGGACACCAGAGGGCATGTAAATCACTGAGTGATCACTCTGGGCTGTGCTGGGCCAACGGGCATGAAGTCTTGCATCATCTGTTCTCTGTACATAGAAGCCTAGGCCCTGCTCCTGGACCCGGGAAAAGGAATGGATTTTTCGGATAGATTAAATAGATTTTTGTGGATAAATGTTAGGGCCTAATATCATCTATAGCACTTTAGAAAGTGTGACTGTATGTACTGAATGTAACAACCAATTTGTAGATTTTTTAAACGCAGCCAGGATGCACTCTGGGGGTGGTCTGTTCACCAGTGCCAAGAAAAATAGCACGGTGGCATTTTCAGACCAGCGGGGATCCAGGGAGTCCACCTTCCTTTCACAGAATTCCTGTTGTCCAAGTAAGCCAATGTGATGACTAAATGTACTATGACACAAGCCAGGAAGTAGACTGAGGGAATATGAATTGGCCCAACCACAGAGTGAACCAGAAATTGAAGAGCAGAAACTCAGAGCTTGGACAGAATAATATGGTGTGATGACTCCGTGAAGTTCACGTCCCAGAGACTTTGGTCTTAACTTTCATTGGTCCATCCCCCCCCCCCCCTTGCTTCCTTCCTTCCTTGTTCCTTCCTTCCTTGTTCCTTCCTTCCTTCCTTCCTTCCTTCCTTCCTTCCTTCCTTCCTTCCTTCCCTCCCTCCCTCCCTCCCTCCATCTCTCCCTCCCCACCTCCCTCCCTCCCTTCTTTCCTTCTTCCTTCCCTCCTTCCCTCCCTCCATCTCTCCCTCCCCATCTCCCTCCCTCCCTCCCTTCCTTCTTTCCTTCCTTCCCTCCCTCCCTCCCTCCATCTCTCCCTCCCCACCTCCCTCCCTCCCTCCCTTCCTTCTTCCTTCCCTCCATCTCTCTCTCCCCACCTCCCTTGCTCCTTTCCCTCCCTTCCTCCTTCCCTCCTTCCTTCTTTCCTTCCCCCATTCCCCCTTCAATCCTTCCCCCTTTCCTCCCTCCCTCCCTCCCTTCCTACCTTCCTTCCCTCCTTCCTTCCCTCTCTCCTTCCTTCCTTCCTTCCTTCCTTTCCTCCCTCCCTCCATCTCTCCCTCCCCAACTCCCTCCCTCCTTTCTCTCCCTTCCTCCTTCCCTCCTTCCTTCTTTCCTTCCCCCATTCTCCCTTCAATCCTTCCCCCTTCTTTCCTCCCTTCCTTCCTCCCTCCCTTCCTTCCGTCCCTCCCTCCATCTCTCCCTCCCCACCTCCCTCCCTCCTTTCCTCCTTCCCTCCTTCCTTCTTTCCTTCCCCCATTCCCCCTTCAATCCTTCCTTCCTTCCTTCCTTCCTTCCTTCCTTCCTTCCTTCCTTCCCTTTCCTGCTAAATGGAAGGGTGTGTTTATCCTCTTGGCTATGATCAATTTCTCTGCCCTCTGCTCTGGAGCCCATCCTTTCTTGTTTTCTCAGTGATATCACTCTATCTATCATCACCTCTTTCCCAAAACTTTAATTTTCCTCTCACCTGGACATGCCTATCAGCATTTAAACATCTTCCGTCTTAAAACCCCCTCTTGACCCCACTGGACTCTTCCTTTGTCAACATCCCATACCTCTCCTTCCCATCACAGACAACTCTCTGT
Source organism: Acinonyx jubatus (assembly GCF_027475565.1). Taxonomy (NCBI): domain Eukaryota; kingdom Metazoa; phylum Chordata; class Mammalia; order Carnivora; family Felidae; genus Acinonyx; species Acinonyx jubatus. The sequence goes on along the minus strand of NC_069383.1, from coordinate 17,924,690 downwards.
CTACTCACCTCCAGCATACTCCTCACCTCACTGACACTTGGCTTCACTTTTCAATCTCTTGACCAAATTGCTCTTGCCTAGGTTACCTCTGTGTCACCAAATCAAACGGACACATTTTTGTCCTTTTCCTTATCCATTCAGCCACTTTAAACAGTATAGCCCACCCCTTCCTCCTTGAACACTTTCTTCCCTTTGATGGAATGACACCAGATTTTCCTCTTCCCTGGGTGATCCCTTTTGTTGTCTCATTTATAGTCTACTTTAAAATATCCAAGCTTAATATTTACGGTCCCTGCTCTACTTAACTCTCTCTGTTTTCCCTGAGTGATTGATTTCCTTCACTCTCCTGACTTCACTTTCCACACGCATCCCACCAGGACCCAATGCCATCTAATCTGTGGGCCCAGAACAACATGCAAATGTGGGGCCACTCGTTCAAAAATTATTAAGAATTTTCAGATGGTGACAGCAGAGCATTGAGCTAAGTATGGGGCCCTTCTGAGCATGGTAGTTGATGTGACAACATGGGTTACATGTTCATGGAGACAGCTCTTCAGGCCACTAAGTCTGTGCCTTTAGCCTAAAAATAAGATTCAGAGCTGTGTATCCATCTGGACTTCTCAGCCTCCACGTCAACATTTCTTCATTTTTCTGCTCATTTAGGTAAAGGGCGACTCTCTTCCCCCAGCTGCAGAAGCCATGAGTCTGACAATCAGACTTGGCCTTTCCCTCTCCCGGGCCCATCTCTCAAATCTGACCATTTCTCCACTGCTGTCTGTGTCTGCAGGCCATCGCCAGCTCTCTCCTGGGCATCTGCCGTGCTGTCCAAAATTATCTTCCTGCCGCCTACTTTTCCTTCCTGCTTCCTTCCTGCTTTTTCCACTTTTCCAGTCCACCATCAGTTTCCCAAACTGTAAATCCGATCACCTCACTCCCTGCCTAAAATGCTTCAAGGACGTCTCATGGCCTTTCAGATGAAGTCCAAACTCCTTCGTGCGTCTCAAGAGGCCCTTTGCAACTGCGTTTGCACCTTTTGCCCTCTGCCATTTTCTTTTATGGGCTCTTTTCCCTCGCCTCAGTCCGCCACTCACTGCTTTCTTTGGAAGACCTCTCTTCGTCCATTGTACTCCCACCGAGCCTCGGGTCTCGCTTCCAAGGCTGCGTCTTTGGGGAGGCCTGCTCTCCCTGTAGACTGGGTGGCCCCCGTGGGCTGTCCCAGCAGAACCCTGCCCCTCTCCAGTCCCACTGAACTGTCATGCTCCATGTCTCTTTTCCCTCTTGGTATGGAAGCTACTCTAGGTCCATTTCCTGCCCTATCCTTAGCACCCAGTTCCATTCCTGACATGTAGCGGGTGTCGAGTAGATATTTGTTGACCAGGCGAGTTACTTACTTGTTGAAGTGTTCCAAGAAAATGAGGCTGGTGGAGGTACCAATAATGGTGGTCAGGCCCCCAATGGTAGCAGCGTAAGATATGCTCAGAGACAGGCACTTGCAGATCATCTGGTCACGCTGGGACTTGTACTTTCTGGTGAGCTCCTGGTTCCTGGGCCCAGGAATCAGGACTAGTGGCTTTTCCTATCGGAGGAAAATTAGTCAGTGCCTCCAACCCAGCGCGGGCTGTCCCCCACACAAGTCATGAAAATAGGGGCATCATGGCGCAGTGGAAAGACAAATCCCAATCCTAGTTCTACCGTTTACCGACTTGGGCAGCCCCGCTGGGCTGCATATTCTTCTGTAGAATGAAGATCTTATTTTCTCCACAAGATTGTTATAAAGAGTAAGTGAAGTAACGTACGTAAAGCACGTAGAACATTTCCTGGCATTTAACGAATGCTAAGCTATTATTACTTTTGTTGTTAGTAACGGCGTGTTCTGTTTCTCACTTGAACTCCAGCAAAACTGGTTGCTCTCCGCTCTCTGTGTGAATAACACATGGAAGGTGGTTGTTCTATCCAGAGCTGGAGTGACAGTCCTCACCCCGAGAGGACTGAGAAGTAACGCTTAGGTTGCAGGGGGAATCCAGTGTGTGATTCTCTCCTCCCTTCCTCACGCTTTTCTCCTTTTCGCCTCTTGGTTTTGCCTCCCCACGCCCCTCCTCTGCTTGCGTATAAGGCCGGCCTTCTGTCTTCTCTCAGGTCCTGTTTGGCCCAGATGGTGGCCTTTCAGGGTCAGAGGTTGCTGACCTCTGGTCTCAAGTGTAGATAAAGAAGCAAGTGCCCTCTGCTCCCCCAGGCCTGGTCTCCCCTCACTGAGTCTTCATGAGACCAAGGCCAGCAAGCCAGATCCTGGGAAAACCATGGCAAAGAGGCCATCTTTCTCAAAGCCCTACCTCGTAGGAGAGCCCAGGCCAGTCTGGACCCTCCCTACCCTTCCTGAAAGATTCATTATCAAAGCTGGAAGAGACCTCATAGATTCTCTGGTCCAGTGGTTTTCCCCCGATCCTTTCTACTAATGAACATTTTCACAGACCTCCAATACATAAAATATGATGTAGCATTTCATCAGCGTACATCTATTTTGTAACTAAAAGTACACACGTGTGGTTGGGGCGGGGTGGGGGGGGGGCTTGGATTTGAATTGAGATGCTCCTCTCCCTACTAGTTCTAAGGCCTGGGGCACATGATGTGATGTCCTTGCGTCATCTGTAGAAATGGAGTTCCAGACTGGTACCTCACCGAGCCAAGACTGGGGAGAGAATGCTTCGCACGTGCTTGGTCCATAAAAAGCGTTTCATAAATGGTGATGGTTATTTATGACCATGATGGACGTTAAGGGATTGAGATTATCTGGATGGACACAAAGATTTGAAATCAAGGGTTTTAAGTGGTAGCTGCAATTTTATACCAGCTTCAGTATCTATCTTGTTTCTGCATTTTCTTTCAGTGGAATAGTAAGTAGCAGGAGGATCCTCATTTGCACAGAAAAAGTTTTCTTACAATCTCAGAATCAGTAAAATATTTGCGTTTTTCCTGAAGCACTTATGAGAAACAGCTTGAACACCTCTGATCTGGTCAAACCCCCAGTTAAAAAAATTTTTTTTAATGTTTATTTTTTGAAAGCGAGAGAGAGCGAGAGAGAGTGTGCGAGCACAAGCGGGGGAGGGGCAGAGAGAGAGGGAGACACAGAATCCCAAGCAGGCTCCAGGCTCTGAGCTGTTAGCCCCGAGCCCAACGCAGGGCTTGAACTCACGGACGGTGAGATCATGACCTGAACCAAAGTCAGACCAACTGAACCACCCAGGCGCCCCAACTTCCAGATATTATGGTTGAAGAAAAAACAGGGGCTCAGATGGTAGAATGGCTTGCCGAAATCAATAGTGAGTTAGATGTTTTATCCCCGTGGCACGTGCAGGCCAGACATGCATGTGGCTGGAGGGCTTGGTGGCAGCTCACGGCCCTGACGCCCTCATACCTTGAAGGCCAACGCCCCTTGGGAAGCTCAAGGCCTTTCCTGTAGGAAACAGGGTCGGGGCGGTGGGGGGGCGGGGGGTGAGTTCTATTACCTGGGATCGGTGCTGCTTCTTGCCCTGGGGGCTTGCCATTTTGACAGGGTTGGTGATTGGGGGCACCCCATTCAGGTTCTGCAGCGACAAAGACCATCACACTGTCAGGAAGACGACGTGGTGGCCCTCAGAGGGACCACGTAGTCGCCCCCATGGGCACCCCACGCCTGCGCCAAGTGGAAATGGGAAACCGGAAACCGGGGGAGAATGCGCTGCAGGGGGCCGTCCCACTGTGCCTCCAGCCCGCACCTCCCCATCCAGCCTGATATCGAGCCGCCCATTTGCACAGGCTTTTGAAACTGGGCAGAGCACGGCTGCGTCCTTGCAGGAGAGCCCGGCTTTCTGGAACTTCATTAGCTAACGATGAATCCTTCATTTTTCTTTAACGCGAAGGAGATGAAAAACAAAAATCCCACCACAACAAAGTCCACAGTGTGGGCATCAAAATTTGGGCTGCCGTACGAAGACGTACAACCAGCTCTGGGGGAGGAGCGAGGCCGTAAACTCGGCTCTCCTCCGTGAATGTGACCCTTTTGATAGTTTTTGCGCGGACTCCCCAGTGCAAGGAATCCCGAGGGTGAATCTGTGGTTCCTGGAGGGCCGAGGGTCGGGTTCCCGCGAAAAAGGCCACCGTGCACTTGATGAAAGGCTAAGCCCTCTCGCGACCGGGGTTCAGAGGTACCCAGGCCCTTGCCAGGAGCCCGTCCGACCCCTCTCACGTCTGGGCTGGCGCGAGCACCTCTCTGTTCTCACACCAGCGGTGCTGCTGGGTTCCAGGCCGTCTCTGTCCCTGAGTCCGCTCGAGGGACCTCCAAGTGATCTTAGAGCACGGAAAACACCCAAAGCCTTACCTTGTCCTGCATCAGAGAAGTGAAGTCTGCAGTCGACGTGCTGGAACAAAGCAAAGGAAACGGGAACACAACAGTGGACCAGACCTCATGCCCTTCCCCGCCCCACCTTGGTGTTCCGCGTCGTGACTGCTCTGGGGTCCGGTTTCCTAGGCTGCAGAGAGACTAACCTCACGCGGGTCTTCCTAGCCTCCCGGAGATGCTGCCGGGATTCATGGGGACACAGCAGTACTAACACTACTCACTAGCGCGTTGTGCATTTGGGGGGCTGGCCCTTAAATACGGACGTCAGTCCTCCTGACGTTGTCGCCACGGATCGCTGGTCCCTGCATTTATAGAGCAGACAGGTGGGCCGGTCTCTGTCTGCCTGGAGCGCCTGGGCCCCCCGCCCCCCAACCACATTCTCACTGGCTGACTCGATGAAGGTCACCGGCCAGAAGGAGACATTTGCCACGTGCTTCCCTGAGGCTGCAGGAGCAGGGAGGGCCTGCACGCGGTGAGAAGCTGAGGTGAGCAAGAGGTTGGGTGTGGGGGGTGCGGGGAATTTCTGACACAGCTGCTCCTGTGTGTGCTGAGCCTCTTCCATGCCCGGGGATCCCCCACCCAGCCTTGGCCTTGAGTACAGAGGGAGGTGGGAACTTAACAACAGCACTCCTGGCTTACGCTCAGCGCTAAATGCATGCTTCGGTTTTAGTTCTTTTTTTTTTTTTTTTTAATTTTTTTTTAAACATTTATTTATTTTTGAGAGACAGAGAGAGATAGAGCATGAGTGGGGGAGGAGCAGAGAGAGAGGGAGTCACAGAATCCGAAGCAGGCTCCGGGCTCCGCGCTGTCAGCACAGAGCCCGATGCGGGGCTCGAACTCGCGGGCTGAGAGATCGCGACCTGAGCCGAAGTTGGACGCTGAACCAACTGAGCCGGCCAGGCACCCGGGTTTGTTTTAGTTCTGAAGGCAACAGGTGCTGTGAGCGCTCTGTGAAGACAGGTGTTGGACACGAGTGCAGGACTGGAGCCCTGTGGCCATCACCCCTGACCAGGCTACCTCAAGGGAGGGTGAGGAGTTGAGCAGGGTTTGGAGGGAAGCGTTCTTTGGAGAGGGTTGTTGGCCTGGGAGGAGTAGCGTGTTATGATGTTTCCCCTCCCAACTTCTCAAATCGGGTGAGGAGGGCAGGCCTGGAGCCCCTCAGACAGCCTGGAAGGTGCCGGCCACCGTGGAAGATGGCCATCCTCGCCCCACAAATGGCCTGGCCCCCACCAGCAGTCTGCTGAGGGAGTTCTAGGGACAACTTGAGCTCTTTGCTTCAGAGTCTGGGGACATGGATTCAGGTCTGGAGAAGAACAAAGGCAGGGCATGATGCCGAGTCTCTCTTGTCATGGGTCACGCACTCGGAAGGTGGCAGGGCGGGAGCCTTCTTGAAGAGGCCCCACCCAAGAGGCAGAGGCAACCCCAGAACGAAGGGGCTCTGGGGGGGAGTAAAGCGGCAGAGCACAGAACCAGGGGGTGGGGGGTGGGGGGGTCATCCGGGAGCACGTCACCACCGCCATCAGGCCTGGGGCTCGGCAGAGGTCACCTCAAGGGGACACTGTAGGGATGCTGAAGGTGGGCGCCCGGCCAGGCCAAGTGAGGGAGCCAGGGTCCAAGTCTCAGAGATGGTATGGACCCCTGGAGAAGTCGGAAGCAGCAGAGGGAGGGGCGGGGGCCCAGACGGTGGGAGGAGGAAGGGCCAAAGAGGAGTCTCTCCCCACGCACTCTGACCTCTGACCCTGCAGGCCTGGTGGGGGGTGGGAGCAGAGCTAGTCCCCGCCCTTCTGCGCCCTCCCCTCACATGTGCTGGTTTCAGTCAGTGCCAGTTCTCACGGCCCATGAAGTCACCAAACTACAAAACTCAGTTTCGCTACACGTCCAACTTTCAGAGGCGATACTCCTCAGCGACCCTCGAGGACAACGGTCTGATATAAAATCTCCAAATGAAATGAGCCGTTGATGGATCTGCCTCACGCGAATGTTTGGGGGGTGTATTTCTCCTTTTTTAGCTTCTCTCCATCCTCACATGGCTCTCTCCCCACTGTCAAGCCCACTACCTGTCACCTCATCTTTCCGTGTCATACCTGACAAGGCCAAGTCTAGTAAGACCACCTCTAGTATCTATAAGATACTTGGTGATCCTCTGAGAATCTTCAGTGACATTCATTATGCGGATGTTTCCCATTAATGAAATGTATTACTCTCCGAAGGACACCAATTCAGATGAAATTCTACCTGGTAGGGGCGCCTGGGTGGCTCCGTTGGTTAAGCGTCCGACTTCGGCTCAGGTCGTGATCTCGCGGTTCGTGGGTTCGAGCCCCATGTCGGGCTCTGTGCTGACAGCTCCGAGCCTGGAGCCTGCTTCGGCTTCTAGGTCTCCCTCTCCCTCTCCCCCTCCCCCTCCCCCATTTGTGCTCTGTCTCTCTCTCTCAAAAATAAACATTAAAAGAAAAAAAAAGAAGTTCTACTTGGTAGCTGTGTGGACAATCAGACTAGTCAGTCTTTCTGTCTCATCCCTCATCACTGCAACTCCTTGTGGTTGAGGGGGTTGCCCTCAGGATCTTGGCAAGTGGTTCCGAGGATGGAGAGGAAATCAGGACAGAGGGAAGTGTCGAGATGTGAGCCTGGCATCTAAAAGAGCTGTTCATGGGCTCAGGGCCCAGCTTTCCCGACCCCTGGAATAGACCCGGCAAGGCTCTGTCTGGGAGGAGGGCAGCCATACTCACTCTTCATTGACAAAGATGAGTTCCAGGGAGGGTTGACTGTTGTTTACATCGAGACCTACGGTATCAAAGGAAAGCAGACGTGAGATGTGGACGCTAGAGCTGAGCGTGTAGGGCAGGGCTTCCGGACTGGGGCTGAATGGGGAAACCAGGGCGTATCCTGCATGAGGACTGCCCTCCCTCCGCCTGAAAGCATGGTGGGGTGTGGAGACACACAGGCCCGGGGGGTGGGGGGAGAGGGGTGGTCATAACCGTGGAGTGTTCGGGGGAAAGGGGCAGGTGGTGGCTGATGTAGGAGGGGGAGGAAGAGCCAGGGAAGCAGGGTCATGGGTTACAAGGGCTGGTCTGGGATAGAGGGCAGGGGAGGGGCATAGATGAGGGAGCCTGGGGAGCCGCGCTGAGCCGGGCCGTGTCACAAGAGGAGGGTACGAGGGCGAAGGGGAGGTGAACTCCAGCAAACTGTACTGATGGGCTCGGCCTCTTCGGCGCTGGAGTTGCCCGCCACGAGCTGCTCCTCCTCGGCACTGACCAGCTCCTGCAGCACGGCCTCCACGATGGGCATCACCATGGCGGTGGTGGACGTGTTGGAGAGCCACATGGAGAGCAGTGTGGTGCAGCACATGAAGCAGAGCAGCAACCTGGAAGGCAGGGCGGCCGGGGCACAGCGTCTACAGCACGGCCATCTCCCAGGCCCCCCCCCCCCCCCCGCTCACTCGCGGGGCTCCTTTGGGGCCTCCTACGAACCCGATGGTGCTGGCTAGAAAACGGGGTGGGGTGGGGGTAGCGTGTGTCCAGAAGGTCCGATTTTTATGTCATGCCTTCAACTCTGTACTCCCAGGGCTTGGCACAGAGCAAGCATTAAATGAGTATTTGTTGAAGGAATAAACCACACGCCACGGGCCAATGGCCTCAGCTAGAAAAAAGCCCCTCCGTAAGCAGAGACTAGCTTTGGTAGTAGGGTCACAGGGCATGGACTTACTGATTGGCCAACTCTGCAGCCATTAGCTTGGTGATGACGTATGGGTTTTTTGTTGCCTAAAGGAATTCTTTTTTTGCCCTTGCAGCCAGCACTTCTACGGGTACCATTACATTCTATGCTCTGCAGCCAAGTCACCATACTTATTAGTGACCACGTAGAGATTGACGTGTGGAGCCCACAGTTCCGCTCACCGCTTGCCCCACTGTCAACCTGCTGAAAGCACAGCCCCCCGGGTCACCCAAGTGTCCCGTATCACTGCGTTCACTTTTTCAGCTGGTGTCATGAAGAGTCAACCCTTGGAGGAAAACACTAACAAAAAGAACTCTCAAGTGATTTCTCTTGGACGTTGAAAACCTAACAATGTGTGTTGGAACAGACAGGGTTCTCACTTCCGTAAGACAAGGCAACACAAAGACTATCCGTGTTTATTGCTTTAGGTGGGATCACTGACTCTGCACGATTTGGGGACAGCACATTTATCGAGTGGGTTACGTCAGGTGGGCCAAAGTCCTGGTGGTGTTTTTTTGTTTAGGCTGATGGTATGAGTTTGCCTGCCCGGGACCCCCACCAGCAAGCAAAGAGCACCTACCGGGGGTGGAAACATGTGGGGGGATGAGTTAAAAAAAGAAGAGTGGAAATGCGATGGGATAGGCATTCTTGAGTTTGACCTTGAGTTTGAGTACACGGAGGTTTTAAAGAGCTCCAGAGTCCCCACGTGACGTGTAGGTGCCATTGTGTGCCTAGGAGGTTGCGTGTGGGGTACAAGGTTATCGCTGAGCCAAGTGGCAAATTAACTTAAATTAAGCTGTAGTTAAGTGGGATACAGGAACATCCTTTTAGGCATAACCTGTATTCGTCTAAATGACCAATGTTGAAAACTGATACCATGTTATTTATTTATGCTCCATTGGACTCCCAAAGGAGTCAGGGCAGCTTACAAAAACATGTCATGAGAAAGTTGTAAATAGAAGGAGGTGAGACCCACATTCCAAAGGGAGAAGGGTCAGGCTCTTCAACGGAGCAGAGGTGAGGTTAACACAAAACTGTCAATCCTGACTTTCTTACATATCCCCCAAGGTTGGGAATCTCTCTATGGGTGTTCCTGACCACAAAGAGGGCACAGTCGAGGGCACGTGTTGTGATCACAGACGCCAGGTCAGATGCAACATATCTAAGCTGTGGGCTGAACCAGTGATAACAAAGTCTCAGGGTGGATGGGAGGAAACCTCCGTGTCTCCTTCAATGACAAAGGAGAAGACACCCATTTCGTCGTCCAGCCTGTTCCTTGTTATACCAGAGAAAGGTTGAGAAACAATGTACGTTGGTCCATCTTGTTTTACCTAATGGGCCCCTTGTGTTTTGTAACCTGCTGCCCTTACGGTCTAGATTACTCAGATAAACTCTTTAGACTGTGATAATAAATGACACCAAAGTCACACACTCAAATCTCTAGTCTATGATCAAGGGCCCTCTCACTGGAGAGTGAGGTAGGAGCCCAGCAGCCCTGACATCATCCCCTCCCCATTAGTAGAAAACCAACCCGAGCCGGACATCCCCCTGTGGCCCAGGACCACTGTCCAGGTGGCCCCTGGCTGCTGGGGGAAGCGCTATGGCCCGGCACCCCAAGGACCGCTTACATGCCCGGCTTGGCTCCAGCCATCATGACCATGCGCAGAGCAATGCGTTTGTGCAGGTTCCACTTCTCCACGGCAGCTGCCACGCAGATGACGCCCACCAGCAGCAGCGTGGTGTTCTTGAAGTATTCGGCGGCCACCTGCGGGAAGGCGGCACAGGTCAGCCCCTCCCCCGCCAGGGCCCAGAGGACCGGGCCGTACCCATCGCAACCCATTCTCAACCAGAGGCTGGCACGCAAGGAGGGAGGTGACGATTGTTAAAACAGCTGACTGTTTGAGACTATATATATAAAAAATAGATACATATATATCTCATATATACCCACATACATATATTCTATATACATGCATAACATACTACCTCGGGCAGGCACTGTTCTAAGTAGTTTACAAAGATTGTTTCAGTTAATCTGGCCAGTCACCCAATAAGGTAGATATTCTTCTGCATGCTTAAAAAATATTAAAACACTCTGTCTTTAATTATGATATCATTTCAAAGAATAAACACACACGTATAATTTTATCTTAAGCCTTAAAAAATTGTTAAAATAACTCTGGGCTTATCCCCGATCTCTTTTTTTTTCTGTAGCTTTTTAGAAAATTGTGTTCATTTTTCTTTTTTTAAAAGTTCTTTTAGGGGCGCCTGGGTGGCTCAGTCGGTTAAGCGGCCGACTTCAGCTCAGGTCACGATCTCACGGTCCGTGAGTTCGAGCCCCGCGTCGGGCTCTGGGCTGATGGCTCAGAGCCTGGAGCCTGCTTCCCATTCTGTGTCTCCCTCTCTCTCTGCCCCTCCCCCATTCATGCTCTGTCTCTCTCTGTCTCAAAAATAAATAAACGTTAAAAAAAAATTAAAAAACAAAGTTATTTTATTCATTTAGAGAGAGAGAGAGAGAGCACATGCATGCCAGCGGAGGAGGGGTAGAGAGAGAGGAGACAGAGAAGCCCAAGCAGGCTCCCACGTGGGGCTCAGCCTCACCTGTGAGATCATGACCCAAGTCAAAATCAAGAGTCGGACGCTCAACCAGCTGAGCCACCCAGGCCCCCCTATGTTCATTTGTTTTAATTAGAAAATTAATACATGCTTATTCTGGAAAACTTCAAAATATAGAAAAATTTAAAGGTGAAATTACCCTTGATCCTACTACTGTTATTACTTTGGTATATTTCCCTCAATTTGGGTCTATAAAGATACATAATTGGATTTACACAGTATGTATAGCTTTATATTCTGCTTTTCTCCCCATTTACATCATACCTGGATCATTATCTTATTTAACCTCAATTTGTTGGAAAAATTAATCTTAATAGAAGCATAATGCACCACACAATTTGGCCAATTTCCCTTTATTAAATATTTCGGTTAATTCCTTTTGTTTCAACTACAAATGGAGCAAAGAAAAATTTTCTGCTTACATCATTAACCTTACATAAATATGATAATTTCCTTAGGTTAGAGTTCTTGAGGGTATCTTTATAGCTTGCCTTAAATCTTTAAAAATTCTCTAAAATTTTTTAAAACTTTAAATAACCCTAAATAATTCCAAAGTGGCAAAGCTCCGAAATGATACAGTACAAGGAATACCTGGGGCAACTGTGTGGCTCGGTGGGTTAAGCGTCCGACTTTGGCTCAGGTCATGGTCTCATAGTTCGTGAGTTTGAGCCCCATGATGGGCTCAGAGCCTGGAGCCTGCTTCAGATTCTGTGTCTCCCTCTCTCTCTGCCCTTACCCTGCTCGCACTCTGTCTCTCTTTCTCAAAAATAAATAAACAGTAAAAAAAACCCCAAAAACATAAGGAATACCAACACACCGTCTACGTGTTTTTTTCTTCCTGAACCATTTGAGGGCAAGTTGCATATATTTTAGCCTTTTCCCCTAAATACCTCAGCGTATATTTCCTAAGAATAGGGATTTTCTCTTCCACAGCCGAGTACCAGTAATGAACTTCTTCCTGCCCCTTCGTGATGAGGAAGTGGAGACCGGGCCATGTTAAGATGCTTCCTGTGTTTAGGGTCGACAGACCAACCCTTAATGGATTTCCTTACTTGGTACTTCTCGACTCTGCTTTACAACCTGACTTCAAAGCCCGGTTCGGGCCTTCCTTGTGAAAGAAAACTTTCCTTGGGACTCTAGCCTCTGACTCCAGAACATTCCCTGTGGGCACCGTTAATTTCACCCACCACACAGCATGCAGGGCAACATGCTTGCACTGTTTTGTTTTGTTTTTTTTTCCCTGTGTACCTCTCTTGTCTCTCAACTAAATTTTGGGCTGCAGAATGGTCAAGGACCATGTTTCTTCCCGTATCTCTTAACACCTAGCAGACCAAGGTAGAAAAGCAAATGCTCGGGAAATATTTATCACGTGCAGGAGAATCGTTCCCAACAGGAAGCCATGGCAGAAACAGAGGAAAACATACAGAAAAGTTTAACTTCTAATTTAGGAACCCTCTTTAAAGCGGGAAAACGAGAACATTTCTAATTGCAGGAAAAATAAAGACTGCAGGAAACGCAGTGGTGTTGGAAATACGCAGTGGTGTTGGAAAAATACGTGGTGTTGGAAATAAGGAATATTTACATAATCATATGGTTAAACTTTGCTAATTGAGTTAACAAAACTCGTGATGTATTTATACTGGGAGGCTGGAGGGAGGAGAAGGGGGGTTGTAAGAGGACACAATCCTCATCTGCTGTAATCAGAAGGCATCTAATAACGTCTACAAGCGATAACTCAAGAGTTAATATAAGATTATCGAGTAAGAATAGTATTCAGTTCGGGGTGTCTGGGTGGTGCAGTCGGTTGATCGTCCGACTTCGGCTCAGGTCATGATCTCGCGGTTGACGAGTTCGAGCCCCGCGTTGGGCTCTGGCAGCTCAGACCCTGGAGCCTGCTTCAGGTTCTGTGTCTCCCTCTCTCTCTGCCCCTCCCCTGCTCATGCTCTCTGTCTCAAAAATAAATAGACATTACAAAAAAAAAAAAAAAAAAAGAATACAGTGCCCCAGAAGAAGCAGTTATCAAAGATGAAACCCTGGATGAGGGGGAGGTGAGACTTGGGGGAGAGGGTATAGTAAGGGAGGGGTGGGGAAGGCAGCTGCTGGTTTTGCATGATGAGTTTTTCAGTATTATTTGATTTTTCTTTTTCTTTTCTTTGTTAACATTTATTTAATGTTAGAGAGAGAGAGACAGAGTGTATGTGGGGGAGTGGCAGAGAGAGAGGGAGACACAGAATCCAAAGCAGTCTCCAGGCTCTGAGCTGTCGGCACAGAGGCAGGGCTCGAACTCACAAACCGGGAGATTGTGACCTGAACCAAAGTCCCACGCTCAACGGACTCAGCCACCCAGGCACCCCATTATTATTAGATTTTAAACTCTGTTAACACTTTGACAACATAAAAGCCAAAATAAAGCAGTAGGTTCCATTTCTCTCCCCACCCCCCACCTTTTCCCCCACGGAGATGTCCCTGTGTGCCACTGATGAGGTTTGTGTGGGAGGAGAAGGGTCATTGGCCCTCTACGTGACCGTTTCCTGGAGGAGCCCTCCACTTCTGCTTAATCTAATTCTTTTTTTTTTTTTTAATTTTTATTTATTTTTGAAAGAGAGAGAGAGAGAGAGAGGCAGGGCGTGAATGGGGGAGGAGCAGAGAGAGAGGGAGACACAGTCTGAGGCAGGCTCCAGGCTCTGAGCTGTCAGCACAGACCCCGATGTGGGTCTCAAACCCACAAACCGTGAGATCATGGCCTGAGCCGAAGTTGGATGCTTAACCGACTGAGCCACCCAGGCGCCCCTGCTTAATCTGGTTCTTGTTCCCAAACCCAATCCTCAGCTGGCACTGTTACTAAAGCTTCCTGAGGGCAGAGAAGGCTCCCTGCTCTGCTTGGCTGGTGACTCTAGGGCACAGTCCCCTCTGGGGCTGGCAGGTCGGCCTCTGGGCTGTGTGAGCATAGTCGAAGATGCTGCCCCCTAGCGGGAGGTGGAAGAACTGCGAGGATGCCTGAGGGCATGGCTGGAAGTGGGGGCGAGTTGGGGAGGGGGGGGATGTTACCTAGGACCTTTCTCATGGCACCCTGACCTTCCCAGGAGCTAGGAGGCAGTTCTGGGGCAGAACCCGTCTTTTCTTTAACTCTGTCTGCCGAGGAGGGAAACCCACAGAAGACAGGAGACAGTAGTCCTGGGTCACGATCCCTCCACTGGCCCCCTCCATGGTCCCCCCACTCGAGGCCCCCTGCAAAGCCTTTAAAAATTCAGCGCTGGGGCACCTGGGTGGCTGTGTCAGTTAAGTATCCTACCCTGGGTTTCGGCCCAGGTCATGATCTCATGGTTCCTGAGATCAAGCCCTGAGTTGGGCTCTGCGCGGACAGTACGGAGCCTGCTTGGGAGTCTCTCTCTGCCCCTCCTCCACTCGCACTCTCGCTCAAAGTAAATAAATAAACATTAAAAAATAAATACAAAGTCAGGGCCACCAGGTTTACTCTCGCAGGGGACTGGCTGGCAACATTTTCATTTTCTGCCTCTTTGCTATGCATCATAATAGCATCTCAGTGTGCGATGGCCTTTTAGGAGCGCAGAGCCTACAGGACAGGCGGGGCCCCTTTCTCTGGGTTCCTCTCGAAGGGAAGAAGAAAGGAACCAACACACAGAGTGCCCTCTACAAGCAGGGAGTTTGGCACTTTGCACTCACTTTCCCATGTTAGCTCTACAGGGGTCCTAGTAGGCAGGTACCCTTCCTTCCTACCTCCCTTTGCAGGTGAGGAGGCGGACGCAGAGAGGTTCGGGAAGTCTTCCAAGGTCACAGCATGAGGGGCAGCATCTGGATATCAGTCCATATCCGTCTGAATCCAAAACTACTACACTCGGGGTGGGCCTGTTGGACACCGGGCATCTAATTCAACTCTAGGGGAGTTTTCTTGGTCTCCCTGACGGCGTGGGCAGGCACACGTTTCCGTCTCCATTCATAGTCACGGTCCTGACGCTGGCCCCGAATAGCCGGGCCTGGGCCAATGTAAGCCCCGGGCCCAGCGTTAGCGGGATCTGAGGGCTCCAGGGTCAGCCAGAACTCAGCTGTGTGACCCCAGGTAAGTTATTCAACCTCTCTGGGCTTCATTTACTCATCTAAAAAAACCCAAAACCAAACAAAAAGATTACGGGATTCCCTAGCTTTTGTAAAGCTGTTGTAGAGTAAATGACAGATGCAAATCAGCCAGGAGGGCCCCCCACATTGACAACCAGGATTTTTAGCAGCTCTTCCTGTCACTAAGTAATCCACACAAAGACTGACCTGCTCTGAGGCCATGAGCACAGGAACGGGCCCAGGCACAAGGCTGCCTTCCCACTTTTACAAATTAAAATTCCATCCGATGGCGGTGTTTGTTAGCTGTCTAGCCCGCAGATTTTTTTTTTTTCAATAATAAAATCTTAGCTATTCAGAACCCTCAAGGAACACCAGGGTTCCAAGATTCCTGAGGGTTATTTTCATTGTTTGCTAAGCTGCTGCGTTGCTTACTTATGCTTGCTGTGGGCATTCCTCTCCCCACCACCTAATCTCTGGGACTAATATTCTCCGAGTTGGGAAACTAGATAACGAAGCTTGTGAAGCTTGTCTGGATTATTTGCAAAGAGAAACAGGATCCTAAACCGAGCACGGCTCCCCTGGGTCGAGTGCTCGCTTTCTGCGATGTTTGCAGTGGGGGTTTTATTGCCTTTTCTGCTCTGCGGTTTTTCTGCAGCCGGATCCCTGAGCTCAGAGAGCAGAGGTGCTCCTGGCCTGTGTTTTAGAAGAGGGGTGCTCAAGGAGGCTGCTTGGAAACGGAGATCAGACTAGGTGGGTTTAAATGGTTGCTTTCCCTGCAGATGAGCTGTAGACTCCTGGGCAAACTACTGAACCCCTGTGACCCTGGCACCCCAGCATTTTCAGTGGCGACGGTAACGACACCCAGGTCACTGAAGCCGTCATGACGTGGCCTTAAGGAAGCTCATGCAGGCGGGGTCTTAGAACAGTGCCTGGATGCCTGGCATATAGGAAGTGCTCAATAAATGTCCATTATTATTATTATTATTATTATTATTAAAGAGGTAAAACAAAGATAAAAAGCTTCAAATAAGATTGAGGGTTATGCCAGATGTATCAGCACGTCCAAATGAGGGAGTAAGAGAAAGAAATGAAATGAGGAGCAAGGGCGTGCCCGAATACGAAACCAAAGGTTCCCCCAAATTTTCTAAGTGACGTGGAAGCACATGGAAAGAGTGTCCTGACCCGGGCTGGATGGAGAGGCTCGGGGATCTGCCGGGTGTTGGTCTTTAACTAACTAGTTAATTGTTAGTGAGTTGCAGGTGAGATCCCTTAGGGATGAGCTCTTGAAATATCGCTTTCTTGGAGCACGGAATTCTTTACTGATCTCTAGATATGTTAGGTTTTAAATGTTTGAAATAGTTTCCGCAGGGGCGCCTGGGTGGCTCAGTCGGTTAAGCGTCCGGCTCTGGATTTCGGCTCAGGTCATGACCTCACGGTTCGTGAGATCGAGCCCTGCTGTGGGCTCCACGCTTAGTGTGTGCTTGGGGATCCTCGCTCTCTGCCCCTCCCCCCACTCATGTGCTCTCTCTCTCTCTTTCCCAAAATAAATAAATAAGCTTTAAAAAATGTTTCAAACAGTTTTTATAAAGGGGAAGGGTGTGCGTGGCTCTATTCCTAGACTTTGGAGGAGGGAACTCGGTTCAGCAGCCTCAGCTGGGTGCCCTTCTCCCGAGGAAGGTGAGCCTGCTCCCTGGGGCCATCCCCTGGAGGGGAGGCCCCAGAGCGGCCCATCCTTCCTGCCTTCCCGCCGGGGGGCGCTGTGGGGGCACTTGCGGCAAGAGAGCGTCGAAAATCCTCAGAGCTCCCTGTGAGGTCGCTATTTCTATTCCCCTCGTTTTCAGGTGAGTAAATGGCAGTTTGCAGACGTTAGGAGAGTTGCCCGAGCCTGGTTAGTGACAAAACTGGATTCACAAACTCCGTTCTCCCCTACTCCCAGCTTGGATCCTGATCCTTTCCTCTCCTTGCTCACGGCGGCAGCAGAGACGGCAGGAGGTGTGGTGGGTGTGACTGCGTCTGATGAGGCCCCCCCCCCCCCCCCGGGCACAGGCAGGGTGCCCCAGAAATGCGGACAATCAGCGCTCTGGGGGTCAGCTGGGGGTAGCTCTACAAGTGGTCCAGGAAGGTGGTCACCCTTCGGGAGACTAGTGGTCTCCCTAGTGGTGGCAATGGACTTCTTTTGAGGCTCTTTTGGACATCTGAACGATTTTGCAGTGAAATCTTTTAGACTCTCCGGAGGGCACGCCTGGGTCTGCGCCCCCTCCGCACTGAGCTGAGCCCCCAGCCAGAGCCGGAGCCCTCGCTTCTTTATTCCAGCCACTGCCCCAGCGATGCAGCCAAATCCAGCGTGGCCGACTCCCGGCCTTTCCCTGGGGAAAGGAATGCTGTTTCTGCTGGGTAAGTCTGTGTGGGCTCCAACACCCTCCTAATCACCTAATTGCACTCCCCAAGGACGGAGGTTTTCAAACCACGCTCACTGCCTCTGAAATTTCAGGAGGCTTGTGGGAAGAAGGACCCAAGCAACCAGGGCTCTGGGCCTCCGTGCCCAATTTGAGTAGGATTTCCTCTTCCATCTGTTTTATGTACTGAGTCTCCTAAGATGTGGTTTAAAGAAAAGGTCTTGTTGCTAGAAAAACATTCTTTGCAAACCCTACCCTAGAGAAGTCTAAAGCGGAGAGATTCCGAGGAGTGTTGACCTGGCCCAGAGGTTGGCTTAGCTCCTGGCGGGCCGACTCATAAAGCACCCCCAGTTTCTTCTCTGGGACCTTCTGAACTGCCCCCAGTGGAGGAAACCAAGGCAGGGGACTGGGTTCTGACTGCAGAGGCAAAGGGGCTGGCTCACATGTAGGGAGTAGCTCTTCCCACAGAAACATTAACTTGGCCTTGAAAGGCTGCAGCATCTGTAGGTTCATGGTTCCAGGCTCCACCTAAGGTGTGGGTGTAGAGACTCAGCACTGGCCTGTGTCTGGATGGCTGTGGGTGACGGGTAGCTTGGGTTCAGGCAGGTGGCCGGCCCCGATGCTCAGCTTACATCCCCACAGGCCTGCGTGGAGGCGGGGTCAACTTCCCTCGCGAGCAGAGTCCAGAAAGGCAGAGAGGAGAATGGTATATGAAATGCACCCCCACCCCCGGTTTAAACAAACAAAGAGAGCCAGGGTCTAGGTGACGGTCAGGAATCTGGCAGGTCAGAAAGATCAGGAACAAACAGGGAAGCAGATTCATGACATTGAACTCAAGTGTCAGGTGGCTGCAGAGGCCCTTTTGTTTTCCCAGCTGGAGCTGCCTTGCTGTCTCTCCCGCCCTGGCAGGAGCCAGAATGTGAAATGTGGCCCCGCGGTGCAGGGCCATGGAGACAGCAGAGGGTGACTGTGAGTGTGTGTGTTGGGAAGGGGAGAGATAGAAAGCAGGTGTCATCTCTACTGGAAGTAGTTCCTGGCCCTGGGCACTCCGGAGGCTGTACCAAGCCTGATCATTCAAACCCTGCCTTTTAGTGCCCCAGAGGGCCCTCTCGCTCCCATCCTCCTAGAAACAGTAAATCCTAGCTAGGTTGATCGACCCCGGTACTTTCCTGGGCTATGGCAACACATTAGAAGGGCTTAGAGGATTTCCATGGCAGATATAATGATAGAAGTGAGAGTCACGATGGAGGTAAAATAAAGAACAAACCTCAAATCCAGGACTGAGCTCTAAAGTAGTGGCAAGATGCTAACAAGAAGATCATAGAGTCTCAGAGTCAAAGGGCGCTGTGAACCCAACCCCTCTCCCAATCTACCTCTAGTGTCGCCGACGTGGTCACCTGGCTTGCATTCCCCGGGACGGGAATGCCTAGATACCACGTGGCAGCCCATTTCAGCACCTTCCCTCAGACAGGGTGGGTCTCTCTTATGGTGCTTGGACTCTTTGGACTGGTTTGACCCTTTGAGCCTAGTGCGTTGAGCTGCAGAAGCCAGAAATCACATCTCTCTGGAGCCTTCTCTTTCCTCACGTGACTCACATTCTAGATTTTTGACATCTGGGCTACCCACCACCGCATGAGCTCCTTATCTAGAATCTGATGCTCTGGACCCATATGTGTATTCATTCAGCAGGTTTCAGTATGTGTTGGCCAGTGGTTAAGAGAGCAAGTTCTGGGATCAGAAACACTCCTGGGTTCGAGTCCTGGCTCTGCTCCTTAGCAAGTTACTCAACCTCTCTGAACTTCAATTTCTGAACTCCTCTGTGAAGATAAAAATAATAGCCACTTTACAGAGGATTAAGTGATGCAGTGCATGTAGAGGACCTCCCATAGCGCCCAGCATATGGTAAATGCTCAAAATTTTGGCAACCCCAGTGGACAGATGATTCGTACTGAATCTGTACTCAACTAAAAGCCAAGGGTCCTTTTCACACAAACTGTTAACGTTTATCCCTATTAAACTTCATTCTGTCAGTTCCAGGCTATTGTCTCATCCTGTCAACATTGATTTTGTCATCGTACGTGAGTTGGCCCATACAGCTTGGAGTCATTGGCAGATCTGATAACGTGCCTTTTATATTTCCATTTGAGCTCTCTCTCCGGTCCGCTGCCATTATGTTACTCAAGATTCTTTAGGTTCAGCTGTTCAGCCAGCACTCAAGTTACCCAACTGTGTTATCATCCAGTCCACACTGGCCCCTTTGATTGAGAAATTTTTTTTTCCCCTAGAAAATTTGAAGGTTCCAAAGAAAAAGTTAATTTGTATTCAACAGCTTCTGTTTAAAAGGCTACGGAAATGATAAAGCCTTCTAGAAAAGGCCTCAGTCAAAAAGTGGTCAATAGAAAGGTTGGGCACTTGGTGGAGTAAATTTCATTTATCTAGAACATTCCCTCTCGGGGGATTGTGTGAAGCCTCTGCAAGGCCAGCAAACGAGGCATTATCACACGGGTCTTCAGTGTTTTCCAATTTGGTTTGTGCCTTCTCTCTGTTCGAATAGAAACTTCTCAAGGTCAGGAGCCATTTCTATCATTTTCTATCTCTTTGCAGCAAGACTGAGAGACGGAAGTCTGAGTTTTGCACCCCACAAACTCTTAACACCTGCTGACCAATAAATCATCATCATGCAAATTAACCATTTGTATGCCTACATCCAAGAGGACAGTAGGAAACTCAGAAGCATCAGGCGCGACATTCAAGAGGGCAGAAATTATGTGTTTCATTTTTGTCACCTTCAGGGTACCTGTAACATCCCACATCGCACATGGTAGACAGAGAACTCAGAAATTATTTTTCTGAATGTTGAGTGAATGACATGAGGGACAAAAGCCATGGTCCCAGAGTCATACTGATCCTATCCACATGCCTTCCTTCAGGTGAAGGGGACACTGTTGCCACACCAGCAAGAGACCTTGCAACTAAGAACCATTAACCGAGGGTCAGAGCAAGTATAGACCACACTGCATCCAGGCCATAGACACCACCAATCCTAGGGGCTGCGAATCTTCGTGGAGAGAGGACACGTCAATGGTAAGTTCATATCAGGTGTATCTGATGTACCATTTAAAGGATAAAGACATCACCCAGGCTCCAAGGGCAAAAAGCAACACTTGCAGCTGAGGTCTTTGGAAAGGCTTCACTGTAGAGGGTGATTGGGCAGGATTTTAAAGGTGGAGGGAATTGGAGAGGACTGAGTCAAGGCAAGGGGCTAGGCGAGCACAAGTGGGCTTGGGGAGGGACAAGTAGGTGATTTGTCTGCAGAGGGGACTCCTGAAGATCCCCAGCCTGCCTCTTCCCGGGGAGCCAGGGCGCATGCTGGCGGAGGGGTGTGGCTGCTGGTTGTGGATTAGGTGTTTGGAATAGGTTTCTATCTGCAAAGTTAGGTGACTCACAAAGGGTCATAAGCCATGTCCCCCGCTTAGCGGCATTTTCCTCTGATCTGAGTTGAAAAAGCCAGCCCAACAGACTCTGTCTGGCTTAAGCCGCTTCCTGTAACCCAACTGTTAAATATCATCGCCAGCCATTGCCACTTTATCAGACAGACGGGGTAGGGTCTTTCACCTCAAATGCTAAGACTTGCCCTGTGGCTCCCCCAGGGTTTTCCATCTCTAGCCCCAGCCATGACAATGCCTAATCCTTCGCCAGACAGTCTTGCTTTTCTCCTCACAAAGTCGCGTTATCCTTCAAACCACTGACTCAACAGCCTCATAGGTCTGGCCTGCCTGGCTGTGCCAAGGGGCGGGCCCTTGGACGACCGGTTGCCTAGCAACATCTTTGAGGCTTCCTGCTTCTGGCAGCCCTTGGAGAAATAGGGACACCATCTACTTCAAGGCTAAAGCAAGCTGTTGGCTTTGAGGCTGCTCGCCCTGAAATACAAAGATAGAAATCTTTTAATTAATAGTTAGCTCACTCTGAATGTTAAAGTTCAATTTTTTCTACAACGTCACTCTTTTCTCTGCCTTCTGTTTTCATTCCCTGACTCATTGGCTTTTGGCTTCTCCCTTTTAAAGAGAAACGTGCAGAATAAGCTTAGGCACTTTTCTTCAGAAAAGTCGTATTTAAGGTTGGTTGTTCTTGGGGAACCTGGGTGGCTCAGTCGGTTGAGCGTCCGACTTTAGCTCAGGTCACCATCTTGCAGTTTGTGAGTTCGAGCCCCGGGTTGGGCCCTGTGCTGACAGCTTGGAACCTGGAGCCTGATTCAGAATCTCTGTGTGTGTGTGTGTGTGTGTGTGTGTGTGTGTGTGTGCCCCTCCCCTGCTCACACTCTGTGTCTCTCTCTCAAAAATACATAAACATTAAGTTTGGTTGTTCTTTTAGGCGTGCACACAGACCAAACTACCTATTCTCTTTTCCACAAAGGAAGGGGACACATTGGAGCAACCCCTGATGATTTGGGTCACAGGCTAGCTTTTATATGGGTCCCAGGATGTTGGTGTTCTACCCATCTCCAGGGATAAAAGCACTGCTGATGATTAGAGGATCCTATCCTCTTTGGAACACGTAAAGCTACTACGGCTACTCATTGCCACTAACCCTCTCACCTCAAAACTGAAACGATACAGAATAAAACAAAGAAACAACCAAAACCAAAACCCAAAACACACCAAACACAAACAAACAAACAAACAAACAAACAACTGGCCAGTTGAGTCCATCTGGTAGAAAGACAACCTATTCAGATGAAGTCAAGTACAACAGTTACAGGGTCGCCTAATTCTAGCCTTGGACTTTCAAAAAAGTTCTGTTTTTCATGGTTAAGGCATCCCATAGGCCCAGCTTCATTATTTCTTCCTCACATCACACAGGAAAGGAGATGCAGCGTTCTTAGTAATAACTCACCACGAAGCTACTTTATGGAACGTCTTCCTTCTGGCATAGCAAGCAAGAATATAGACTTTTAACCTAATAGATAAGAGTTTAAATCCAGTTCTGCTACTTCCTACTTTGTGATCTTGAGTGAGTGTCTTAACTCACTGAGCCTCTTTCCTCATCTGTAGAGTGGGAATATTAACACCCACTTGTAGAGAGATCTCAGGGGTACTGCATAACCGATATATTCCTTCCAGTATAGTTCCTGGTTCCTAGTAGACCAGCAGACATGAATTCCTTTTCATCTTTCTTCTGTGCCTCTGTCCTTAGTCTCTGCCTTTCAATCTTTACTGGGAGCTGGAATCAGAGACCAGGTGCTATGACAAGAGTCTAGATAGTCCAGGTATTACTGAATGAGGACCATCTTTCCTGTTGCTTCTGGCTTCTGGTTGTGTGTTTCTTCTTTCCCACTTGTGGTAGGTGTGAGTGTTTGCCCTGAAAGCTGACCACAACCTGGGCTTGATATTGACAATTTCTGTTTGAGCTTTTAAGAAGGCCATAGAGAGAGAGAGTGGACAGAGAAGGCAGGTTCTAGGTAGACAGCAGTCAAGGAAAGAATACGCAGTAATCTTGAGTTGGGGAAGAAGGAATCGAATTTTCTTTCTTTCTTTCTTTCTTTCTTTCTTTCTTTCTTTCTTTCTTTTGAAGGGAAGTAGATGAAAACATTGTCAGGACTCAGGAAAACATGGTAAGTTTCTTTGTCAACAAACATTTATTGAGCACCTACCGTATATGGGCTCAGGTTTATAATAAGGTTCCAAAGACCTGGGACACTGATTCCTGCCTTTGAGTACTTATGCTTTAAGTGGGCATACCAAAGACTGACAAAGGTCAACCCCAGGTTACTTGCATGTACCAATCCCACAGTTCGTAGAGGGTTTCAGACTGTAGGAGCAATTGGATGTGACTGATCAAGTAAGGCTTCCTGAAAGAGACAGTTTGAAGGAGACGAAGGTCATGGGCGAGGAACCTGGAGTAGCAGGTACAAAGGCTTAGTGCTAAGAGAGTGTGCCAGAGGGTGAAAAAAAGCCCCCTCCTCAAGTCCTTTGTGGCTCTCCTTTCACCCTGAGCCCACTTTCACTGGTCCGGCGGGGACCCGAGCAGGGGGCTGGGCCACAAGCGGTCTCACCTCACTGGATCGGAGGACTCCGAAGAACGGGTAAAGGAAGGCAGGCACCAGGGCTGCAGCTCCGAGGGGCACCGCCTCAGACACCCAGTACACAGCAGTCACGATCAACACATAAGCACATGCGGCCTCCTGGAAGGGAAGGGGAGTAGGCGGTTAGCCACAGGGACAGCCATGGCCCCTGAGAATCCAAATGAGACCCAGGGGCAGAGGCAGCTGGTACCCAGAGTCAAAGATGGGCACGAGGACACAGCCCTGGGTGGGGGTGTGTGTGTGTGCAAAGCTGGCCTCTGGTGGACACGTGGCGGGGCCCACGCTTTGGCATGTGAAGTAATGGCTGCTCCTTGGGGGGGACCAGTGCCTGGCACGTGGTTTGCAGCAGGATGGCCACCAGACTGACCATGTCCCAGCTCTGCTTGTTCTTGAAACTATGCAGGGTGGGGACCCCAATTAACTGCGGTGCTCAGACCCGAGATCATCCGCTCTCAAGTTGGAGTTCATAGCTTTAACACGGAGCATGATATTTTGGTGTCGAGTTGACGGGGCGCAGATGTTCTCGGCATAGTTGAAAGTAGGGATCAATTTGTGTAACCAATTCAGATGTGAGCTCTGAGACTGGCCCTCTTTGGGGCTGGATAATTCCTTGCAGTCGGGGCTGTCCTGTGCATTAAGATGTTTAGCATCCCTGGCCTATACCCACTAGATGTCAGTAGCACCTCCCCATCATGACAACCAATGTCTTTAGACATTACTAAATATCCCTCCGGGTGGGAGTGGGGAAATTTGTCCCGGGGTGAGAACCATCGCCCTTACCATTATCTGGTTCTCGTTGCCCTGGGACTTCATTCCACCTGCCTGATGCCCAGGGAGACATCCATTGGACATAGGGGATAAAAAGTGCTGTCTACCTGGAAGGGAAGGGCTGGAAATTTACGAGTTTCCCCCAACCCCCTCCCTTTGCTGGCTATACCACACTGGTGTGCACGGCATAAAAAGGCACAACATTGTTATCAACAATCAGCCCTCCTTAACCTCAGCCTTTAGTAATTCTAGTTGCTCGGGATGATTCTGATTAATGGTGCTGAGAAAGGTCGCTGGCTTACTCTTGGGAGACGTCACTATCCAAGGGCCCTAACAACAGACTTGGAGGGCCACTGTATAGAAGGTGCAAGCTGGCTGTGGGTTCCTCAATTTATACGTAGTTCTAAACCATCTGGGCTCAGGTCTGACCTACCCTGAGGCTGGCTGGTGATCAACAAACCTGACAAATCTTGTTCTGTTTATCTCTCCCTTGGGTTCAGAACAAGCCTCCTCAAACTCTTGCACAAAAGTTACAAAAGGTCACCATGATCCGTGAGGGGCGTCAGGAGTGATTAACCCAGCTTGGAAGAATGGGACCTTGCTCCCTCCTGATATGCATGGATTACTGCCTTGGGGTTTGAGAAATGGGAACTGGGCCCAATAATTGTTGACTGTAGCTCCCACTGAGATTTCCTCTGGGGCCAAAAGATCAGAGAGAAGTTAAAACTTTTGGAAGTCACTGATAAGACAACAGAACCAGTAAGGGGGGGGGGGGGGGAAGGCGCCATTGGAAAATAATGCAATTTAGAGAAATACCAACTTTGTTGCAGAAACAAAACTACCCAAAGAAGCCCTTTACCCTACTTGGGCCCACTTATTTCCATCTCTTTTCTGAGAAACAGAATGGCAGGTCTCCCGTAACTCAGCTGAAGATAAAGGGGGCCCTAACGATGGGACAGAATATCTGTCCCTCACTGAGAACTTTCGGTTTTTCTTGTCATAACAGAGCCACAAATTAAGTTAGGGAGGGAAGGGGCTGCAGTGGGAAGGGGTGACAGACCAAGAGAAAGAATGATAGAGAAAAAACTCTCTACCAGGCATCATTTTAGTTTGAATTAGGAAGATTTGGGTAAGCCAAGGTAAATTTAGGAATTAGGATGGGTTGGCTTGGAGGAAGTCAGCAAACCACTTTCATCCAGGATTTTTTTTTTTAAGTAGGCTCCACGCCCAGCACAGAGCCCAAACCCACCGCCCTGAGATCAAGACCTGAGCTGAAATCAAGAGTCAGATGCTTAACCGACTGAGCCACCCAGGCGCCCCTTCATCCAGCATTATAAAGAACAGGATAACCTACCATCATCCTTTTTTCCCTGAACTTTCCTTAGAGCAGAAGAATGGCCAAGAGAGGGCCTCCATTTGGCCTTTCCATATTTCTTGCCCACTTCACCCATGGAATTTACATAAACTTCCTTTTGCTCCTTCTGAACCTTCTCAAAGTTCAGTGGGTAAGCTTATATTTAGATAACCCCCAAAATCTTGTGAGGTTTGATTATAGGACTCCTGGGACCCCACATCTGGCCAAGGTCTGGCAGGTGGCTCAATTAATATTGGTTGAACTGAACTGGGTTCCTCTGTTGGCTATCAGGTTTCTCTTATCTATCGGAGAGAATATTCTGGAAACCCTAGGTCCCTTATCACTGCCGCTAGTCAGCAGGTATGTAGGGGCGGATGAGTATGCAGGCGGTGCCTTTAAAGGAGAGTGTTGCCAGCTCTGTGTTGCTGCCTTTTATAAATAAAGGAGGAAGCTCAAAAGCTGAAAAGTGGCTTTACCCACATTGGAAGTTTCCTGACTCTGCTACCAACTGATGTGTGCATCTGTTCCTTTTCCATGCTGCCCGGTCACCTCAGTGATGTGCCATTCAGACTTCACTGGAAGGGGCTTGAGGTCTTCTTTGCTGTCATAGATGGCTGTGACGCCTTTCTGCAATTAAGCTGGGGCTTGGGTGTAACTTTTATCCCACCAGGGACACTGAAGCGGGGCTAATTTATGGACGACCCCCACCCCCCCCCCCCCCCGTCCCCTCCTCTTCTGTAACATGGTAAACTGAGTTTGGGCCCCTGGTTTTAGAGAGCTGGTCAGGAAAAAGGGGAAGGTCCTTCTAATCCTTCCTAAAACGTAGCTGTGGCTTGGCACTTTGAAGAATCATCAGAACAGCAGGCCAGGAGTTCCTGGCCGGGTCCTTCCTCTCAGCTCCCACCCAGGGTAAACAGGTCCACTTAGGAATCCTGAGGATTACATATCAGAATCTAAAAGTTTTTTTTTTTTAATTGTTTTTTCAACGTTTATTTATTTTTTGGGACAGAGAGAGACAGAGCATGAACGGGGGAGGGGCAGAGAGAGAGGGAGACACAGAATGGGAAACAGGCTCCAGGCTCTGAGCCATCAGCCCAGAGCCTGACGCGGGGCTCGAACTCATGGACTGCGAGATCGTGACCTGGCTGAAGTCGGACGCTTAACCGACTGCGCCACCCAGGCGCCCCGAGAATCTAAAAGTTTAATGCACAGGAGTAAGAATGGGTCAGAGACGTTCTATGTGTTGGCTTGTCCCGGTGACCTCAAGGTGCTTTTACATCATCGTAGAAGAGGAGCAGAGCCCTTGTTGACACTGTGACACACGGAGAAATCGTCTCTGCAGGGCAAACTGGGTAGATGGCAAGAAAGCTACGCCTGAAAGGCATGGACCACCCCAGGCTCCATCTGGCTGTCCCGAGGGAGGGAGTCAAAATATCCACCCTCCGCTAATCCAGGTGCCTGGGGTAGTGTTATGTCACCTTTCTTAAAAGGCACTTGTTCTCAGCAGGGGGTGATTCTGTACCCCGCCCCAGGGGTATTGGTAATATCTGGAAGCATTTTTGGCCATCATGGGGTTGGCAGTGTGTGCTGCTAGCCTCTAATGGGTAAAGACCCGGGGTGCTGCTGAACTCCCTACAGTCGCAGGACAGCCCTCCCCACAACAGAGAATTATCTGGCCCCCAAATGTCACTAGTGTGGCTGTCGAGAAACCCTGTTCTAAGGTGACAGAAGGGGCTAGGTCAAGAAAGGGCAACGTCTCTTGGTCTCAGTAAGTCCAGCTTTAAAAATCTCTTCGAAGAATCTTTACAGATCCAAACA
This sequence comes from Acinonyx jubatus, assembly GCF_027475565.1. Lineage (NCBI taxonomy): Eukaryota > Metazoa > Chordata > Mammalia > Carnivora > Felidae > Acinonyx > Acinonyx jubatus. The sequence goes on along the minus strand of NC_069383.1, from coordinate 17,897,496 downwards.
GAGCAGAGGCCCAGCTGCCCTTCCTTTTCTTTCCTCTTTAAGATAACACCTGTCTTCCTTCGAGTTTATTGATTATTTTGCTTGCTTCAATAACGGGTTTCTTTTTTCTTCTTGTGGATGCTTCTTACTGTCATTGGTGACTCAGAAGCTCAAAGCCAGGGCCTCAGAATGAAATGGAGGCAACACCACACCCTAGACTCGTGGTCTCCAAACACAGGGCTGACTCGGGGCCACAGAGGTGCCTGATACTTCCATGGAGAAGAGGGCGACATGTCTTTGGTTAACACTCCCTTAAATGCAATCTGACATTGAGTAAAAAAACAACAACAACAAACCAAGAAGAAAAACAAAGAAGGAAAGAAAGAAAGAAAGAAAGAAAGAAAGAAAGAAAGGAAGGAAGGAAGGAAGAAAGGAAGAAAAAACCAACCCATTTGGACAGATCAGAGAATTGACTGGTGTAAGCCCAGGAAAACTGTCAGCAGCAATCACTGTCTGCTAATCCCAGCCTGCTGTTAATCAGCGTCTCCTTGGCACTCTGGGGTATTTATTCTAGTAAAGATTTAAGCCAGTTTGTTTTTAAGACGAGCCACTCTAATCCCCTCTATTTAACTTTGTAACTCAATGTCGGTTACCAAGTTACTCAGGGAGCTGCCTGGAAAATCTCTCCCCCTCCCACAAACATGATTAACCTCTCTTAGCTTATTTTTCCTGAAGTTTTAAGGGTAGTGGCAGCCGGAGGCGGGGTAGAGACCCTGAGAGGAGGGGGAGGAGGAGGAGGGAGACAGAAAGGGAAAGGGAGGCCAACAGTGGTCTGAAAAGCAAGCCAAAGGCAGAGCCCGAGCTTTCGGTATCTCTGTTCTTGCAGACCCTGTCAAAAATCAGGTCATGGGCTAGAGTTGGGGGCTTCCTTATTTCTTTTTTATGGCATCACTGAATGCCCCCCCTTCAAGGGCACAGAGAAAACACAGCGGATACAAATAATCAAAGGGCCATGCGCTGGGGACTGGGGCAATATGCCAAGCTCTGCTTTGAATGTGAAGTTCAGAGGGAACTTGAGCGATTGCATTTCAAAGCATGGTTATCAGAAGCTGGCATGGCCGGTCCACAGATGGTGGGTGGGGCAGAGGGTCTCCACAGAGACACCCCAGTCCCAGTCCCGAAGGGCAGTCCTCTGCCTGCCCATTGCCCCCACCCCCCACCCCCTCAGGGTCCTTCCTGGGAGGTCTCCCTCTCTCCAGCTCCCTCACGGGAAGATGGTCCCATGTGACCCCGGACAAACGCTGGCCCAGCAGCGTGTCCTTCTCCATATGGACACCGCGTGCCTCCCGTGGCCAGTTCGGGCGACCCAGGGATGGTGTAGCACCCATCAGCCGGTCCAGCCGCCCTTCCAGACTCCCCCCCCCCCCCACCCCCCCGGCAGGGGGCCACGCGGCTGGGGCCCTGGGAACGGGGTAGAGGAACAGAAGTGGCAGTTTGGGGGAAGAAAGCATTTGAGCCTACCCCAGAAAGGCACGTGCAGGCCTTGAGCCCCGGAGAAAACCCTGTCGAGAGGTGCATCGCACCCCATCCCTCGCCGTCCCCGCCCTGGCACCCGACGCCCGGCCCGGCAGGGACCCGAGGGGACAGGCGGGGACAGGCGGTACTCACGCTGCTGGGGTGGAGCATGGGCAGAGGCAGCAGCAGCAGCGGCACGAAGATAACGAGCAGCAGCTTTCTCGCCCGGAGAAGGCCCTGGAGCAGGCCCATCGTGGACCTCTGTGCGCGGGCGGGCCGCCAGGGGCCTCCGGCGACGGCTCAGTCCGGAAAGGACTTCTCAAAGCCTTCTCGGCTTCCAAGAGTCCTCTCTTGTCTTGGGGGCAGAAAAGGAGGGCAGTTACAGCTCCCGTTTGCACAAAAGGCTGGGCTCCTTGCCTCCTTGTTTAGGTGGGATTGGTGAGCATGGTTTTGCGCCCAGCAGAAAGGGAGCGGGAAAGGATCGTGAGCCGAGGCATAGCGGGTCCCCCTTCGTGCGGTTACCTCTAGAGTGACTTCTTTCTAGGGCCCTCCATCATGTTGCCGCTCTCTGATGGCCTGTTGGGGCAGTACCGGCCTCTCCTCTACCTGTGCTTGCTGAACCCCCTTCCCTTAACACAGCCCCCCCACCCCCCCACCCCAAGTTTGTCAGCGGCAGACGCAGACTTCAGATAGGGCTGCTTCTCTTTCTGGCACCTTAACTCGGTTCAAATTTCTTTCCTTCCAATTGGTTTCCCACTTATAATTTGCCTTGAGCCCGGGGCCTCCAAAGCAGGGGGGAAAAAAAATCCCCAGGACTGTCCTCGTCGTCCCGGGACAAAAATCTCGCTGGGGGCCCACCTTAACTTTCCTTCACCTATGGGAAGCCGGACAGGAGGCAGCAGCCCCGCCCATTCCTCAAAGCCAATCGGTACTTTGGAAAGAATGAGGCCGGATCTCTTCCAAAGGCAGCTCTTGATTGGTCCCAGCAGGGGCCTGCTGAGTCCGCAGAAGCTATAGGAAACTTGCAAAGCTTATTTTTGTTTCTCAAACGTCCTAGGGGCTGGAGTGACGATCATCATCGTCGTAAACACCATCCCACTTATGCAGAGCTGTCCCTGGGAGAGCCACTTACCAACCTGGTCCTTAGGAAGATGTGTTCGGTGGCAGGGAGAAAATGAAATACAATCATTCGGGGGGAAGTTGGCCCCCAGAGTGTACAATATTACGCCTTTCAGATATCCCTGGTGACAAAGATCATTTGCTTCAGCATCTGAGTGAGTACTACTCATCTGGACCAGCAGAGGGTGTTAGCCTCTAAAAACCAGTTCTTCTTGACTTCCAAGGCAGGTGTAATTGTGGACAGTCCAGGCTCCCTCTGAGGTTATCTTGCCATCGTAGGATGGGCTATGATGACCCATCTCTTTCAATGCACGTTAGAGACTGGCTACCGTATATACTGCATTTGGGCCTCACTCTTGTGATGATTTTGTAACTCAGAATGACAATATCACGTGCGTGATGTTTGGGTGGCAAATATTAAAGAGGCTGGGTAATAATTAACCGCTGGGGAGATCAATATCCACTGTTAAACCCATGGACCGACCACATCACATTCCTTGGCGAGATAATCTGACATAACAAAGATTCCACTGAGCCTAGTAAACTCGATCATGACATTTTTATTATACCATAAAGGAATAACTGTTAAATAAAATTAGGGAAGGTGAGCAACACGGTAAGACCAGTAGTTCTCCTTCAGGGCTCTATCCATTTTTCAGATGAAGAAAACATTTTCCAGGATACTATGCTTAAGAAATATAAGGCAGGTTTCATTTCTCTGAGGTATCTAAAGTAGTCAATCTCTTAGAAAGTAGAAAGGCAGTTGCCAGGCACTGAGGGGGAGAGGAGAGAGGGGAGTTACTGTTCCAGAGGGGTCGTCTTTGCAAAATGAAAATTCCTAGAGATCTGTCACACCACCCTGTGCCTATAGCTAACACTGTGCGGCACACATAGGCAACTCAGATGGTAAATTTCACGTTACTTTTTTTTTTTTTCTTTACCGCACAAAAAATTAGGAGACGTTAAAATGGGTTAGGAAACTAAGGGGTGCCATGTAAAGACATTTAACAAGTGTTTAATTTTAGACCGGTCCACCGGTGGAAATACCTTCTGACTGATTTACCACTGAGGCGATTCTCTTTTAGATTCAAGGCGAGATGAGAGGGCAATGGAAGTTTCAGCCATACAGGTGTTTTTCAGCGTCTCTTGAGTGACGCCAGAGGTAGCCACCAGGATAGCAACGATAGAAGAAGCTTCCGGAATTTTTAGATCCTACAAGTTCCCAGCAGTATAGAAATGGCAGAATTAGTCCCAGAAGTTACAGGCACATTTCCTCTACAGAAACCATGCCCCAAATTATTCTGTCTATGCGTAATTATGACAAAAGGTGATCCAGTTGTGATGTGGTGCTACCGTGTGGGATCAGTGAGGCGAAATGGGACAGTCTTTTTCTGTCCAGTCTCCTGTTTCACTGTTTGTTGAGCAAAGAGTCAGGTCTTTGGTGGCATTGGTGAGTGTTATATTTGATCTTCCGCATAAATGAAGTTATTGTGATAAAGCTTCTTGTGGGAAACAATTAATTTGTATTCAGCCCCAAATAGTATTTAATAGTGTCATGGAATTACTGAAAATGAAATTTTCATTTGTCTTTAAAAAAGTCATGCCCTTCTTGTTTCTTTTTTTTTTTTTCTTTTTCCCTTGGTCCTTGATTGCCACATAAACATGTGCCCCAATTCATGAGTACAAAAGTGCCTTTAATTTTTGCTGCAGGGTGAATGAACCTCCAGGTTATCACTGGTCCTGGGAACCATCCTCCCATTCACGAATCTCCTACCACTGGGAGTGACCGCGAATATCAGAACATGACAGGGAGGGACTACAAGGGTGGTCTGTCTAACCAGTGTCTGAAAAAAGGCTCTCAGATCCATCCTGATGGGGGTGGAGGCCCGGGGTGGCCCGGGGTGGCATGCAAGACTGATGTCAGGGTATTGCACAATGTCAAAGGATTGAGCCCTCTGCTAACCTCCTCTACCCCACATCCAGAGAAAGTACAAACAGTGAAGGCAGCCATGAGGCTAATCGGCCTTTTGGGAACTCCTGGCCCTGTATGTTGACCTTTGTTTTGGTCAGACAGTGATACCCACAGGGGGCTGAAAGACAGTGTCAGAGTGCAAGCAGACAGAGCTAGAGTGAGCATACGTGCACCAAAAGAGACTGGGAGAAGTGGATACAAATATAATCAGAATTGGGCCCAAAGATAAGGCAGAAGAGACACAAACCAGGTCGAAGAGAACATGGAATATCAGGAAGGGAAAAATGGAACCAAAAGCGTATATCAGAGACTGCATTTGAGGGCCGTAAAAGGGTGGTGTAATCAGGGAATGAGGACCAGAGAAACCAGCAGTCGTTAATCTTCGGAGCCCGAGAACATCAGGATTTTTCCATGTTGTATTTTTCTCTGATGATGAATACCTTCGTCCTACATCCTACTGTTTCTCCAAAAGGATCATGCAGCTGCGAAGCAATGACTTATTCAAAGTTTTTAAGAAGTCCAGATCAACTTTAGGCCATCATCCAATGACAGTTGTTAAATACCCATTTCAGAATCAAATTTTGCCGGATAAGATGTCACTCATTCAAAGATTAGACCTCTTGCAACGTTAGCCTCCAAAACCCAGCTTTCAAGTCAGGAGAGCCAGGGAGGAATCCATATTAGAGCCTAGTGCCTCCCTCTAGCAGAGACCTTCGCCTACTAGCTCCGATTTAACACAGAATTATGACAAGCCTCCCTGCTTTGTCCCTTAGGTGGGAGCAGCCAAAATAGAACAAATTGCAACGGGCAAGTTGTGTTGGAAAGAAAGAGGAGCGCCCTCTTACAGCCTCACGGTGCAGAAGGCAGGACACACACCCGACAGAATCAGCCAAGCCCCGGGGCCTTCTGGGCTTGGCGCAAACAGTCCAGCAGACCCCTTAGGTCCCGGTGTCCCCCCTGTGATTATCTCACGGCTGGTTCAGTGATCGTGGAACTTTTGGAAGTCGAGCGATCTTAGAGGTTATTTTATCCAATTCCTTCATCAGAACGTTTCAAAGATCCTAAATAGAAGCTCAAGATGTTACGTACATACGGTTAACAAAGACAGCAAGTCAGCATTGCTAAAATGAAGGTTGTGGCATTTGAAAGGGTAAGTTCTGTTGTCTAAAAAATCATTTGTATTTGGAGCTCTTCCTGGGGTGATCCTCTCTGCATCAGCGTGCTTTCTCTGTTCAGAAGACGAGGTCAGACAGTTTGCAGCCTCTCTGTGGGCCCCCGCCGTGTTTCTCCTCTGTATTAAATCCGCTTTCGGAGAAGAAGAGACAAGACAGAGAGGCCACAACATTACTGATTTTCTGGCTGATGCTTCTTGGTGACTTTTGGAAAAGTTGACACGTGGATCTTTGGCTAACAAAGTGTTTATTTGCTATAGCTCCAGCTTTTCGTTTTAAGTATCTTAACTATGTGGAACCTTTGGAATGATGTTCATTCGGCCTCACGCCCTGATCTCTGTCCCCCCATCTTCCCGCAATGCCCAAACCTCTGTGCCGTCTCCTCTAGCTCTGTCTTCGCCCTCGGGTGTTTATGGCGGTCACTCGGTGATGCAGCGCGTCACCAGGCAAATCAGGTGGCCTTTGGAGGCATCTTGAATGACCACGCTAGCCCTTTCTTGCAGCCCCGGTCACACCGTGACACGAATTAGATGTGCTTGTCAGGGAACTATGAGGGGCAGAGGACATGGGGTTACTTATTTTATCTCTGCTACTCTGAGTTGGTGGCATGTGCTTTGTTGCAGGGCTCTGTAAATGGAGTAGAGAATGAAGAGTGTTTGGATTACCGCGTGTGCTGGTCCCTGCTCCGTGGCCGTGGGCCGGGCTCTCAGGGAGACACTCTGGGGCCCGAGGACCGCATCAAGTCATGCCTCAGGGCCTGGAAGAGGCTAAGGAGGGATTGGGCCCAGATGTCCTTCTGATGCCCTTGGGACAGGGCGGTGCGGTAGGCCGTGTAGGCCAGGGTCAGCGCTGTCCTTTCAAAGTCCTCTTTCTTGAGGATGCCAGGGTGGCTGGAGAGGCTGGCGCTCAGCCGGCGGATGTCCGGGATGCGCTTGGGGATCACGTCATTGCAGATGGTGCGGAAGTCGGAGGCTTTCCTCAATGAGGAGAGCTCCTCGTCCTTGATGGAGATCTTCAGGTCGGGGCTGATGTCAAGTTCAGCTAGCAGGAACTGGAGAGAGACACGGGGCGTGGAAAGACATGAAGCATTCAGGCTTCACTGAGGACACCAGTGTATTCGTTACCACGTGTGTTCATTGAGGGAGACAGACGAGGAAAGAGCTTTGGAATCCAAGAGACCTGGGTTCCAGTTCTGACCTTCCCACTAGCTGTGTAACCCTGGATGAGCTACTTAACTTCTCTGAGCCTCACTTTCCTCCTGTGTGAAATGGTTAGTAACAGTACTTCACTGGGAGGTTGGGAGAAATAAGTAAGGCAAATACGGACAACGTCTAACACTGTGGCTGGTACAATGCCACTATTTAAGCGACTGACTTACTGTTATGAGTGCCCTGGACCAACCCCTGATTCCCTTTCTCCCCCCCCCCCCCCCACCCACCGAAGATCTTCTAAAGCATGCGCTGACGGCTTGGGGTAATTTAAAATCAAAAGCTGAATCTGAAGGATGCAGAGAATTGTACGAGGAATTAAGTGGGACACAGGGATTTGTTCTCATTTATCACCTGTTCTTTAAGTGTAGGGTGGGGTAAGCCACACGCAACCCCTGCTCAGGACCAGGCTCATATGAGGAATGTAGTAAATACCTCTTGGACTCAGAGTTCTAACTCTCTTCTTTGTCTCTGACTCCCCCTGGCTCTAATCCATCTTCCATGCTGTTCTCTGCTATCTTTCTAGAACAGATCTGTTCACGTGACTCCCAAGTTCCAGACGTGGCCAGGTTTGTTCCCCGTGGCAGGATCTGAAATCTCTCCCTCCTCCCCCCAGCTCAACTGCTTGGCTGCAGCAGGCCATCTCTTTCTTAACCCGAAAGTTCTGGTACGTGGAGGATGTGGGAGGATGTCAAGGCAGGAGGGGGATTTGGGAGATCATTGTGGTTCCTCATTTAACAGTTGAGGAGATTCAGCCCCAGAGAGCAATGGGGGCATATGCAAGGTCGCACAGCCGATGGCGATCCTGGAATTTCCCCACTGAGCCAATCCAGGCAGCCTTGGGGGATTTGCCTGTGGTTTGGAGAAGGAGTGGGGTATTGGCGGCAAAGGTGAGCGAGGCAGAGGAAGAGAGCCTTCGGGGTGGCCCCAGACTGTCAGAAGCATATAGTTACTGGAGACATGGCTCTACTGAGACAATCGGGGTGGCGTTGCCTGAGCACCCCTGAGCCTTTGCTGGGGAACGTGGCTCTGCTCTGCAGCTCGGGTGCTGGTACTCGGAAATCTCGAATTTTGCCTGGACTGAACCCTGCAATGCCATCATTCCCTGTCACGGCGTGTGGGAAAGGGAGGAGATATGAGGAATACCTTACTGTGGGATGGGAAGGATTCGATGAATCCACAAACTGGTCTAGATCAGGCCCTATGACAGCAGGGGCCACTCATTTTCAGGGACTTAGGTCCCTTTGCCAAAAATCACAGCGAAGGTGCGACGCCTTTTGCGTGACTTGAATTGACCACTTTCTTGTCCTCCTACCTCGTAGAGCAGTTCTACGTCCTCCAGGGAGCTCTGCAGGACGGGATTCAGGGGCATGGATGAGGATCTCTTTGGCCGATGCGCAGCAGGAAAGAGCATGGCTGCAAAAGACAGGAGTTAGTTCGAGAGGCTGCTTGTGCACATGGCCTTCTCCCCACCCCCGCTGACCTGGAGGTGGGCCGGCCCGTCTTGAAAGTGACTGACTCCACGTGGTGGTGGACGTGAAGCAGGAAAAAGGGGCAGATGACTCTGGTGCGCCCCAGAGGGCTCCCAGGCATGTCCCATGTTACTATTTCAGACCAGTGATTTCAAACCCGCTGCTCATCAGAATCATCCCAGAAAGCTATGAAAAACTAGATGTCTAGGGATATGGATACCTTAGGGAATTTATGTAAAGCAAAATAAAACAGAACAGAAATGAGCGGACAGCCCTCCCTGCTGCCCCCCGCCCCGCCCCCTGTTCAACAAATGAGTTCTCTAATAACACCGTTCCCTTTGTTAATACAAAATGCTGGTTTATATTTATTGACAGCCCTTTTAATCAGAGGATCAGACGTCTGGCTGTTCCCCAGCCATCTGAAATCGAGCTGCCAAGACGCTGGACACAGGTGACAAAGGAAAGGCAGAGAGCCGCCACAAGCCCCTGACACTTGGCCCTAGGGGTGTGTGAAGCAGAGCTCAGGGCTTCCCCTGGGGGCGGGCTGAGAGGGGCACGTGGCGTGCAGTCGTTGGTTCGCCAGTGTTTTTGGAGATACTGCATTTGGAGGTGGTACCTGGAGGAAGACGGATGAGCTGAGGGGTGGAGGGGGTGGCAGAATTAGGAACTGACAGAGGGCAGGTGAAGAAGACAGACTAAGGTAGGGTATGGGTGTAAGCGTTATGAATCCCAGTTCTCCAGGATGGTCTTGGGTAGGAGCAGACAGCCCCGTTCACCCCACAGCCCCACCTTGTACCAGGGCGTTGCGCAGAAATGATTGGTAACCCTGCTGTCTGCAAATAAACGAAGGGACCCTCTTCTTCAAGACACTTGCTTGTGCCCTGGCAGAAAACTGGGGAACCAACTGTAAACATCCAAGCCGTGTCCAGGTAAGTGGCGCCCCCTGAAGTTGCGCAGTGCGCGAATTGCATAACCATATGTGACCGCTCTCCTTCTTGATAACGGTGCCCCCGGGGCCATCAAGAAAGGGTCCAGGGACGCCCAGGGTACTGTGGCTAAAGAAGTAGGGCACTGCGTAAGCATTTTAGAAGACTTTCTTTTTTTGTTTAAAAAATTTTTTTTTCAACGTTTATTTATTTTTGGGACAGAGAGAGACAGAGCATGAACGGGGGAGGGGCAGAGAGAGAGGGAGACACAGAATCGGAAACAGGCTCCAGGCTCCGAGCCATCAGCCCAGAGCCTGACGCGGGGCTCGAACTCACGGACTGCGAGATCATGACCTGGCTGAAGTCGGACGCTTAACCGACTGTGCCACCCAGGCGCCCCTAGAAGACTTTCTTTTGGAAGGGATAAAAATGAAGCATCTTCAACATAGGGGACATTTCCTGAAAAGCGCATTGGTAGGAATCTCCCACTTCCTGGAAAAAGCTGGCTGGCTGTAGTATTGCTATGATATCATTTCCCCCGTAACTCATTTCTTATCTTGACCACGTGTTTCTCACAGGCTACGACCCATATGGTTTTGTGTTTCTGCACCTCCAGCAGGGCCTGGCAGGCTTCCAGGGTGTGTGCAAGGTGCAGCTGTTGGCTGACCAAGTCCCTGCGTGGAACGAGGCCTTGAGGGGCTGACTGGCCGGCTCTGCCTCCCCAGAGGATTTGGGGGAGAGGAGCCTGGGAGTTGCAGAGCAATATTTCCTGGCCCGGCATTTTAGCAAAATTTGTTTTCTTTGCCAGTGAAGTGCCAGCTTCCCACGGAATCGTGGATTTGGGGGCTTGAGAAGGCCTTTGTCCCTGTTAACTGTTGTTTCAGGTGGGGCTCAGGAGAGTGAGGCATCTCCAGCTCTACCGGTTTGCAACCTTGACTGCACATTAGAATCACCCAGAGGGGTTGGGGGGAGGTCTACGGCCATACCACCCTGAGCACGCCTGATCTCGCGCGCTAAGCAGGGTCGGGCCTGGTTAGTACTTGGATGGGAGAATCACCCAAGGGGCTTTAAAAAATACTGGTGCCTGGGTCCTGGTTCAATTGAACTAGGGTACAAAGGGGACAGGAGGATTTTTTTTCAAAGCTTCCTAGGCTTCGAATGGCAGCGTCTAATGGTAGCCAAGGTTGAGAATCAGAGGCTGTTTGACCTGATGTATAGAAGGAGCTGCCCAGGCTATATGACCACTCTCAGGTTAGCTCAGGGGTTCTTCCTTCTGTGTGCCCTTCTTTTCTTCTTACCCTGAAGGGGTGGATGAAATTCCGTTCTCGGGATCTGAGAACAACTTTACTTTCATTCTTCTCCCTAGCGGGATTCTTCTCTTATAGTAAAATTACAAGTATTGTTCCCTTAAAATAATTCACACTGTCCCCCCCCCACCCCAAATTCACACCCCAGCAGGTAAAGGGGATGAGAGGAAATAAATGTCCTGGGCGTGGAGTCCTTTCTGTGTCCTGTCATCTCAGACTTGGGACGGCTGCCTTCTGGGAAGTTCTTCGCAGCGAAATCGTCTCCCCGTGAATACCGACCCTTCTTTGACTCACATGCCCCACGTGGACCCTGAGCTCTCAAAGAATGGGAAGAAAACACTTCTAGATTCAAAGCTCAGCTTAATAATGAAAACACTGTTGTTTCCAATAGCTCTTACTCTTAGTCTTCTTAAAAGAGCGAAGATTGTTAGAAATAGCTTCAGCCTCTAGACCCAGGGACTGATGATTGCCCCAGACAGTGTGGGAGGAACATGGAATTCTGAAAGATGGCCCCCTCCCTCCTTGCTGTCCTGTTCTACCCACTTCCACTGCATTCTGCTGGTTCTCCTCCCACTGGCGGTATGTTGGGCAGGTGTTTTCTACCGCCATGGGTGTGGAAGTGTAGCCAGCCCCCGGCCAGACATCTCAGAGGCTCGGCAGTTGCCCAGGTCTGATTTCCCGTAAGCCAGGAGAGGCCTGGAGAGGAGGAATGTGCCTTCACGGAGATGCTGGAGGCAGCGCGTGAGAAATAAGCTATGTCTGGTCCGTGTCAAAACATTTGGGCGTAAAGTGAAATATGCAGTCACTCCAGATGTTCTGGTCTCCGACAGTGAAGGCCGGACTCTGCCGGAAGTGAAAATGGCCAAAGCAAGAGCAGACCCACTCTCAGAGGTGTCTGTGGGTGAGGCTTTGAACCAGACTTGCTCCCTCATGGGTAGACCAACAGCCTCATTCCCCCAGGAAGCCCTTCCCCGCGACCCCGCTGTCCACCGTCCTTCTTCATCTCCTTAGGCCCTCGGCATCCTTTCTACACATTTCACATCTTGCCGTCCGTCACCCTGAAAGTGTTCGTTCTGGTTGCCAGCTCCCGGGAGCGAGGGAGGGAAGAAGTTTCTGCTTCCCCTGTTTGACCTTGATGTCTGCATAACACTGGGCTTTAAGGGAAGCCTCAATGTATATTTGGGGATGATTTTAAAAACAAACCACGTATTTTTTTTTTTTTTAAAGCCCAACAAGGGGCGTCTGGGCGGCTCTGTCGGTTAAGCGTCCGGCTTCCACTCAGGGCGTTATCTTGTGGTTCGTGAGTTCTAGCCCCGCGTTGGGCTCTGTGCTGACAGCTCGGAGCCTGGAGCCTGCTTTGGACTCCGTCTCTCTCTCACTCTGCCCCTCCCCATTCACACTCTCCTTCTCTCTCTCTCTCTCTCTCTCTCTCAAGAATAAATAAACATTAAAAAAGAGAAAGCAAAATCCCAACAAAAACAGAACCGCCATGGAGACTCCTCAGGCTTTGCTGGGGTTTTTCCTCTCTTCCTCCACCTCACCCCTACATTTATGGGGGTCGTTGTAAGGCTGTGTCCTCACGGAGAGTGATTAGTCAATGGTTTGGGGCAGCACAGTCTTCCCTAGGCGGAGGAGAGGGAGACCAGAGTGCCCTCACTGGATGGCCGTGAGCAACAGCACCTTCTCTGAAAGAGGGGACAGCAGGGGAAGCTAGAGACTGGCAGAAGGGTCCCACTCCCTCCTAGGCACCACCTGAATGTTGAGCCTCAGGCGGGAAGGCTACAGGGACAGGCGTGTCAAAATCACTGACTTTACGTGCCTTTTGGTTGATGTAAAGCTGGGCCACTATGTTTTCTTCTTCTCCACCCGACACACCTAGCCTACTCTTCCAGGATGCGAATGTGCTCGCGAGGACCACTCCGCGCCACCAGGGGACGTCGGAGACTTCCACGTCTCCTCGCGCAAAGGTCTCCTGTATGGCTGGTCGCAGGGCAGGAAGACCATGGGCTTCTCCCCAGTTCCCTGACTCCCTGGACAAACGAGCCTTCGGGGGGAAATTGAGGCTCTGTGATACATTGGACAGACCAGCACAGAGCAAATGACTCACTTGCTAAAGGTTATGCCCGTGCACCAAGAAGCCCGGGAACAGAGTCCAGAGACTCGAGCGTCATGTGTCGGGGCCTGTTCTGTCCACGTCTTTTGCCGAGGGACACATCTGGGCTGCGGACCAAAGTTGTTAAAATGTGGAGCTCAGATACCCTAACTGTGCACGAGCCCACTGTGTGCTCATCGGCGTGCTTTGGGCTTTCCACACGTACCTTGTGAGGTAAGCACTAACTTGCCATGTCATAGATGAAGAAACGGGGAGGTTAAGAAACTTGCCCCGGGCCACCCAATTTGTTTGCCGTGGGACTGAGATGAAAGCCAGGCTTCGTGGGCTCCAAAACCCAATCTCGCCAGTAGGGAGAACAGTGCTGTCTTTTTTGTAGGCGTATCGGCCCAAAGACTGGGCTCGGGGAAGGATAATGTAGTTAATGATGAATGCATGTGGTATAAAACAGATTCTGAAATGAGTCACGCACAATCTTTAAAAATCTCCTACTTACAATAATGTGAGACGCAAGGTCAAATTACTACAGGCCTATGATTGCTCTCTTACATAGACCGCCCACTCCTTTGCTCTCTCTTTGTTCCTTTGTGACCGCTTGGCAAAATGACACCCCATCTCTTCGCCTATTCAACTGCTGCACCTGTTCACCTGAAATGCGGCCAGAGGAAAACACACCCATGTTAGACGGTCTCCTTTTGAGTTCATGATCGTTATCCTCACGTGGGCCTTTATGTGAAATTTTTTTTTAACGTTTATTTAGAGACGGAGAGTGTGAGTGGGGGAGGGGCAGAGAGAGAGGGAGACACAGGATCCGAAGCAGGCTCCAGGCTCCAAGCTGTCAGCCCAGAGCCTGACGCGGGGTTTGAGCCCACGGACCGTGAGATCATGACCAGAGCTGAAGTCGGACGCTTCACCGACTGAGCCACCCAGGGGCCCCCTCATCTGGGCCTTTAAATGCTGCCCGACCATTACCCATACTTCCCGGTTCCTCTCACTTGGTTTCACACCTTCCGCCCTTTCCTTAAACCTGTTGCCTGTCTCTTGTCCGCACACTCTGACTTCTCTGCTATTGTGTCCGTGCTCCACGTGGGTGTGCGGAAGTCTCCACGGAAGATGGCCTTCAGCCTTTCCACCTTTTCTCGCCTGCATCGTTAATTGACGTTCCCCTCCTTACTGGATCATTGGCATCAGCATGACAACTGGTCTCTTTCTATCTTAGAAAAAGAAACCCCTCTTCACTGGCTGCCCTTCGTTCTCACCCACCTCTTCGCATTGCGGAGTCCTGGCCTCGTCTTCGGCTCTCTGATGTCTTCCGGCCACACTCACTTCCGTGCTGACTTTCAACTTCATATTCCAGACCAGACATCCATGCCCCCGACCACCTGCAGGCATCGCCTTGCCCATTCATCTCTCCTGACCCCACACCCAGGCCCAACCCCAACACACACACACACACACACACACAAATGCACACACATCACACACATACAAACCCATCTCCCCCCCCACCCATACCCTTCCTTCTTTGTCTAGTCCCCATCTCTCTCAGTTGCTCAGGCCAGACACCTGGACTTTTCTATTTCACATCTTACAGCCAACCAATCAGCAAATCTTGTGGGCTCTACCTTCAAAATATACCCGGAGTCTGGCTGCTTCTTGCAACATCTCTGCTCGACCCCTGGCTCCGGCTGTGAGCACCTCTCCTAGTGGTGTCTCCGCTTCCATCCTTGGCTCCCCCCGTCATTCTATTCTTAATACAACCACTAAAGGGAAAACATAGGTCAGATGCTGTCACTCCTCTGGCCAGAACCCTCGGTGGCTTCAATCTCGCTCAGAGTAAAAACCCAAGCTCTCCAGAGGGCGAGCAGTCGCTACAAGACTTGACCTCTTCCTACCTCTCTGAACTCGCTCGTCATTCTCCCTGGGATCACGCCACCCCAGCTGTGGGCCTCATCGTTCCTTGAGCATGCCGCACCTGCTTCTACCACGGGGCCTTTGCACTTCCATTTCCTCTGCCTCGAATACTCTTTCTCCGGCAACTGAGTGGCTCGTGCCCTTGCTTCCTTCAGGCCTTTAGGCACCTCTTTAGGGAGACCCTCCCTCACGTCTCTATTTAAGAATATAATCCTCTCTACTCCGTCCCTAATTTATTGTCCTCAAACAAACCAGATGTCTTATTTGTATAGGTGTTTATTGTCTGTTTCCCTCACTAGAATGTCAGCTCCCTGAGAGCATGGGATCATGTCTGTTTTGTTTGCTGCTGTGTTCCCAGTGGGAAGCCTCCTGCCCACACCTGTTGAATGAACTGATGGTCCATAGAAACACATGAACTACCCTTGTCACCCCCCTCCATTCTTTTCAAACAGAGCGCTTTACTAAAGCCTTCTTTTCTAACAGGATGGTTCTAGAACTTATTTGCAATTCCAGGTGCCGGCTGAATATCAAAAGGCTGGTGTGGTCTCCTGTCTCTACCACACCCTCCCTTTATCTCTGAGGAGTCCTTATCCCTGCTTGGGAGAAGCTCCTTTTTTTTTTTTTTTTTTTTAAGTTTATTTCTTTTGAGGGGGAGAGAGAGAGAGATGGAGGTAGTGTGCGTGCAAGAGGGGGCAGGGGCAGAGAGAGAGGGAGAGAGAGAATCCTACGCAAGCTCTGCACTGTCAGCACTGAGCCTGATGCTGGGCTCGAACCCAGGAACCATGAGATCATGACCTGAGCCAAAACCAAGACCCAGACACTTAACCGACTGAGCCATCCAGGCACCCCTGGGAGAAGCTACTTTGAATGATCTCGGTCAAGGCTGGCACCTGTCCCTCCCCCTCCTCCTCCGCCCCCACCTACCTTGAGCTGTCCAAGCTGTCTCACCCAGACCCAGGGACAGAAGCCCCCTTACATGGAAGAGCCTGTCTTTGCTTTGTGACCTGACCTTCTCTCTGACTTCTTGTGATCTGGGGCAAAATCTCCACCCACCCCACCCCCCTCCCCATCTTCCAAATGTGCTCAGTAGAACAGGATGGTATTAAGGCCAACCACGGTTTCCACATAACCACACAGCACTTGTCGCAGAGAGCTTGTTGGGAAGGATTCCAACTGCACACCATATCAAGCCAAAGTACAACCACATTTTTAATGAATCCGTGAAAGCAACTCAGTGCAAATGATAGTGGGTGTGGAGGGGAAAAAAAACCTCTCATTTACAAAAGATCTTTTGGGAGATCTTATCGATGCCACTTACTTTTCTGCTCCCGGGCCAACCCTTTGGAAACCCAGTGGCGTGCTGAGGGAGCCAGGACCTTGGCCCCGCGTGTTGGGGTCCTCTGTGGGAGTGTTTCTGAAAGGGCCAGACTGCCCCACCCCCTTGGGGGAGCTTAGGGCTGCCGGGAGCACCCGGAGGGGACGTGGGAGCACCGGGCAGACTCTGATGCCATAGATGCTGATGCTGGGCTGAGGGACAAAATCCAGCTGTGTCCTTCCGGCGGAGGGACCTGGGGCTCATCAACTGCCTCATCCTCTGGTTCCCTCCCCCGTGGATGGTCAGAATAGCACCTGCCAGTGGGGGGGGGGGGGGGGGTTACTGCGGCCACGCAGGTGCGCTCAGTTATCTCAGTCCCGTCAGTCAGTCAGGACTTACTGAACACTGATCACCGGCCCTTCCCTTCATGGAACATTCGTGGTTGAAAGCACACACGCTAAAAGGGACACGTAAAGATGCCATAAATCCCACCAGGTAACTAAAGGGCCATCCTTCTCTATTAGCCTGCTTTAAAAAGAATAATTTACGTGTGTTTAATAAAAACAGATATTTAATGTGTACATTCTAATATATACTTTCCTCTTTTTGTTTTTAAAGACTGGTTAGCTCCCCTCAGCCCCCCAAATGGAGCTCTGGCAGGCCCTGAGGGCGCAGGGAGTTGGGCCAGGCGTGTCCGGCTTCTAGGCTGGCCTCCCGAACCACAGGTGAGTCATCAGGTCGGTCAAGTTGGTGGGGCCGGAAGAGCCTGGCTGGCCCGGAAAGCTGCCTCCCAGGGCGGAATCCTAGAGAGCACTCCTTGGGAGAAGCTGGGAGAGCCTTGGGACAGAGGGTGTGTTCCTTCTGGGTTTATTTCTACATTTCCGCTTGGGGGCAGAGGGTGGGGGAGGGTGGAGGCCGGGGTGCTGGCGTGGGGGTGGGGGTTGGGGTAAGGATGAAGGCCAAAGGAACAGTTAAGTACGTTTGGAAAAATTGCTGTGTACTTGGGCGTGACTCTCATTCCGTCTTTAAAAGAAAAGGACAGTTGGGTCCTCCTTTTATAATTAGGAAAAAATGTTAAAAATGAAAAAAAAAAATCAACTACGTGGAAGACTTTTGATGATGGTTGCGGGACTCTGTCATTTGTGGAGTCCGAACCCTGACGGGAACCACTAATCTCGCGCTTAACACGGATGCCTCATCGTGTCCTCTGTTTCACCAGTGCTGACTTCCCGTCTCCAGATGGATTTGTTATTATTATGCAGGGGGCAGACCTTCCCCGGGGAGGCCCGGGGCAGCCACTTGGTCCCAGGCTGCTGCTGCTGCAGAACCCTCGGTTGAGCACCCCAAACTTCCTCCATGAAGTTTTTTTCAGAGGTTTAAGTGGGAGGTGACAGCTCACATTTAGAAGGTTCTTCATGGCGTACAAAGCGTCTTGTTTACACTTTGAATGTGACCTTCACCACGAAGCGGGGAAGATAAATTTTGTTACTGTTAATACGCGACTTGTTAGTGAACCAAAGCTCGGAGAGGTTAAGAAGCTTGCCAGACGTCACACGACCAATTAGAGGCAGAACTGAAATCTCTGGGTTGCTTGCGGGGAAAGCTCATGATGTGCCTCTGAAGTTTCCAAGCCTTGTTACAAGTCAGATTATCTCATTTGCCTTTCTAACAGCCTGTGCATTAGGAGGGTGGATGTTGTCATCTTTCTCTAAGAGACAAATTAAGGAAGGCCCCCAGTGTCGCGCAGGGGCAAGGGGCCGAATGTAATGCCAAGATCTCTTTGCTCTCCTTCTAAGTGTCGCCTCCAACGTTTGTGCGTATCATGAGCAGAGGTGTGTGTGGGTGTGGGTGATGTTACCAGACGGAAAAAAAATAAAATAAAAGGAAAACGCTACATGAATTATTCGTCTCTGGGCAACAATTGCTTCACAGCTCGGCTCAGAGAGCTGGCAAGTCCCTGATCTCAAGCTTAAAAATGAGGGAATAAGAACCTCAGATAAGCGCGGTGGCTTTGCTCCCCGCCCGTGTCACATCCGTTTGCCCTGTGCTTCTCTGTTCCACACTGGCTGCTCCTTTCCCGACACTCTCCCTGAGAACCCGGAGGCTCATCATCACCTCTGCCGTGCCCCCGCTGCCATGCCCGTCCTCATTCTATTTTGGATCTCTAGAAACACCTATGAGCCTGACTTCTCTTTCCAGCTCTCTTGGGGAGAGAGACCTCAGTCCATTTCAAGCAGTGGAGACCGTCGGGTTGAGCTCTGCACGGAGTGGTCCTCACTGCTGCTCCCTCGGTCCCCAGCGGTGATCAACTGTAATTGGCTGGATGGGTGACCAGTATCTGCCACCCGGAGCCGGTCCTGGGCACAGAGAAGAGGTGCCACGCGGTCCCCAGGGGAAGGAAGTCGGCTGTGAGCGAAAAGCCTTGCCGGGTTCCCTCCTCTCCGGGGTGGACTGCGGGGCCAGTGGGAGTAGCCGTCTGGCACACACGTGAATGCTAAGGGTCACCCTTGCTCTCCTGCCACTGGGCCGGCTCTCCCCAGCTGGAAAGATGTGCCCAGTCTAGCTCAGGAGCCGTGTGGAGACCTCCATGTGGCCAGCCCGTGGCCAGGGCCCCTAGTCGGGTCCCCCAGGTGGCAGGCCTTTTGCAAGCCAGCACCCAGAGCCCCGGGATACTGGTGTTCGTCCTGGTACTTGCTGTTCACGTGCCCTGTCTGGCTGCAGCAGGGGGTGGGCGGGCAGAGGGGCTGGAGGGAGACTACCCACATCCACGGAACAAAGATAACTTGGCTCTGGCGTGTCAGAAGGGGCTGTTTTCTGCATTCTCCACCTCCACCCAGATCCCTCAGCGGCTTTGATGTGTTTCAGTGTCCCATCCCCCATCACCTTCTAGCACCTTCTGACTTGTCAAGAAGCATAATGTAATTGGCAGAGACGAGATAAAAGAGGGGTGTGTGTGTGTGTGCCGGGCGTCTAATTTCCTTCCACTGCCTTATTCTCCCCCCCGCCCCCAGATTTCTAATTGCATTTGAGAAAGAATAATGAGCATCAAATAAATACAGAGCAACTTACCCCTGCTCCACCTGTGGGACACCGCCGCCTGAGCATCATAACACAACAGCAGAAGCAGCAGCGTGTTCCAACACATCTTTTGCTCCAAAAAGGTGACACTTGTCCTCGAACCCAATGGGACCTCAGGAGCTACAGGTATGCCCGTGCTGGTCCTCCCAGTGTGAAGGTAGAGTTCTTACCCCCCTTCCCTTTACAGAAGTGCAAAAGGCGTCCTTTCCTGCCCCAGAAGGGTGGAGGCAGAGACTGCCTCTTAGGGGGGTGGGGACACAGGAATTGGGACCTCTGCTAATTCGACTCTCTCTGGGATTGGGGGACCGGGCTTCCACAGAGAGACTCTGTTTTTGAGCACATCTGGAGTGACTCACGGGGCATGTGATCTCCTTGGCAGTGGGGTGGATAAATATAATTTCTGTACTTGAGTTCCATGTGTTGGATGGACCCACTGGAATTTTTCTTTAGCAAACAGACTCGTGGAACTTGTTAGAGAGCCCGGCAGAGAGCTGGCTGCTGTCCGCATCAACACACACACACACACACACACACACACACACACACACAGCAGAGCCAGGGGTGTAGACTGCAGGAAGAGCCAGGAGGCTTGGCTGGCAGACCAGACGCTGGGGCTGGCAGCCCAGCCTTGCCTTCAGGACAGCAGAGTCATTGTGGTGTCCGGGCTGAGTGTCACTTGCTGCCCTTCCCCTGAGCTGGACCTCGCCATGTTGGTGCCTGGGGCCGGCTCTGAGAGCCTTCCCCAGGTGGCAGGGTCAGCGGATTGTGAGGGGCAGAAGCAGAGCAGTGCTGTGGCACGGGGGTATTGTATATGCAGGTAACCATCCAGGGACCCACAGGTGACCCTCTCCTCCCAGTCACATTCATGACACCCCAATTTCTGGGCTATGTCTAGCTAGACCTGGGACCAAACCGCTTTGATTCTCCTGAGCAAAATGGTAGTGTTTTCC
The DNA here is from genome assembly GCF_027475565.1 of Acinonyx jubatus. Lineage (NCBI taxonomy): Eukaryota > Metazoa > Chordata > Mammalia > Carnivora > Felidae > Acinonyx > Acinonyx jubatus. The sequence goes on along the minus strand of NC_069383.1, from coordinate 17,877,459 downwards.
TATGATCTTTTTGGGGATGACTATTTTTATTGAGGTCTAATTGACATATAACATCGTGTAGGTTTAAGGTGTGTACAACGTGACGATTTGATTCGATGGCCTTCTGTATTGCAATAAGATCACCACTGTGGAGTTAGCTAACACCTCTATCGTGTTACGTAATTATCATTTCTTTTTCGTGGTGAGAACATTTAAGGTCCGTGATCATTTTTTTTTAATTTTTTTTAACGTTTATTTATTTTTGAGACAGAGAGAGAGAGAGCATGAATGGGGGAGGGTCAGAGAGAGGGAGACACAGAATCTGAAACAGGCTCCGGGCTCCGAGCAGTCAGCACAGAGCCCGACGCGGGGCTTGAACTCACGGACCACGAGATCATGACCTGAACCGAAGTCGGCCGCTTAACCGACTGAGCCACCCAGGCGCCCCCGTGATCATTTTTAAAGTACTGCCATGGACACCTTGGTTTTTGTCTCATACCTTCTTGACCTTCTCCGAAATGGTAGATGTGTAATGCCGGAGCTTGAAGGACATTTTAGGATGACTTATGTGCATGGTTTCCCACCTAAAGAGGTGGTGCCCAGGGTGCAATGGCCCCTGGAGAGACCTCAAGGTCTCTCTGCTTTGATCAGAACTGAATTTTTTTTTTTTTATCCGTTACAAGAAGTTGCTTGAAAAACAAATTTGACTATAAAATTTGAAAATCACTGATCTGGGATGCCTGGGTGGCTCAGTCAGTTCAGCGTCCAACTTCAGCTCAGGTCATGATGTCACAGCTTGTGAGTTCGAGCCCCGCGTCAGGCTCTATGCTAACAACTCAGAGCCTGGAGCCTGCTTCGGATCCTGTGTCTCCCTCTCTCTCTGTGTTTCTCTCTCTCAGTGTCTCTCCCTTTCTTTCTACCCCTCCCCTGCTCATGCTCTGTCTCTCTCTGTCTCAAAAATAAATAAACATTAGAAAAATTTAAAAAAACCCACCGATCTTACTAATATTGACAGTAGCTATTGGGTGCTTAATTTGTTTCAGGCACTGTGCTAGGCCCTCCTTGTCTTGACTGATTTAATGCTTGCATTGAGCTCTGAGGTCTGTACAGCACTGCTCTCCTGTCTTGTAGGCATATACTGTGAGTCACAAATGTAATTTAAAAATTTCTGGTAGCCCCATTAAAAAAAGTGAAAAGAAACAGTATTATACCAATCATAATGATATATTTTATTTAACCAAATATATCTAAAATATAATTTCTACATGTAATCAATATACGTCTCAACAGAGTCTTTCCTATTCTCATGTGTATTTAGCACAGCACATCTCAGTTCAGAACAGCCACATTTTAATTTATTTCCTTATTTTTCATGTTTATTCCTCTTTGAGGGACAGAGAGAGAGCATGAGCAGGGGAGGGGCAGAGAGAGAGGGAGACACAGAATCTGAAACAGGCATCAGGCTCTGAGCTGTCAGCACAGAGCCTGATGCGGGGCTTGAACTCACAGACCACGAGATCACGACCTGAGCTGAAGTTAGAAGCTTAACCGACTGAGCCACCCAGGCGCCCTCAGGACAGCCACATTTGAAGGGAATGCTTACATATATGTGGCTAGTGGCTACTGCACTGAGCAGAGCAGGGCTAGGAGAGGTTCTGTCACCAGATCACCACAGTAAGTTTGGTTATTGCCTCACAGAGGTTCTACTTTCTTAGCAACTGTCACATGTACAAAACAGTGTTATCAGTTCTAGTGTCCATGATATACATCGCATCCCCAGGACATACTTATCTTATAACTGGAAGTTTGTACCTTTGACCACCTTCACACATTTCTTCTATCTTTGGCAACCACCGATCTGTTCTCTGTTTCTTTTCTTTCTTTTCTTTTTCTTTAGGTTTTACATAGAAGTGAGATCATATGGTTTTTGTCTTTCTCTGTCTGGCTTATTTCACTTAGCACAATGCCCTGGAGTTCCATTCATGTTGTTGCAAGTGGCATGATTTCCTTCTCTCCTATGGCTGAGTGATATTCCAGTGTGTGTGTGTGTGTATGCACACACACCACCTCTTCTTTATCCATTCATCTGTCAGTGGACACTAGGTTATTTCATGTCTTGGCTATTGTGAATAATGCTGCAGTGAGGATGGGGGTGACATGGTTGGATCAAATGATAATTCTATTATTAATTTTTTGAGGCCCCCCCCCCATGCTGTTTTCCACATTGGCTGCACCATTTTGCATTCCCACCAACAGTGCTCAAGTGTTCCCTTTCCTCCACATCCTCACCAACATTCGTAATCGCTTATCTTTTTGATGATGGCCAAGCTAACAGGTGTAAGGTGATATCTCATTGTGCTTTTGATTTGCATTTCTCTGGTGATGAGTGATGTTGCACACCTTTCACATACCTGTTGGTCATTTGTATGTCTTCTTTGGACAAATGGTCAGTTCTTCCGTCTGTTTTTTAATCGGATTGTTTTTTTTGGCTACTGAATTTGTATGAGTTCTTTATGTATGTTGGATATTAGTCCCTTTTCAGATATATGATTTACAAATATTCCTTCCCATTTTGTATGTTGCCTTTTCATTTTGTGGATGGTTTCCTTTGCTATTCAGTGTACTTCTTTTTGTTTAATTAGTTAATTTATTAGTTCAGAGAGAGAGAGAGAGAGAGTGCACACAGAGGAGAGGGACAAAGGGATGAAGAGAGAGGACCCCACCACTACAACATGGCAGCAGGAGGCAAATGTCTAGGTTCTCCAGGAGCCTCACTGAAGGCTCAGAAACCCCTGGCCTAATACACTGACTTTTTCACGCTCTCCTTGTTTTTCTTACTCACGCAGCAATTCTGTGCACACGGGCTGAGACCAACAAACCCTGGGCTTCTGTGATAACACAGTAAACCCCAACACTGGAGCTTCCCAGAGTTACTGATTGTGTAAAGAACACTTTGGGGGGTGGGAAGGATGTTCTACTTAAGGCAACAGCCTTTGAGTCCATTTTCACCTCTGAACTCCCGCTGCCCTTACCCGTGTACCTCTGATCAGCAGCGGTTGCTTTACAGCTTAGTCATACCTAACCATTTACTGAGTTCTGACCACACACCTGATTTTATTTCATTCAGTTTTCATGGCAAGTCTGTTTGGTGGATGCTATAACAGAGCTCATTTTATGTATGGCAAATTGAAGCTTAGAAAGGATAAACAGCTAGGGTCATACAACTCTTCAATGGTAAATACTCGTATAAGCTACCTAGCAGGGGCTGAGATGAAAACGAAACGCCAGTGAAACAGCTTCTACGCACCGGAAGCATCACGCAGCAGAGGGACTGCGGGGCTGGGCCCTTGCCATATAGAGTAATAGGTGGGGGAAGCTTCGGTCATTTTGAGGGCTTCAGCACCGAAACGGGACAGTCAATACCCATTGGTTTGTCATTCACTAATTCATGCATCTATTCTTTGGGCATCAACTCTTTGAGTTGATCAGGCAATAGGCATATCAAACCGAATGAGGGGTCGTCCCCAGCATCAAGAATCTGTATTGTAATCAGGGAAATTGACACCTCCATAGATATTTAGAACATGCCATGTTAGATTTAATGATGGAGGATCCTATGGTAGGAAATGAGAGGGGAGAGTTATCAGGGAAGCCTTCTTGGAGGAGTTGAGACCGGAATTAGGTTTTTAGTGATGAGTTGGATTTAATTAGGTTGTAGGAGAAGGAACAGTGCGGGGGGGGGGGGGTGGGATAACCCGAAAAATGGCACAGAGGGGAGAGACAGGTTGATGTGTATGTGGAACTAAAAGTGGTGGCCTTGTTGGAAGATCAAGAATGAACCAGGCGGCAGTGGGAGGCAGGCTGGGAGGGAGGCAGGGCCTAGTCAAGGAGAGCCTTTTGTGCCATTCCCGGACTGTGCGCTATCGGGAATAGGGAGTCATCGAGGCCACCGTCGGGGGAGTGAGGTGGCCAGCTTTATGGTGGCTGTGCTGCTGAGGGTGGATTTGACAGGGTAGAGGCCAGTCAAGGAGAGAGCAGATACGAAGCCCTAGGGAAACATGATAAGGACCTGAAGCAGGGCCAGGGCTAGTGGTGAATGTGAGGAGTGCATGACTTGAGCAAGCTGGAAGTGGTAAAGTCAGGGGCACACGGTGATCTCACAAAGAGCTGAGAGAGGAGAGAGGGGGCAGACCAGAACTTCTGGGGTGTTCCCAGCTGAGACTGTGGGCACGGAAGGAGGAGGTGCTAGTTTCGGGGATGTTGTGACTTCATTGTGGAGGTGTGGAGTTTGTGTGCGGGGCCCGCGTTGCTTGGTTTCTAGGCACTCGCTCCCTACTGTGCCCTCGGTGCCGTGCAGCTACTGTTTACCTGTGAGCCTTGGGGACGGCTTCTCACTCTCTGAGCACTAACCTCCTCATACGGGGGTTCTCTGCTGTGGTCTGCAGCAGTAAGGATGGGAGACAGTGTAAACTTTTCTCAGAGAGAAGGGTTCTTTTAGATGGATTGGGATATGAATGAAAATAGATCCCCCATTGGAAGGAAATATGGACACCATGGCATAACTCTTTTGGGGTCTCCCCCCTTAACCAAGAGGGGGCCTTAAGCTCCCCTCTTTATCTGGTTGACTCCATTCATCCTTTGCGTTCTGGCTCAGGTGTCCCTCTCCCTGGGAAGCCCCTCCTGGCCTCCCTGCCTAGAGCGATTTTCCCAAGGGAGCATATTTATAGCGCTGTCAACCTATCCTCTGTATCTCAATCCATTTGTAATTTTACTTTGTGACATTAAAAAAAAAATGTTTTATTTATTTTTGAGGGAGAGAGTGTGAGAGTGTGAGCAAGCGAGGGGCAGAGACAGAGGGAGACAGAGGATCAAAAGCAGGCTCTGCCCTGAGAATGTAGAGCCTGATTCAAGGGCTCGAACTCATGAACTGTGAGACCATGACCTGAGCCAAAATCAAGAGTCGGACGCTCAACCGACTGAGCCACCCAGGCACCCCTTTACTTTGTGAGATTTTGATGAAGCCTATTAAACTGTAGATTGTAAGCCCTATGAAGGCAGGGGCTATGCCAATGTTTGCTCACCATTGTATCCCCAGTATCTTCTGACACTTAGTAGGTGCTCTGCCAGCAAGGCAGCTGGGCAGTAGGGGTCTCTGTCAAGGTCCTGGCAGAAAACAGGTGGCACTCTTTAAAAAGGAGCTGAAGCATCTAACGAAGAGGCTCTTTACAAGGAGAGAAAGCGTTAAGGGACCAGTCCAGGGACTCATCACAGTGGAGGCTGTTACTATGTGGGCGGGATCAAAATAGGTCCCCCAAGAAGATATTTTGAACTCCTAACCCCAGTTTCTGTGAACATGATCTTATTTTGAAATAGAGTCTTTGCAGATATAACCAAGTTAAGATGAGGTCAGTTTGGGTGGGCCCTCATCCCATGTGACTGGTATCCTTCGAAGAGGGGACACAGACAGAGACACATGAGGAGAAGACGGCCATGTGATGATGGAGACGGAATGGGAGGGATGCACCTGTAAGCCAAGGAATGCCAAGATTGTGGGCCATGATCCGGAGCTAGAAGGGGCAAGGAAGGATCCTCCCCTATGTGTTTCAGGGGGAGCGTGGCCTTGCCAACACCTTGATGTCAGACTTTCTAGCCTCCAGAACTGGGAGACGATACACTTCTGTTGTTTTCAACCATCCAATATGTGTCGCTTTGTCACAGCAGCCACGCGACTCTCCTACACCCTCCCTCCACCTGGGGGACAAAGGAAGGAAATAAACTGTTTGAAATGAGCTTTAGCAGAGAGGCCACTGCCAAGAGCTGGGGCCCAGGTGAAAGAATACAACCACTGCCAACTACGGTCCAGCAGGGAACAGGGGAATACACACCTTGACCTCTCTCCTCTCCCCCTTTCTAATTTCCCTCTCCTGCTTCCATTAGTCTAACCCATCTGACAGCCAGAGGGCAAGGGAGTGGGGCGATGGGGTCTGTAGGTGTCAGCCTCCTGGGCACACAGCAGAGTGGCCAAGGGGGAGAGTGATGCGAAGGCCGGGAGAATAGATCCCATCCCGTAAGTAAGTAAAATGAATGGGAGCAGGACAGAGGCAGAACTCCAAGATCACTCTCGTTTCTAGTTTGGGAACGGACAGTTTTATGGCACTGCTCCGTTTCTATCATGCAGAGAAAAGAGAGGAGACCTAGGTTTTAAGAGTTGGGACTTTTGTGTCTGGCTTCAAGCCCTGCCCCCCTGGCTCAACACCCAGGTTCTGAGTCTTATGAAGCCTCCCTCTCTGCGTGGCCAGCCGGCACCTTTAGGCTGGATTCTATTTTAAGGCTGTAAGTGAGGTAATTTGGAGTGACAACGGAAACACAGCTGTAATTATGAAGGGCCAGCCTCTAAAGCAGAAAAGTCACCGGCCCTGAAGAGTTGCCAACACAAATGACTCAGTAGTACGTGCACGTTTGTGCCAGGCCGGGCCAGGACACCCCCCGGCAGCACAGAGGTCCCCTGCACACAGTGTAAAAGGAACATTCGGGTGATTCAGCTCCTGTGGCGACGTAAGGCCTCCACATCCAGGCGTTGGCAGCTCTATGGGCCCGGGCAGTCATTTGGGGGAGTAAAGGTGAGGCCCACCAATTGATGGGCCAGTTGAACAAAATGGGCCGGACCTCTCCTCTGGTGGACATGCCATCAGGCTCAGGCTGGGCAGCAAAGCCCCGGAAGCCGGGTTTACATGTCACCACAGCATCTGAAATGCGATCAGTTCAGCCGCCTGGCTCCCGCATAGATGACGTGACCGCGTGGTCTCCATTGTAAGTGCAGGTGCCGTGTCTGGGGAGGCCAGAGAGTGGAGAGACTGTGTTTTTGTTTGACTTGTCCAGCCTGGGATCTTTGTGTTTCTCAGATTAAAAATAGCCAGTTAGACCCTTTGCTTCTAGCGTGTGTGTGTATGTGTGTGTGTGTGTGTGTGTATGTGTGTGTGAGGGAGGGAGCTAAAACAGGGACATAGCATGCATTCAGATTTCACTGGAACAGATTCTAGACATTCCTATCCATCCCTTAGGCTTCCTAACTCTATTCGTGATGCTACTAGTCCCTCTCAGAATTGACCCAGTTGTCTTTATATGACAAACAGGTGTCCACCCCTGCAAGCCACCGTGGAGAAAACATCAGTGGTGGCACTGTCCTCTGAGAGGTTCCAACTTTTTTTTGTTCTTTAGCGAAAGCAACTGCCAAACAGGATCCCCCAAAGCAAGTTACCAGGGAGTCTGAGATAGGCAGATAGGTAGACAGACAGACGGACCGATGGCCCCATCCAATCCAGTGCTCCTGGGGTTGCCTTGCCTGAGGAAGCAGCAGAAGGAGTCTTTGCGGGAGGGGCTCAGATCTTCAGTATGGTTTTCTTCTTCTTCTTCTTCTTTTTTTTTCAATTTTATTGAGAAATTATTGACAGACATCCCTGTAAAAATTTAAGGCATACAGCATGATGGTTTGATTTGCACATGTTGGGAAATGATGACCACAGTAGCTTCGGCTAGCGTCCATCTTCTCGTAGAGGTAGAATAAAAAGAAAAGAAATTCTCCACGTGAGGAGAACTCTCAGGACCGACTGGTCGGGACACCACTGTCCTCAGCAGTGTTAGCTGTAGTCCCCGCACTGTATGACGTGTCCTTAGGACTTTCTTATCTGATAACTGGAATTTTGTATTGTTTGACTGCCTTCCTCCGATTCCCCTCCCCCTGGTATAGTTTTCTTGACTGAGCACAATCCAGAGGGATCCCTGCTGTGGCTTCCAGAAGGCACTCTGCTTATGGTGACTACATACCCTGGGGAAGTAAAACTCCTCTCCAGTCCTCAGCCCCTCACTGCTGTTGGCACGGCCGGTGAGGGCTAAATACCGTTTGATCCCTCCTCAAGACTTCTCATTTCCTTTGCATTTTGTCCTCCAATGCCCTACCTACATACTAATAAGAACTTGGATATTTTTGGATATTTAAAGGCAAAGGAGCAAGGGCCTTAGAAAATATCAGCTGGATTTCTAGTTACTACCAACTAGGGGATGTTGGTTGAGGCATGCTATTTGCACTACAAACTGTAAAGAGGGGTGTCTCAGTTACACAAAAAAGTATAAGTCACACTTGCTCAAAGAATTATGACCTAGGGGTGCCTGGGTGGCGCAGCCGGTTAAGCATCTGACTTCTGCTCAGGTCATGATCTCGTGGTTCGTGAGTTCAAGCCCCATATCAGGCTCTGTGGTGACAGCTCAGAGCCCGGAGCCTGCTTCGGATTCTGTGTCTCCCTCTCTCTCTGCCCCTCCCCGGCTTGTGCGCGCGCCCGTGCCCTCTCTCTCTCTCTCTCTCTCCTCTCCAAAATAAATAAACATTAAAAAAAATGAAAAAGAAAAAAAGAATTATGACCTAGAAGGCAAGACATTTAATTAGAAAAAAACTTATAGTCAAGGCAATATCTGCGAAGAGCAGTGGGTATTAAATGTGTGACACAGCCCTGCAGTATGTTAATCCACTGGGATGTTGGGAATGTTTGTTACAGGAGTTAGGCCTACCCTGACTAATATTCTGTGTGTGTGTGTGTGTGTGTGTGTGTGTGTGTGTTGGGGAAGGTGGGAGTGTCAGAGAGGTGGAGGTGGTGGTTGGGTGATTCCAGAAGGAATTTCTCAGAATGGAAAGTTCACTGGGGTGGGCGTCTTGGCTGTTCTCCGGCTAGGATTCCATAGAAGGCGAAGACATTGCCGAGACTTTATAAAGGAGGAAGTGATTGGCGTCCCTGCAAGTTAAATCCCGCCTCTTGCCCTGAATTCTCGCCTTGCAGGGATTTGATGAATGGATGTGAAAATATGCTCCGAAGCTGTCACTTACAGTAAATGGCGGGTCGGCTCTGCTCGGAGCCAGTGGGTGGCTGGGCTGGGAATGGGGAGGAACAGCCAGGGAGGCGTTGGACGTCCGTGATCCCAGCAGGCTTGGGGAAGAGAGGCTAGTTATGCAGGGAATTTCCTGCCTCTGCAACCCCTAATGCCAATAACCACAGCTTAGCAAATTTACCTCCTGGCCGCTTTTGGTAAAACTTCAAAACAGTGCCTCAGAAGCTCTTTCAGGTTTGTCCTTAAAATCCAAATCCAGTCCATGGCGGGTTACTTTCTGAATCAAATTTTGGTAAATAACTGCCAGCTAGTTGATTTTCATCAGCGATCAAGGGGGAAGAAACTTTCCTTTTTCTTTTCCCTCTTAATGCAGAAATGCTGGGGAAAGCATTTGTTGCGGAAAGAAGAGAGGGGTGGAGGCTAGGGGAGAAGTTAGAAAAATATCTTGGTTTTCGGATGGCATTGTCAGGGCTAGGGGGCACCAGGGGCTGGGCCGGGGCAGTCAGGCGCTCCTTATACATGGGGTTGTCATTTTAAGAGAAGGCTGAGAGCAGCTTTGGGAAAGGACCGAGAAGGAGTCAAGTAACTGACAAGCCCCACCCGGGCCTGCTGTGTGGATAAATGAGAGCGATGAGCACACGGACCTCCTCCTGTTCAAGGACCCAGGCAACAGTTTCACTCCCTATCTTGGAAAAGCAGAGTGGGGAGCATGTGTGTGGGAGGGTGTACGTCTTGATTCGAAGGCGCTGGGAAAACAGCAGGACATGAGGTCAGCCAGTGCACATAAGGTATTCCTGGGGTGACCTTATGGGGTGACCTGAGGAACAAACAGTGTCTGAAGGGGACGCCTAGGAATCTGAGTGGCTTGGGTAGAGGCCATTTTGTTGCAACATCTACACTTGGTTGTCCCCTTCCCTTTACTCGTGACCCTGTGCAGTAGAGATCAATAGAGAGATCGGACTAATTAGGAAAAGGGAGAGGAGAGGAGAAGTCTGTAAGAAAGGAGAGATCAAGGGCCAAGCTAGGAGGGATGAGAGGAGACCAGGAGGGAATGGGGTGAATTTGCGTCCCCCCAACTGCTCTGCCCATTGTATATCCCGTGTGAGGAGGCTACATGGGTGAAGGGAGGCCATCATTGGTGGAAACCCGTGCCCACAGGGGGCACGGCAGTAATGATTTAGACAATTAGGGCTTCCGGTCTTCGCAGTTCAATAACTATGTGTTGACTAAATCTTAAGGCAAAGTGATTATTTTGTTTTTTAAAATGTGTATCCAAATGACTCTTCTCAGTCTTTTGTATGCATGTCCAGGAGGAGTATAAAAGTCCCTGACTGTGGCTGAATGGATGCCCGACTTCATGATGGGCTTTGTGCACTGCAGTTAGACCTTCAAGGTGTAATATGGGTGTGTTAGACAAAATAAGAATCAGAAAGAATAAGAAGGAGTGTTAGGAATTCATTCAAGGTTCTGTCTGTTGGGAGTGCTTTGGAGACCTGGTTAGTGGTCCCCCACGGGCGGTAGTCCTTCCTTTCTCAAGGGAGATCAGTCGTTTTCCCACGCAGTGCAGAGAAGTTGGCTGAAGCGGATACATTTATTTACATCTCACGGTGCCCGCTGGCCGCCTTCAAGTTGCTCCCAGTGGGGAGAACAGGAGAGCATCTTTCCTTTGAGACTAGGAGTCATCTGCTGAAGCGAAATGGGTGTGTTTCTTGTACCACAATAAGATCTCCAGTCTTTGCTGGTGAACCCGTAGGTACAGAGTCGCATCCTTGCGTATGAGGAAACACCCACTTTTGCCCTGCGATTTCAGAGGTCATTGTCATAACCCTGTGAAGTAGGTGCTTGGCAGCAGCTTTTAGAGAAGAGGTTGAGTTAGAGGGTTTTATGGTTGAAAGGGCTTTAGGTCATCGAGTACTTCTCTCTCTCTCATCTTGCTGTGACCTGTGGAGGGTGACTGTCCTTAAAGTTCATTTGAATAGAGAATTGAAATAGGCACCTGAAGCCATTTGCTAAAAAAAAAAAAAAAAAAATCAAATGAACATAATAACTCCAAACTAAAACCAATGCAAGTATCCGTTAATAAGAGAGTGGATAGGTGTGCCTGGGCGGCTTAGTCGGCTGAGTGTCCGACTTTGGCTCAGGTCATGATCTCACGGTTCGTGAGTTCGAGCCCCGCGTCGGGCTTGAGGCTGTCAGGACAGAGCCACTTAAGATCCTCTCTCCCCTTCTCTCTCTGCCCCTCCCCTACTCATTCTCTCTCTCTCTCTCTCTCTCTCTCTCTCTCTCTCTGTCTGTCTCAAAAACAAATAAAAACCATTAAAAAAAATAAGAGTAGATAAACACAATGTGTTACGTTCACACGGTAGACTATTATCCACCAGTAGGAAAGAACAAATTACTGACACATCACGGGTGAGCCTAAAAAGCATTATATTGAACAAAAGAATATGAGGTTGATATGATATATATGATGTTGAAGAATAGGCAAAGCTATATATACTATGGCACTAGAAGTATAAAAAAGAGGTTACTTCCTGGAGTGAGGGAGGCTATTGCCTGGAACAGGGCAAGAGATAACTTTCTGGAATGGTGGAAATGTTTTATATTTTTATCCAGGGGAAATCTGTGTGTGTGTGTGTGTGTGTGTGTGTGTGAGAGAGAGAGAGAGAGAGAGAGAGAGAGAGGAATGATTGAGCTGTATACTTAGGGTCTGCACATTTTACCAAATGTAAATCGTACCAGAAAAAAACCAAACCAGACCAAAAAACAAGCCTCAAAACCAAAACCCAAGCAACGAACACATACGGAACGGGAACTATGCGGTTAACCGACTTAGAGACGTGTATTGGTGGTATGTTCATGTAGCAGATCTAATAGTAAGCAACCCTTATAGAAGTCCCGTGCCTAGCATTTTAAGTAACTTGGGCACAGCACTTAACGTCTCTGAAGTGTACTTTTTTTCCTATCGAAAGAAAAAGGGGTTCACTTATTCATTCCACGCGGAATCGGCCACGTCAGATGGCACCGGTCTAGCAGTGGAGAGGACACACAGGCTCCAAATACAGACCTTCCTGTTACTCTGCCAGCATAGTGAGCCCAGAAACACAGAAAGAAACGGAGCTGCCAATGCCTGCCCTGCCCTGTCTCCCTTTTCCTGCCTTTCTGCTGCAGCCAGCAGCATACTGAAAAGGCCTTATGTTCAGGCCCAGACGGGAGCTTCTTCCCCTCGTCCGGGGCCTGCTGTCCCTGTGCTCCTGCCCGCTGGCCCTGAAGTGGTCTTTCTGTTTGGTGAAGGAGTTTGAAGCCAGAGAGAGAGAGAGAGAGAGAGAAGAGAAGAGAGAAAAATAGAGAGGAGACAGAGAAAGAGAGAGAGAAGAAAGAGAAAAGAGAGGAGACAGACAGAGAGAAAGAGAGAGAAGAGAGAAAGAGGAAACAGAAAGAGAGAGAGAGAGTGAGTATCTGAGGGCACTGGACTCACACCCAGCCCCGGTCCCTAAAATATGTGGCCAAGAATCCAAGTGTTACCTCCCCTCAGGGAGACAAATGATAGAGATCCTCCTTGGGGCTGTTCCAAAGAGTATATAGAGATACCAACCCCTCCCCAGCCCAGCCCACTACCCCAGGCCACAGAGCTGGCCCTGAGCAGGGTCCTTTTATCCTTTCATTGCCATGGAGCCTCCAAGAGGGAGAGAAGGGGACCGTAGGCTTTGGGCCGAGGCACCCAAGCAGCATCCGGGTAATTTTCCATCTTGCTTCCTTTACTCACTCATTGCCTCCTGATACAGGGAGGCAGACGAGTTATGTGGCCCTTGTTTGCCGATGGCAAAACAGGCTCGGAAGATGGAGGTGTCCTAACCGGAGGTCCTTGGCAAGAGGCTACACCTGCCTTCCCTGATTGAGCCTCAGGATCAACCCAGGAGACAAGCTTATCTCTTTGACCTGGGTGGAGTAAACAGGCCGTGGCCAAGGCATTCTCCTAACCGGGGCAGGGCTCAGTAGAAGCACAGATATTGGCCCAGTAACACCATAGATCCTTAGACAGGAAGGGACTGGAGATCAGAGACTCCAACTCTATTCCATAGACCAGGAAACTGAAGCCAAGATGGCGAGTAACTTGCTGAGGGACAAAAGCCAGTCAACGACAGAGCCAGGGAAAGAGCACGAGTGGCCGTGTAAACTCAAATTCCCGAGTCAACGTGATGGGAATGATCCCACCAGATTCGCTCAGATACATCCGGGCTTCTTAAGCTCAGCAGGATCCCCGTTTTGGGCTGCAGGGTTCCTCATCGTGGGCCACTGGCCTGTGCATTGGAGGGTGGTGAGGGGTGTTGCTGGTCTCTGCCCACCAGATGCCGGCAGCACCTCTCACCCCAGCTGCTACAACCCAGGATGTACCCCCACCACCCCACCTCAGACATTGCCAAATGTCCCCGGGGCTACAGAATCGCCCGTGGTCGAGCACTTCCGCCACAGAGAGCCCCATCTTTCAGCTCCGCACACAAGGACGCGCTGTGATGCACTTATTTGCAGATCTGTCTCATGCATGAGTCTGAGAGTTCTCTGAGGTCACAGACAGGGTCCCATTCACCTTTATGTTCTCTGCGTGTGGCATAGGACTTGGCATGGGAGAGATAGGCCGTAAAGGGTTTGAACGACGGAATGGGCAGCTCACGGGGAGACCCTGAAACGTAGACTTTCACTTGCTGGGTGTCTAGTGTTAGATGAAACCCCAGCCTGGAGGGCAGCCAGAGGATATGACCTTCCTGACCTTCTATCAGAGGGAAGTGGGGGCCTCCTGTTCATCTGCTTTGTCATCTACTGTCCTGGCGGGTTTTTTTTTTTTTTTTCCTTGAGTTCCTTTTCTCATGCTCCAGGCATAATTATGCAGCTTCTTCATTCTTACGACACAATGGAATAGATACTCTACCAGAGAGGTTTTTCTCACTGGGGATAAAGCCAGCATTCTGGCATGTTAAGCCTTGAGATTCTCATGTTAACAAAAAAGCCCCCAAATGCTGCCATTTAGCAACCATGAGAGCCTCAGGGGAATATTTGTTATCGAGTCATATAGTTTTGGCACTGGGAAAATCACAAATAAACTATAAGGAAAAACCCCTACCACAAAATCCGATCTTCTTGTTTTTCTTAGTCTCAGAAATTTTCATCAGTGTTGGCTTTGGGCAAGTGGGATACTCCTCTGTGTCTGTTTTTCCAAACAATCCAATGCTTGAGAGGGTAGAGTTCTTTTTTGTAGGGGGAAAAAAAGGGCTTTCAGAAGCCTTATATGAAAGTTACAAAATGTAAGTTCCAGTGAATCTTGAAATTCACTGCAACTTTCTCTTTTATGGTTTGCTTTGGGCAGAAAAAAACCCAGCAGAGACGGAGAGAAAATACAAGTATTTGGTTAGATAGGTCCCGCAGGGGAATTAATTTAACAAGAAGATGGACGGACCTTTCCAAGGACTTTACTGGTCAGTCAGTTCAAATGGACAAACAGATTTCACTGTGATTAGTGAAAGAGAACACAGTTAAAATAGAGCAAAAGGACCATAAAGGGAATAAAGACATGGCAATGAGGGAGGAATGGGTGGTATTGGGTTATATTACTTTATATATAAATATATTAATGTTTATTTATTTTTGAGAGAGAGAGAGAGCGTGAGTGGGGAGGGCCAGAGAGAGAGGCACACACAGAATCCGAAGCATGCTCCAAGCTCTGAGCTGTCAGCACAGAGCCCAACGTGAGGCTTGAACCCACGGACCCTGAGATCATGACCTGAGCGGAAGCTGGTCACCCAACTGACTGAGCCACCCAGGAGCCCATATTGGGTTAATATTACTTTTAAGGGGAATCTTACCAGGCTGCTCTGCATCAGGGACTACTTCATAACGCCCTCGTGTCTGGCCCTCACTGTGTTAGAATTCACGTGATTGCTTTTGGGGCATCTGGGTGTCTCAGTTGGTTAAATGTCCGATTTTGGCTTGGGTCATGATCTCACAGCTCATGGGTTCGAGCCCTGCGTTGGACTCTGCCGACAGCTCGGAGCCTGGAGCCGGCTTCGGATTCACAGTCTCCCTCCCTCTCTGCCCCTCCCCCCGCTCACACTCTGACTCTCTCTCTCTCAAAAATAAACATTAAAAAAAAAAAAAAAAGAATTCACGAGATTGCCCTCAGCCTAAACTTGGGTAGATGCCTGTTTCTCAGGGATGATGACCCCTGTTTATTATTAACTGGTTTCTCTCGGAGCAGTGGGAGATTTACCAGGACCAGAAGAGGTCCCACAGAACCAGAAGTCTTGGGGCCCAACTCAGATGAGGACCTCCGAACAGGACCCACGTTCAGGATGGGAGGGTGGAGAAGTGTCAGATGATGTGTCAGGAAAAGTTGGGAGACAGTTTGCCACTGGGGCTTCTGGTAAAGAAGTCACTGGGACAGGAGGTGGACCCCTGGATGGTCTGGGACTGGAGCAGGTCTGGGCAGCACCAGAGGGAGGAAGCCTGGACTTTCTCAGGGGTGGATAGACTTACAGAATTTTGATCAGGAAGGGCTTTAGGCATCTAAATGAACCTTGCAGTTTTTAGATGGGGCAGATGGAGATTGACATAGGCAAGCCAGAGGTCTCCCTCCTAAACTTCACTATCTCTTCTAATATTTATTTATTTTTTTTTGAGAGAGAGAGAGAGAGAGAGAGAGAGAGGAGGGAGGGAGAGAGGGGTAGAGAGAAAGGGAGACACAGAATCCAAAGCAGGCTCCAGCCTCTGAGCTGTCAGCACACGGCCTGACATAGAGCTCAAACTCATGGACCCAAGATCATGACCTGAGCTAAAATCAGACGCTTAACTGACTGAGTCACCCAGGCGCCCCGGCTTCACTATCTCTTCTAAGGAAGTGGTCCCTGTTTTATTCTGAGACCATAGAACGTATTTATTCGTTTTTTTAGGTATTCAGCATGACCTCAGGCAAGCGAGTCTGAAGCAGCCAGACATGAAGCATTCCCAGTGAGGTTTATCTCTGACACTGTTCCATGCCGAACACAGAGCTACATCATTCTATGTGCTTCTGGCGGGGACCCCCATAAATCCTCATCTGCAGGAAAGGAATTCTGTCGCACTTCAGGTGACCAGCCTAGGACCGGGTGGTGGCCAGAGCCATCTGGGGGAGAGGGTACAGGAGACAGGGGTGAGAAGGGAGAGATGATGTGGTTGGTCGCCAGATTTAGCACATCCGAAAAAAATGAATGATTTTTTAGTTTAAATATGTTCCCCAATGGGGCGCCTGGGTGGCTCAGTCGGTTAGGCGGCCGACTTCGGCTCGGGTCATGATCTCGCGGTCCGTGAGTTCGAGCCCTGCGTCGGGCTCTGTGCTGACAGCTCAGAGCCTGGAGCCTGTTTCGGATTCTGTGTCTCCCTCTCTCTGACCCTCCCCTGTTCATGCTCTGTCTCTCCCTGTCTCAAAAATAAATAAAATGCTAAAAAAAAAAAAAAATTAAAAAAAATATGTTCCCCAATATTGCACAAGATATATACTAAAAATGTATTCAGTGTTCATCTGAAACTCAGATTTAACTAGGCGTCCTGTGTTTTATCTGGCGATCCTTTCTTGAGACTGTTGGCAGCAAGGGAGCCTGAATCCTTGCTGATGGTGGTGAGATTGGGGGTGTGGCTCTGCCCCTATTTCAGATGAAAAGATGGCCTCCCGGGTCCTCCTTTCTCCTTCCTCCTCTCATCTGCCTGGGTTTTGAGAACAGACAGGAAATCCCATTGCCTCGGAGACGTCCAGGCAGCAAAGGAAGGAGAGAGGAGCTCTTGCAGGTCATTGCTACAGCACATTTCTTTCTCTAGTTCCCTTTTGTCTTGCGCCAGCGAGAGGAACAACACACCCTTCAAGGATTTGAGGACAGAAGGAAATGTGGCTAGATAAAGCTAGCACCCACTGTAGCATGTGTCCTGGGGAGATAATGGCTCTGAACCTGCTAAAAGAAATGGCCGGCTTTGTTCTTGAATAATAACCAGCTGGCAGCTTTGTCCTGTCTTCTCGACAGCTGGGTGAAGAGATTCAGATTTCAGGGGAAAGCAGTGACGTAGGGCTGACCATCGTGGACAGGGGGTGAGGTGGGGTGGTGGGCAATTTACCACACCAGACAACCCCCTATAGGGTGATACAGCCCCTTGCTACAGAGTATTTCCCCATTGCCTGTCATAATGCCCAAAGTTCTACCGTTAAGTCTTAAGACTAATGACCTTCTCTTTTAAAAATGCACGTAAGCCTGGGAAGCACAACATACTAAGCCAGTATCCTTTTAGAGTGAATTAGCTCTTTAGAGTGTTTCTAACCCCACGTTTGGCTGAGAGCAGAGTCTTGGGGTTATCGGATCCTAGGGCAGGTAATGCTTGTGAGGACGAAGTGGCAGAGCGGTTGACCCACCGAGAGAGAATATGAAGAAAGCCCAGAAATTAAAGGGTTCAGGCAGTTTCAGGAGAACAGGGGAAGGCAGGGAGAAGGGGGCCGGAGGGGGGTTAGGTGGGGTGAAGCTCCCTGCCTTACCACCGTCTCGGCTGGTGCTCCCATGAGTAGAAGTGTCCCTGGCTTTCCAGACAGATTTGGGTTAAGCATTGCCAAGGTCTGGGCGACTGAATTCCTGTCCTGCTCTACTGCGTCAGTCAGAACGAGTCAGTTCTGCTCAGTTGTCACCCCTGCTGCCAGATGCCAAGAGGACACATGAGAGCCTGGAGAGGAAGGCTCTGCTCGGCCGAAGCAGGGAGAGGACCCACATCCACCAGCTTGAACCTCACAGGGTCTTTTGGTCTCGTGCAGCAGCAAGTTCGGAGTAGCCGGGATGGGCTGGCTTCGTGCTTGAGCGTGCCGTCCGGGATATGGACACTCTCCACGGTCCTGCAGCAGACGAGGGCGAGGGGTAAGGACTTGAAATCAGTGCTAAGTAAGCTGCAATGCCCCGGAAGGAAATCACTAGAACATAGGCTAGCCCTGGCATTCGGGGCCTTTTATCCATTTGAGGAAAAGTCTACCATGCTGAAGTTTTGGTTTCCAGCTCTGTTTACCTTGATGAGTGGTTGAATTTTTTTAAAATGCTTATTTAATTGGGGAGGGGGGGGTGGCAGAGAGAGAGAGAGAGAGAGAGAGAGAGAGAGAGAGAGAGAGAATCCTAAGCAGGCTCCACACTCAGCATGGAGCCCAAAGTGGGGCTCGATCCCACGACAGTGACATCATGACCTGAGCCGAAATCAAGAGCTGGATGCCCAACCGACTGAACCACTCAGGTGTCCCAGTGGTTGAATGTTTTCTTTCCCACCAGATACTTGACCCTGTTTAGTCTTCACCCATAGCTTCCCCTCTATTTAGGAGGGTCCCAGCCACACTGAGGGGGCCAGTTCCGTGTGTGGATATCAGTGGATTCTCTGGGCACAGGATGATTTTTCCCAAACCCTTCACCCAACACCTTTACAAGAGAGCAGTGGTCAGAACTCTTGCTTGTGCTGCACAGAGAATTCTTATCCACAGCTAGCGCGCTTTCATTTTATTTCAGAAGACTAACGCCCCAGAAGAGGTACGGCGTGTGCCTTGAAGGTCAGAAAGCTCGGATCTGCTGGAGGAACACACGCAATTTTCCATCGAGAATGGCTTGTGCTCTCCTCCTCCCCCCCTAGAAGCCCTATCAGTCCCAGAGAGTTCCCTCTGCTCAGGCCTGGCCAGCTGACAGAGTAGTTCTAACTCAGATAACAGCAGAATTTGGAGTGTGATAAAGCCAGTTGCAAAACTCCCTCCTCGGATGGATAGACCATCACATAAATGAAGATTAGGGCTTCTAGGGCCAGCGCCTGTACCTGGACTCGAGCCAGCTCTCCTAGAAATGTGTTCTCTAGAATGCGTTCTAAAGAACGTGTAGTGTTTCCCCTCCGTGTGACAAAAGCCGTCTGATTGAGTGACGGTAAGAGCTTTGGGATCAGGAGGCCAGAGTTGAATGGTGCTGTACTTCAGGACTTAGGCTCTCAGAGATTGTTTTCTCCTCTGTGAGGAAGGAATAAAAATCCTGGATTGCCTCTGTCATAGGGAGGCCATGGGTGTGAAAGCATGTTTCCAAAGCTGAGCTTTGGAAGTACAATTCCCTGACTGTGATCACAGTTGTGGGTGGAGAGTGTTGATTTCATAATCAAGGGGCAGCCCATTCGGTTGATTCTGCCCCTACTGTCCCGGCCTTAGACAGTGAGTGATCCCTAAAGCAGTGCCTCGAACACCGCAGCTGCTAATCAAAGTCAAGGCGACATGAATTAACCTCAATAAACCAATGGCAAATGCTCCTCATCTCTACTTTAGCTCACCCCAGGACTTGGGACGCTGGGGTCCAGCCGGGCTGTTCAAAGGGATTGTCCGTTACGGGACATCACACATCGCTGAATGTGCCCACGAGCAGAGGCTGGGCACCGGTAAGGCGGAGTCCCGCTACATAAGCCCCTCCGCATGAAAGGACATGAGAACCCACTTCCCTGGCAACCCTTCTCGGCTACTAGAAAGTCTCTCTTCATTTTCTGACAAGAAAAAAAAATACTAGTATAAAAAATCATTGGTTATCTCCAAAATGATCAAATAAAGGCAGTTTTCCTGGTAAACCTGTGGATTCTGGTATCCTGTGCGTTGACGTGGGGGACACAAATGGACAGAAAGAACAATGGCTGATATTTACTGAGTCACTACTATGTTCCAGACACTGCCTGAAACATTTACACATATTACTGCGTTTAATTCTTACAATAACGCGCTGGGTTGAGTACTCTTACGACACCCACTTTACAGATGGGGAAACAGGTTCAGGGAGATCAAGGAATGTGCCCGTACAGCCAGGAAGTAGCAGGGCTGGGCCTTAGACCCAGAACTGTCTGATTCCAAAGCTCATGCTCTTAACCACGGTGCAATTATTTGACTCTTTGCCTTGTTCTTCTCCTCAATTTGTAACTTGCAATCGATCCAAGTGAAAATGTATCCCTTGTGCCCTCCTGCCTTCTTTCTTCTATTGGGCAGCCCTGGGTTAAATTCCGTAGTCAGGCTCTGCCACACTGGAGGAGACCAGGGTTTGGTGTTGAGCTCCGTCTGGCCCAGGCAGGCTTTAAAGCTGTACTCAGGCTGGCTCCCTCTCTGGCAGTGATTACCGCCCCCCGCCGCACCCCCCCCCCTCCCCGCCAACACTAAGGGTGCTGAGATGTCCCTGGCAGTCCTTGTGGTGGGCGGGGGCACAGAGCTGAAAGGGTCAGGGACAGGATGTTCTGCCACCATGGGGCATTCTCTGAAGCTGGGAGGGCTTCTTCCACACCTTGCCAGCACTGCCCCCCAGCCCCAACCCCAGAGGCCGCCCAGAGCAGAGCTGAAGTCTCTCTTCTCGCTTTCTCCTTCTTTGAAATGGGCATCCTGATGGGATGATGGGGGCAAAGGGATGAGAATATGCATTTTGCCAATTTTTTTTTTTAACTTTTTTTTTTTTTATTTATTTTTGAGACAGAGAGAGACAGAGCATGAATGAAGCAGGGGCAGAGAGAGAGGGAGACACAGAATCAGAAACAGGCTCCAGGCTCTGAGCCGTCAGCCCAGAGCCCGACGCGGGGCTCGAACTCACGGACCGCGAGATGGTGACCTGAGCCGAAGTCGGACGCTTTAACCGACTGAGCCACCCAGGCGCCCCGCCAATTGTTTAAAAGAAAAAAATGCTCGGAATCGATCGCATGCCCCCTCGTTCCGCAAGCCTTGCAGCAGAACTTCTGGCTGCTCCTTCCCATCGTTCTTAAATCAGTGCTAAAGTCACATCCCCAAGTCTTCCTTGAAGATCCGGGCCGGATAAGGGTACCCTCCCTCCATGCATTCTGCTCTCACAGTGCATTATTATTGCAACAGTGCTAGTTAGTGCCTCTCTTACCAGTTTGCGTGTTGGTCTCCACCTAGCCTGGAAACTCCGTGAGGGCAGGGCTGCATTTCCTGGCACATAACAGATACTTACCCATGTTGGTTGATCTGGACCATAAAACTGAACTGAAGGAAAGATCAATATCCATTGCAAAGGTTTTGTTGTTGTTGCTGTACATGTGTATGTGTTTGTTTTTGAATACTCGACTCTTTTCACCCCTAAAAGGAGTTTTAGATGTCTTTAGAAGTTTATTGGCCTCACTCAGACCTCTGGGTCATAATTTAGTGTTCCAGAGAATTCTAAGGGAAAAAAAAAATTATTTGCTTCTGCAAACCCTATCGTCCACTGTTCTGATAAAGGATCCCAGCTGTGACAAGGAGATTATTTACTTGAAACTAACGAGCAAAGCTAATTACTGCAGTAGATTGGGGCAGGGACAGAGTGTACCAGAGCAGGCTGTTGGCAAATGTTCCCAACCCTCCAACTAGGCAACGGGGCCAGTGAGCCCACTGGACGTGCCGGTGCCTTTTGGTCTTCTAATCGCCTCCTCAATAGCAAACAGACTCTAAGACTGTGGTTTGGGACTCAGTTGTCTGACAGGAGCCAAGAATGAATTTCTGTGGCTTGTTCTTCTTCTCCCTGGTTCCAATTTTTGTAGAATATGCAATAAAACAATTAAAGTCTGACTTTGTGGAGGAAGTGGGATCCACTCATCACGTCTCCAACTTCGTTTCTCACAACTTGTGCGTGGCTCCTTTCCTCTAGGACAGGGAGCCTGCTTCTTGCCTGTTCCATTCTCTGCCTGGAGTCTGAGCCACGTCCCGCCCAATGCAACTCAAGCTCACCTGCCAGGAAGTCATTGCCACCGACCCCACCTGACGATGCGCATGCCCCTTTTTGGCATTCTGAGCTGTGCTTGTACCAAGCCGCCAAATCCCATTCTAATGAACTATGTGGGACATCCAAATTCTTTCCTCTTGGTGGAATTTTGTTAAAATTAGAGCTGAGAGAAGGTAATAGTGTTACAGGGTAAGAATCAAATAGATGGATGAAATTAAATAACATAAAGTGCCTAGGCTAGTGCTTGACATAACCTATACACGTTTAATTTTTTTTTAAGATAGAGGGTGAGAAAGAGTGCTCGTGTGCATATGCGCGAGCAAGTGGGGAGGGGCAGAGGGAGAGGGAGAGAGAGAGAGAATCTTAAGCAGGCTCCACACTCAACGCAGAGCCTGACGTGGGGCTTGATTTCACGACCGTGAGATCATGACCTGAGCTGAAAATCAAGAGTCAGATGCCTAACCGACTGAGCCACCCAGGCACCTCCTAGACATTTAATTTTAATACATGTCTTTAGAGCATATATTGGGAGGGCCAGTCCTGTTCTCTCTACTGAGTACACACACACACACACACACACACACACACACACAAGCACGAGCACACAAACAGTGGTCTCTGCTTTCAGATGGTTGGCCATTTTGAGGAATGATAAGACACATATGTGTGACAGTCTAGAGACAGTCTTCATTCATGTGACGCATAGGCTACAGGGAGAGAGCAGGCATGGAGAGCAGGCAGGGGAGTGCTAGAATTTAAAACGAGGCGAAAACAGCCAAGGGTGAGGCTAATTGGAAAAGGCTTACTGGGGAAGGACGGTCTGAAAGTATAGGTATGCTTTTGCCAGAAACTATTGGAGAAGGCACCATGGGCATGAGGAGGGGGTGGGGAAGCCCAGAGATGGTTACCATGGCAACAAAGGATGAGTGGACTCAGGGGCAGGGTCCGCGGGAGCCAGGGGTATGATGGCACCCGGGGTTGGATTGTTAGTGAGACTGTCAGGAGCCCCAACAATCATGGCTTCATGAGAGGGGTTGGTAGATGATGGGCATTTCAAAATCTGCATGAGGACAACATTGGCTTTGCCTGGAATTCTGGAGTGAGGAGCATTACCTAGCTTAAGGTAGAAGCAGGCAGGGAAAGGGTCTCTGTGTTTAAGAGGAATGGGGCTGAGGGGCACTCTGGGAAATGGCAGGTTTGGCCAAGGTGACGGTGGAGGCGAGAGGTGAACGTGGCCTACAACAAAGGTGGTTTAGCACTAGGGACTGAAGCCTCACATTACAAACCATAGCTGTAGGAGAAAGCTCTAGGGCAAAAAAGAGTGGATACCCCCCGCCTCTTCTTTCCCCCCCACAGAATTAGCAAACACATTCTGTGCTTGGTGCTTTGGGTCCTTAAGGACAAATAAGGAATTGTCATGGATGTATGTTCTTGGAATTTTGTTTTTTAACTGACAATAGAGAGATTCTTCTCTCTGCAATTGGTCAAAATAAAGGGGAAAAAAAGTCGTGGAATCAATATAAACATAGGAGCTATACATCTTAAGCATTTTATTTTAACTTAAAATGTAAAATGTACATTCATTCCCTAACGTTTTAATGTGGAGTCTAGGCTTTTTCTCTGACCATGAGCTCCTCATTTTCTTTCTTACCTGAGCCACTTTCATAAGGATCGGTAGTGACCACTGATCATTTGCTACTCCTTCCACTGAGAGGCGGAGTTCAATTTTCCTCTGCTTGAATCTGAGCTTGTCTTAGTGACATGCTGGGATTTCTATGGCAAGACTTGGAACTCCCTGCTGGGCTCCTTAGAATGTTCTTCTGAGAGGCCTGAGCTCCATGAGGCAGGTGAGAGCTGCCGGGTAAGAATTTACTACCTTAAGTTCTCTGGGCTTGAAAGGCCATACATGCGTGCTCCAGAGGATAGTCCCAGCTGGGCTCAGAATTCCGGGCATCTCCGTGAAGGCACACGCATGTGAGTGAAGGTGGCTTGGGTTCTCTCTCATTGACATGACCTGAAGCAGAACAATTGCATGGCTGAAACTTGTCTGAATTCCTAGTCCACAAGATAGTGAGGTATTACAAAATGGTGGTTGTTTCAAGCCACTGAATGTTAGCATAGTTTATTACATAAATAGACACCTGGAATTTTATTGTAAAGAGGCCTGGATGCATGTTCATAGGACTTGGAGAGACCTAGAGATCAGGCAGGCACGTTGGAATTCTGAATACTGCCAGAGTCCTCCAGAAATTGATCACAAAACGCGGGGCGCCTGGGTGGCTCAGTTGGTTAAGCTTCCGACTTCAGCTCAGGTCATGGTCTCACGGTTTGTGAGTTTGAGCCCCACATCGGGCTCTGTGCTGACAGCCTGGAGCCTGCTTTGGATTCTCTGTCTCCCTCTCTCTCTCTCCTTGCCCCTCGCCCACGTGCGCGCTCTTTCTCTCTCTCAAAAAAAAAAAAAAAAAAAAAAGAAATTGATCACAAAATGTGATGATCATACAGAAGGTGTTTGATCCTCCTTACTTTAGCTTTACCTTCCCTGCCCTTGCACGTGAAGGGTCTCCTATATTTACCTTTCCTAGATAACCTTGCTGGAAAAGTGTCGGCAGGCAGAGTTAGATATATAAATGGTCAGCCCTATCATTTCACCCATGTGACATTGTTGCAAGAATCTGTTCTTCAGTGGTCCGTGTCTGTCTGCCTCCCCAGGGCCCTGGATAGTCTCTGAGGTCAGGGACTACATTTCCTGTTTGTTTGACAGGAAACAGGGGGGCAACGGCCCAGTTTAGAGAGAGCTGGAGATTTCTACCTCAATGCTAAGGCTCCTATTGATGAACCCTTGGCCAGGTCTGGCCCTTGGGTGTGCAACTGGTGTGGTTGCCCAGAGCCCCACACATAGAGGGACTCCGTGCTTGGTTTCACGCTCTGCTATTGCCATCTTGAAATTCTTCATTTCTTAGTTTTTGAACGAGGGGCCTGTCAGTTTCACGTTATGCTGGGCCCTGAAAATTACACGATCAGTTGTGCCATGATTCATGCCGCGTACGGTCAAGACCAGGAGCTGTGGCTATTTCATTCGTGTTACCTGCCCTGTCTCACAGAAAACCAGTGGGATGGTGGGATCAGTGAGGAAGGAAATGCCACACAGAAACGTGAATGCCATATTCTTCTTTCCCTTGTTAGAAGATAAACTGAGGCATCTCAAAAACTTTAAGAGTTTATTTGAGCCGAAATCGATCTGAATCGGGCAATGCCAAGTCGGAAGTGGTTAGGAGGGCTCTGCCCACAGAAGCCAGGAGAAGGAGACAGTGAGGAAGGAAGGAAAAAAAAAAAAGGAAATTATTTAAAGAGCTGTAGCTTAGAGCCTAGTTGGCTCTTTGTGATTGGTTGTCCTTACTGTTTTGATTTCTTTTTTTTTTTTTTAATGTTTATTTATTTTTGAGACAAAGAGAGACAGCATGAACAGGGGAAGGTCAGAGAGAGAGGGAGACCCAGAATCTGAAACAGGCTCCAGGCTCTGAGCTGTCGGCACAGAGCCCGACGCGGGGCTCAAACTCACGGACCGCGAGATCATGACCTGAGCCGAAGTCGGACGCTTAACCGACCGAGCCACCCAGGCGCCC
The DNA here is from genome assembly GCF_027475565.1 of Acinonyx jubatus. Classification (NCBI taxonomy): domain Eukaryota; kingdom Metazoa; phylum Chordata; class Mammalia; order Carnivora; family Felidae; genus Acinonyx; species Acinonyx jubatus. Next base: position 17,852,231 of record NC_069383.1, on the reverse strand, counting down.
CTGTTTTGATTTCTTAATCTTGCGCCATTACAAGATTTTGGTTTGCTTGCGTAGGCCGCTTTGGCATTAGAGCAACTTCAGTCTCATGGCTTTCTCATTTAATTCATCTAATATGCTCTATATGACGGATTCCCAGCCCCCTCATTCCAATTGACAGAATGACCCACTCTGGCAGGGGGTGGCTGGGTGGCTGGATGGACGAGTTGGGAGGGATGCTCTGCCCAGGATGCGGTTAGAGGCAGACAGTGCCCTACAGCTCCGTCCCGAAGCAATAAAACCCAGACTGTGCTCTCAGCCCTCCTTGCTAGAAACCAAGCTGAGGAAGCTCCTTTGTCCGGTAGCTGGGTTTTCCAACAAGGGGAGATTTGGGGCAGCGGGGAGCCAGAGTGGAGCAACCACTGGGGGGGCCAGGCACCCAGGGCTTCTAAGAGAAGGAAGAAATGAAGAGCAAGGCCCCCCTCCCCTGGGGCTTCAGTAGAGATACAGGATGCTGGGGCAGGGGTTAAGAAGACCCAGACCCACTCCTGCCCCAAATATGAATCCTACTCTCTGGCCAAGTGCACCCTCCTCCTAACAAACCTTCCCACCCTTGGTAATCATTTTAAAAACTCTTCTGGGGCGCCTGGGTGACTCAGTCAGTTAAGCGTTTTGACTCTTGGTTTTGGCTCAGGTCATGATCTCATGGTTTGTGAATTCAAGCCCTGCATCGGGCTCTGCGCGAAGCCTGCTTGGGATTCTCTCCCTCTCTCTTTGCCCCTCCCTTGCTTGCTCTCTCTCTCTCTCTCTCTCTCAAAATAAATCAATAAACATAAAGCAAACAAACACTCTTCTGCTTGCTTTCAGCATGTCCTCCCACATACATGCTCAGATCCTATGCAGCTCTCTCTCCTGTGTCAAAATACCCTCAGACTGGGGTCAGAGGTTACCGAGCTGATAATTCTTCACCTTTTCTCTTTGTCTTTCCTGCCCTAGAACAGTGATGCTCAAAGCCTGCTGATAAATTGTTAGAAATGCTAATTCTGGGGCTCCACCCCAGACTTACTGGATCCGAATCAGAAACTCGGGAAGGCTGGTAATCTGCATTTTAACAAGCCCTACAGATGCTTCTAACGATCACTAAAGTTTGAGACTCGCCTCTCCTGTGGAGACACATGGCTGGAATAAGGCCCCTTACCAGCACCCAAATTTTCAGAGGTGACACCTGTGAGATGCATCGCGTAGCCTTTTTGCAAGGGTCGGGGGCGGGGCGGGGGAGCGAAGCTGTACTAACTCTTTTAGGTACAAAACCCCTCCTCCACCCACACGCGCACGCATAGAGGGGGAAAGGCTTTGCTTCTCAATCTTTTATTTCACATCTGTTTTCTGTGCTTGGGGTTGTTTGAACAAGAGAGTCAGCGTTAGAATCAACTTGCACGGAGGGCGTCTAGAAGGCAGGTGCGGACTGCCACTTTCAGTGCAAGCTGAGAACAAACACAGCACCCGGAGCCCAGATCAGCCTGCTGCTGCTGGAGGCAGAGGTGGAATTTCTGTTTTGCTGGGAGGGTCCCCCCTAAAGCGCGGCCTTACCTTGGGGCCTTAATTAGAAGCAGCGGTGGCCCTCAGGCCTGCTGGGTCTCCGTTTGATGGGACTGCACAAAAGAGCTGAGATGGAAAACGAGATCTTTTGTTATTTCACACATTCTGCGAAGCTTTCTCATAAAAGCCCCCTTTCCCGGTTCTTATTTGCCGTCACTCGCACCAGGGTAGTTTTAAAAAGGTTTATACGGGGCAAACAGGTGGTAATATCTGACTTTCCCTTGTTTGCCATAGGCTGTCAGATTCAATTTATGTAATCTCGGCCCCACCTCGTCCCTCTCCAGGGGCCCTCTCCCTAACCAGCCTCCTTCCCGTTCAGGCCCCTGCCTTTCCTGCCCCCTGCCCCCTAGGGGTGTCTCTCCTTCCTCCTAGGGTCTTCCTAGAGATGTCCTGGTGTCTCGTATTGGCTTGGATTCTTAAACATTTTACTTTTTTTTAACGTTTAGTTATTTTTGAGAGAGAGTGAGCGTGAGTGGGGGAGGGGCAGAGAGCGAGGGAGGCAGAGGATCCAAAGCAGGATGCCGAGCTCGAACTCACAGACCGTGAGATCATGACCTGAGACGAACTTGGATGCTTAACCTACTGAGCCATCCAGGTGCCCCCGGAATCTGAAACATTAAAAACAAACAAACAAAAAAAATTCAATGTAAGTGAAACTACCCATTCGACATATAGGTATTTTAATTTTATAATTGCACCCTCAAATCGACCTGATAAATCAAACTAAAGAACTGTGGAGATTTTCTTATGTTTTCTTTTTTCTTTTTGTTTTAATACCAATATAGGCAATAGAAGATATACCACAGGCTGAGGGACACCAGCTGTGAGCTATCTGAATGAATGATAAGACGCCGGAATGCGAAGAGGTGTGACCATCTTCCTGGATCTGCCTCCTGTGTTGTGATGCAGCTCTTGGTTTGTGGTGAGTCCTGACTCTCTTCCATGTGGCACTTAACTGCACAGCAGAGTACCCTTACCCGGGTTAACAGGAAACATAAAAACGGATGTCTCATGACGCGTCAAAGGGGTCTTGTACCTGGACCTATGGAGCTGCATTGATTGGATGGTCTGACATTGCTCTGTCTTGACTCTCTGGATTTTCACTTTGTGGGTTACTTTTTAAAATTAAAAAAAAATTTTTTTTAAACTCACTTAGCTCCCTTTAAGCACAAGAGTAATTTATTGGGGGAATACTGGAGTATCTCATAGGCCAATAGTTACAGCCTAAGCTTCATGAAGGCCAGGAAGCAGGAAGTGGAGGGAAAGTCATCAAGAACCTAGTTGGTTATTTCATCCCCACTCTTCTCTCTCACCTGGGCTCTTTTTCTTCTTTTCTCCATGTTTGATCCATGTTCTTTTTGATGTTTGTTTTTTTTCTCTGTAGACCATCTTTTACCTGTTTGGCATGAGCACGGATAAACATGGCTGCCACAAAATGGTGGACTGTTCCCTAGTTCCAGGGAGATCCTTGAGGTTGTCCCGAGTCCCAGTAGTTGGTAGAGAAGCTGAGTAATCTAGGTTGAGTCAGTTGTGACCTAGTCTGTGGCCAGGGACAGAGTCATGTAATACCAACATTACTGCTGTGTTTCATTTCATTAGGTAGAAATTTGTTCTGTTAAGAATTATCACAAATTTGGAAATAAGGCAAAAGGAGGACAGCATGTCCTTTTAACGTCATAGTGGAGCATTGTTTAACCCCTAAGAGTTCTTTGATTATCTAGGGGATGTACCTTTGATTCACTTTCTGCTAGTGATTAAAGGTCCAGACTCTGTGAAGTTTACATGATAATTTATAGATTTTTGTCCAGTAGATATTCAAATTATTTCTATCTGGTAGAAAATATAACCAAAGCTTATGGTTTTATTGTTCAAACACATGAACTAGTTTCGTACCTAACCTAACAATCTTATTCCAACATTTCCTTTCTTTAACGATGATAAAATCCTTCACCCTATGCCCCTCCTTTGAACCAGCCCCCCCCCACCATCTTGCTGATCTCCTCATAAATAGGTTTCTCAATCTTGGCATATGATTATTTTGTATTTGTATGAGAACCATGTTAACTTTTTGAAAATTGTATTTTCATAATTCCCAGAAAAAGGGGGAGGATTGGATCAACACATCAATGGTATCTATTATATTTTCCTTTCTGGTTCCTGTGACTCTCCCATTCCCTAATGGCTGCCACAATATTTTACCAATGATCTGGTCTTTTGCTTTAGTGAAAGTCCAATGTCAGTAAATTTCTTTCAGTCTTTGTTAGTCTGAAATATATTTATTTCATCCTTGCTCCTGAAAGAAACTATCATTGGCTATCTATTTGAAGGTGACACTCTAAGGTGACTCTCTCTTAGGCCTTTGAAAATAGTATTCACCTGTCTTCTGGTTTCATTTGTCGCTGTTGAGAATTCAGAAGTCAATCTAATATTTATTCTGTCATGGGTAATTTTTCTCTTCTCTCTGGCTGTTTTTTAAGGCCTTCTTTTTCTCTTTAGTATTTTGTCTTGGTAAGAATCTTAATGCAGATTCTTTCTTATTTGTACTTCTTGGAATTCACTGGGCTTCCTGACTCTGAGGATCTGTGTTTTTCATCAGCTCTTGGAAACATTCAGTTAGTATCTCCTCAAATATTACTTTCTTCCATTATTTGTATTATCTTATTCCCAAATTCCAAGAAATAATACATTAAATATCCTTACTCTATCTTCCATTTCATATAACTTCTATTTAATCATCTTTCTTCCCCTCTGTGCTGTATTCTGGATAATTTCTCTAAATCTGTCTTCCTGTTTACAATTCTTTTTTAAACAGTGACTAATATTATCTTCTGCCCAAAAAACATATGAAGCATTTTCATCAGGAAAATGCAAGTCGAAATTATTAGTGTATTATCAGGATGGCAAGAAAACAAAGGTGGTTTCAAGTGTTGATAAGATTGTGGAATATAGTAACCTCACTGCTGGTGGGAGTGTGATTTTGTATGACTCTTGAAAAAAAAATTTTTTAATGTTTATTTTTGAGAGAGAGAGAGAGAGAGAGAGAGAGAGAGCGAGCATGAGCAGGGGAGGGACCGAGAGAGAGAGGGAGACACAGTATCCGAAGCAGGCTCCAGGCTCTGAACCATTAGCACAGAGCCTGACACAGGGCTCAACTTCATGAACCATGAGATCATGACCTGAGCTGAAGTCAGATGCCGAACTGACTGAGCCACCCAGGTGCCCCTGGTATGATTCTTTTGGAGAACAAATGTCATTATTACCAATGTTGAAGATTCTCATACCCTTTGAGCTAGCACTTCTACTGATAGGTATGTAACTAACATGAATACAGGCACATATGCACTAAGAGATGTAGCTTGTTCACAGCAACAAGATTCATAATGGCTCCAAACTGGCAACAGCTCAAGTGTTCCTTAAGAGGAGAATGATAACTAATTTGTGATGCCCTCATACAATGGAGAACTATAGCAGTGAAGACAAACACACTCTAGCTATAAACAGTGATGTGGATCCATTTCATGAGCATAATGTTGAGTGAAAGAAACCAGACTCAATATATTCTGTATGAGCTCACTTATAAGCAAACAGAAAAGAAACCAAAAAGTTGCAAAGGAAAACTGTTGTGTTTAGGGGTGAAAACTAAGGGTAAAAACTACTGAAAAAGGATAGGATAACTACAAAAGTCAGGATCATGATTAGCTTTGGGGAGGGTGGGATAGTGTACTGAAAATAGGAAATTAGGTGTAATGGGCAAATGAATGGGAAAATGTAACTTATCAAAACAGACTGAAAAGTAAAAGAAAAATGGAATAGTTCCATAATCATTGAATCAAATAAATTGAATTAGTACTAAAGAATCTGCCCATTGCAGGGCGCCTGGGTAGCTCAGCTGGTTAAGCATCCGACTCCTGATTTCGTCTCAGGTCAAGATGTCACGGTCCTAAGATTGAGCCCTACATCAGGCTCCAGGCTAGGCGTGGAGCCTGCTTTAGATGCTCTCCCTCCCTGTCTCCCTCTGCCCCTCTCCCCCTCATGCTCTCTCTCTCTCTCTCTCTCTCAAAAAAAAAATAATAAAAGAGAATCTTCCCATTGGAAAAATGCTAGGCCTAGGGAGTCTCATAAGTATGTTTCACAGACTTCAAGAAATGGGTTATGAAGATATTGCACAAACTCTTACAGAGAATAGAAAAAGGGGGAACACTCCCCAGCTTGGTTTATGAAGCTCATAAAAAATTCTCATACCAAAATCAGATGAAGGCAATATGAGAAAGGAAGATTATACGCTGATTTTACTCATGAACATAGAGACGAATATCCTAAACAGGATTGTAGCAAACTGAATGAACAAGATATAAAAAGACAACAGATCATGACTAAATTGGAATGGAGCATATTCCAGAAATGCAAGGCTGGTTCAACATTTGAAATTGACTAATATAGTTATCCCATTCATGAAACAAATGAGAAAATTCATGTGGCATGATCTCAATAAAAGCAGAAAAATTGTTTGATAAAATCCAACATCAATTGATGGCAGAGTCTTAGCAAACCAGGAATAGAAGAGAACTTTCTGAACCTGTTAAAGGACATCTACCTATAAAATTTATAAAAATTAACTTACAGCAATGCTACACTTCAGGATGAAATGGAAAAACCAGGTCCTTTAGAAACTAGGAACAATCTACTCCTGAAATCATTGTTGCACTGTATGCTAACTAATTTGGAGGTAAATTTAAAAACATTAAAATAAAAAAAAGAAATTAGGAATAAGACAAGGATTCCTGCTTTCACCAGTCTTTAGCCAGTACAATAAGGCAAAAAAAAAAAAAATTATAAGTTTCAAGGATTAGCAAGGAAGAAACGAAACTGTCATTCATAGATGACATAATTGTTTGCAGAGTTATAGGCAATTTGTTAGAATTTATAACAGAGCTTAGCAAGGTTGCCAACGATAAACTCAATATAAACAAGTCAATTGTATTTTTATATTCTAGTAACATTTGGAAAATTTAATTAGATAAAGCTGTCATTTACAATAGCAATAAAAATATAAGGAAATTATGTCCATTTTTTCCAAATTTGAGCTTGAGATTTAAAGTATTTCCAATAAAAATACCAACATGGTTTTCATTTAAGTTGGCAAGCTGCTTCTACTATTTATATGGAAGAGCCAAAGTCCAAGAATAGCCGACACAGTCTAGAAGAAAAAAGGACAGAATGGAGGAATATGCCCGACTGGCTATCAAGCCTCATTATAAAGCAGTAGTAACTACGACGGTGAGATATTTGTGCAGAGAATGACAAAATGGTGACAAGCAAAACAGAGAGTCCAGAGATGGACCTGCACATATTTGGAAACTTGATAAATGGCAGAAGTGGCATTGCAGCAAAGTGGGGCAAGTGGTAGGCCATTCGATAATCATCCATACGAAAATAAATGCCCTATGTCATTCCATGTACAAAAGCCAATCGTGGATCAAGACCTCAAAAGCCAATCGTGGATCAAGACCTCAAAAGTAAAGGGTAAAACTTTAAGCCTGTTAGAGAAAAGAAACACACACACACACACACACACACACACATACACACACACACACACACGCAACATCTTTAGGACCTTAGGGTGGGGAAGGATTTCTGAAACATTACACAAAAGTGCAAGCCATCAAAGAAAAGACTGATTATCCCACTACCTTAATTAAGAACTATTATAAGACTATAAAAAAGAGGGAGAATAAAAGCTCCAAGTAGGAAGACATCTTCAACACATGTAAACAAAAATAGATTGTTACCAGAATGTATTAAGGAACAACTACAAATCATCAAGAAACATGTAGACCATACAATATGCAAACAGAGAAGACATGAGAACAGTAAACATATAGAAAAGCGTTACAGAGAGAGAAGGAGGTACACCATAAGAGACTCTTCAATACTGAGAACAAACTGAGGATTGATGGGTGGGGGGGGGGAGGGGAAAGTGGATGATGGGCATTGAGGAGGGCACCTGTGGGGATGAGCACTGGGTGTTGTATGGAAACCAATTTGACAACAAATTTCATAAATAATAAAACAATGAAAACATTAAAAAAATTAAAAAAGAAAAAAGCATACACAAATAAGAGCATATGAAAAAGGTTCAGCCTCATTATTCATCATGGGCTACAAAATTAAAACAAGGAGGAGATACTCTTTTATGCCACTGGACCGGCAACAATTAATAATTCAGACAATATCACGGATGTGGAGCCAATCACTCCCAGTGGGAGTGCAAATTAGTACTCTGGGAGAAAATTAGCCTTATCTAGAAAAGCTGAAGACGCACAGTACCTCAGTGGCCCACAAATTCCGTGATGTACCCCCTGGGGAAATTCTTCCATAATAAGCATCAAGAGGGATGTACAACAAATTTCATAGCAGAACTGTTGCTAATAACAAAAAACTGAAAACAAGACAAATATCCACCTAGAAGAAAATGGATATATAAATTGTACTATGTAAGTGAAAAATGAATGAATGACGGGTCACGCGTTCACCTTGGGGGGGAAAGAAATCTCAGCAGCGGTGTTCGAAGAAGCCTTTCACAAATGAACACGGACCCAGTGACTCCATTTATCTCAAGTTTGAAAACATGGAAAAACCAAACAAGGTTCCATTCAGGGTACATATATATGCTGACACATATATATGTATGTATGTAATATTTTGAGAGCGAGAGAGTGTGTGAGTGAGTGGGGAAAAGGCAGAGAGGGAGAGAGAGAATCTCAAGCAGGCTTTGCACTATCAGTGTAGAGCCCAGTGAAGGGCTTGATCTCAGGAACCATGAGATCATGACCTGAGCTGAAAATAAGAGTTGAATGTTTAACCCACTGAGCCACCCACACACCCCTATATATGTATATGTATTATTATTATTATTATTATTATTATTATATTTTATTTTGCTTAGAGACAGAACACGAGTGGGGGAGGCGCAGAGAGAGAGAGGGAGACACAGATTGCGAAGCAGGCTCCAGGCTCTGAGCTGTCAGCACAGAGCCCGACACGGGGCTCGAACTCACGAGCTGTGAGATCGTGACCTGAACCAAAGTCGGACGCTTCACTGACTGAACCATCCAGGCGCCCCTTGAGTAGAATGTGCCCAATGTGGGGCTTGAACTCACAACCCTGAGATGAAGAGTTGCATGCTCTACAGACTGAGCCAGCCAGGTGGCCCTCTGCAGAGATGTGTTTAAGGACAGCCTTGAACCAGGCACTTTTTATAGGCTAGGCTACTGTCTGCCTGGCATTTTGATTGGAGGACCCTTACCTGCTTCTCTGAGAGATGAGGGACTGTAGCCATCCCCAGGCCTGCCCACCTGCCCTGCTCCACCCACCTGAGCAGTTCTCTGGAATAACACCTTGGAGACCAGCCTGGCTGTCTGAACCCTCCCACGCCAGCAGAGGGGGCCGATCAACAGCCTCCATTTTCATCCTCAGCTCCCGGCTGGGCTCTGGGGAGAAGCCACGCCCTATTTTGGGCAGCGAGACAGATGGACTCCTAAATCCCCCGTAAGATGTGTTGACATGAATTTCGTCTCATTCAAGCCAGTCACCCTAGTTCTAGGGTTCTTGGATCTTGCGTGCACGCTCTACTGAGGGATGCTGTTTTTTATGTCGAAGTTATTCGTAGGACGTGAGCTAGGAGGCGAACCACGTGACATTTGGATGCACTTGGAGTAACAATCAGGAAACCGGTTCCTGCCTGTGTGTAGGCACCTCAGGACCCAGTTTCTGGCAACGTTGTGTTCATCCGGGCAGGGATCCTATGGCCTGTGGGCTGTGGCCGCTCCTGCCTCCTGTTGAGGGGCTCAGGCATCTGCCCCCTGCCCTCCCTGCCAAGGCAACTGTCTGGTGGGATATTAAAGGGGAGGAGGGCAGGGAGGGAGGGAAGGGTGGGGAGGCATCTGGGGCAGGCCTGGAAATGGAGCTCTGCTGTCTCTCAGCCAGGATTCCTTTTGAAATACACCAAGACCTTTTCCAGCAAGTCCCCAGACAGACCCTCCATTCATCTGGACAGCGCATTTTTCTTTGCAGAAAATAACCATTCATCAGCCAGCAGCTCCCAGAATGTGGGCTGAGAAACACAAGCCAGTGGGCCAGCCTTCCTTTGCCCAACTGATGCCAGTGGCCACTGGGAGGTGATATCATGGCCTAAAAATAACCTCCGTCTTACCCCTTCCCCTCCCAGGCCCTGTGCTTTCCAGGGACTCCCCCCTCCCCATGTTGACTTGGTTTGGGACAGGGAGGATATTTCTGGAGGAAAAATATTTCTATCCTGAGCTGCTTTTTCCTTTCAAGTAGGGCAGCTTGAAAACATTTACCTTCAATGAAACGTTCAGCAAGAAAATAGGTGATTTCTATGAAGTTTGAACATTCGATTCAAAACCGAACTCAGTCAGAGGCCAAGTTCCTCTCAGTGCTGTGCAATGAGACCTACAAACACATAATTACGTGAGAGTCAAAAGGTAGACGTGGCCCCACCTGCAAATTGACGCCCGGCACTGTTTTGAGTGCAGCTCGTTCAGAGCTGGTAAATTCTAAGCCCAAAACACCCAGTGAGGCTTTGAGTTCAAGAAGAAGGAGCCCTAAATCACAGGAAACCTTTAAATCTCTTCTGAGCTTATGGGCGACGGACTTAAATGTCACACAGCCTAGAAGCTGTCATTGAAGGGGCGCCTGGGTGGCTCAGTCGGTTAAGCATCCGGTTCTGGCTCAGTTCATGATCTCACGGTTGGCGAGTTCGAGGCGGACACGGGGCCAGGTGTTTATTTATTAAATATTAAATATTTATTAAATAAATAAACATTAAAGAAAAAAGCTGTCGTTGAGTTAAAATAAGAGAACAGGTGCCTGTGTTGCAGAGCGTCCTGCCGAGACCCTGAAGTCAGGCAAGGTTCCTTCTTCCGAGTACAGAACCACATGGGGGGGATCCAGTACAGATGATTCTGCCATCACCTTGATGTGCTCCTCCCACGAGCTCACTAATCTCACCGCTGACCTCGGTGACTGTCCTTCCGTCCTGAATCCCGGCTTCTTTCCTACCAGGGGGATGGCTAGTCCTTCCCGTCGAGGCTGTAGAAACCTGAGCATCTTCTGTGAGAACTCCTCCCCGCACTTGACACCTGATACTCAGTCTGTCCAAGACGGTGTTTTTTTTTCTCCCTTACAAATGGACTCCTTGCTTTTTCTGTCCACGTGGCTCTCATCACTGTAACAGCGCTGCAGGGAGACCCCTCCACGAGTGGGGCGGCCCCGCTCAGGTCCTGCGCTGACCACCCTGCATGTCTTTGTCAGACGGGTAGTGCCTGTGTCCTATCCTTATTCGAGAACTCACAACAGCTCCCTATTACCACCTGCACCTGTTTTCGTCCATTTGTTTGTTTGGACGGCTCTGCTTTACCTGTTCAACACCCTGCTGTTTGCCTGTGTCCTTTTCTCCAGCAGTCCAGGCCTTGAACTAGCTAACTAACTTCCTTCCTTCCTTCCTTCCTTCCTTCCTTCCTTCCTTCCTTCCTTCCTTCCTTCCTTCCTTCTTCCTTCCTTTCAGCTTTTCACTGGGGCCTTCCCATCAGTTGTTCCTTACTCCCTCCCCTTCTGAGCACTTCAGCCCCCTGTCCTGTTTCTTTGATGCAGGTACATTTGATGCAGGAAGCATGCTGGTGCACTTGTTCTCTTCATGGGCCTGCCCGGCTGTCCGCGGAAGCTAAAATGACCCACTTAGAGATTTGCTACCAGAGATGAAATTTCATGGACCTCTTATGTCCCTGGGCATTCCCTGGGCTTCCTAAATAATCCTCCGGGGTTTGCTAACTGATAGTAGAAGGAAAGGCTTGAGCTCTGCTGTCTCCTAACCATTGGTAGGTCAGCTTTCCTCTCTCCGACCTCATTATTCATGTATCAAATCTTTGCGGAGCACTTAGTGCGTGCCAGGTGATACTTTTGAGTCCTTGACGATTCAGACCGATAAGGCACAACTCCTGGCTTCAGAGAGCTTACAGTTTGGGAGAAAGTAGACATATAGCAAGGCAATTATGGTGCTTGATTATGGTGTATGATTAGTGCTTTGATAAGAGATTGACACAGGACACCAATAAAGAAATAATGGTGGACATACAGTGCAGTAGGAGAGTCAGAGAAGGCTTCTTGAAGGAGGTAGTGCCTTGTGTCTTGAACAATGAATAGGGCTTAAGCAGGCAAGGAAGCCAAAAGAGTGCATTGAAATGGGGTGGACAGTGACTCCAGGCACACAGAGAATCACTGCTTTCTTCGTGGCCCTTTCCTTCTGTCCTTTGTCCCTGCTGCCTTGGGACATCTGGCTGAGGCCATAGGAAAAAATTTCAGTAGGGAGCTTAGCCACCCAGAAGAGGAGCAAAACTCTCCTTTCCAGACATGCTCTAGGGAGGAGGTAGGTCAATAGTGGGCAACCTCTCCATTTCTCCATTTTAACTCAAGAGAGTGACAGCGCAGTTCAAGATGCTCCAATGGCTCCCAGAGCCACATTTCTCAAGGAAATCAAGTAATTCATAAATTTGCCTGTGCCTGTGTTATCTAAGACAAGAACTAGCAAAATGTATCCAATAGTAAGCCAGCAAGTGACAGAGCACTCGTCAGGGTAAAATATTGCTTCTGAGAGAACTGTGGACCACCGCCATCTTTAAAAGTACACATTGTGGAGAACCAGTGGGAGATGTCAGAGGCATGTAGGGTTTTTGTTCTTTTGTGCTCTTGCTCCAAAAGGAATGTTTATCTTAAGATGTAATTGCAGATCATTTAGTTGTATTTTCATAATGAGTATTGACTTTGCATAAACTCATTAAATTTTTACTACATGGTTTGGGAAATAAGCTTTAGTTTCCCAAAGAAAGATCGTCTTGGGCCAGGCTGTCTGGTTTGCATCTTTTTACCATCCCGGGAATGGTTGGGGTGGGGCTCCAAAGCGGGGGCTATGAGCTGACAGCTCACTGTCCCCGTCCTGGGGACTGAGCCTCACGGATTGTGGGGTGGAATCCCAGCACGGTGGCCCCTGTGCAATAAGCAGACAGTAGCCAGCTTATGTTTATGACAGGGTGTTTTGTACGAGGGCCTTGAACCACCTGTGCAAAGGAAGTATCGTTTAACCCCCTTGTTCAGCATGTTCTTTAAAAAAATTTCCATTTTCTTTTAAAAAATAGGTAATACATTGCCATTGTTTAAAAATAACAACTACAAATAGAGCCATTGGCTCTGTCCCAAATCTGTCCCCAGTCCTCCCAGTTTCTTTTCCTCTAGTAGGTATCCGATAAGAATTAGTTCCATAGAGTGTCCTTTTAGAGGCACTGTGAAAGGTATAAACAAATGTGAATATAGTCTTTCCTCTCCCAACTTTTGAAAGACAAGTGACAGGGATGTCTGCGTGGCTCATTCATGATACCAGGGTCATGGGATCAACCCCCGTGTTGGGCTATGCACTGAGTGTAGAGACTGCTTGGGATTCTCTCTCTCTCTCTCTCTGTCTCTCTCTCTCTCTCCCTCTCTCCCCCTCCCCCCCCCCCCACACACACCCCTCTGTCTTTCTCCCCAGCTTGTGCTCTCTGTCTAAAAGAAAGAAAATTTTCTTTAAATGTTTATTTATTTTTGAAGGAGAGAGAGAGAGAGAGAAAGGCAAGCACAAGCTAGGGAGGGGAAGGGAGAGAGGGAGACACAGAATCTAAAGCAGTCTCTAGGCTCTGAGCTATCAGCACAGAGCCAGACTCGGTCTCCAACCCACAAACTGTGAGATCATGACCTGAGCTGAAGTCAGATGCTTAAACAACTGAGCCACCCAGGTGTCCCAAGAAAAAGAAATTAAAAAAAAATTAAGGAAAAAGAAAGCGAGAAACAATGAGCAGTGTTCTGTATATTCTGTACCTTATTGTTTCCTCTTAACACCTGATATTGGAGACCTTTCTATCTCAGTTCTTTATGAGTGTTTTTGTCCCTTTTTAGAGCTGCGTAGTATTCCACTGTGTGGCTGTACCGCAATTTCTTATTGATATATGTCCAATTTGATTCTAGTGTTTTTGCTACTGCATACAACATTTCAATTAGTAACGCTGGGCATTGGTCATTTTGCACATGTAAAAAAAATGGCTCTGGGATAAATCCCTGGACGTGAAATCTTTTGGCCAATGGGAACATGCCTTTGTGATTTCACAGACATTGCTGAATTGCTTCCAAACGGATTGTATCACTTTGCATTCCCACCAGACGTAAGGGAGAGGACCTATTTCCTCTGCAGGTTTCCGCCTGATTAAACATTTGGATTCTTGCCAACTTGTTAAGTAGGAAAGTGGAATCTCAGTGGCTTTAATTTGCATCTTTTATTGTGAATGAGGGAAAGCACTTATATTTCCTTTTCAGTTGAGCTCTCGTTTGACCATTTTTCTTTAGGCCACTGATCTTTTTCTTGCCGACGTGTAAGAACTTTTTGTATATATGGGATGTGAGCTGCACGTATTTTTCTATTTGTCATTTGTCTTTGTGTATAATAATTCATTTGGCTGCCTTTCTTCATGCAGAAGTTTTAATTTTTATGAAGTAAAAAATGTTAGTCTTGTATTTCATGACATCTGGATTTTGAATCATTTTAGAAAGGTATTATCCATTTTGAGGTTGTAAAAGAATTCTCCCATGTTTTCTGATAGGTTTCTTGGGTCATTACATTTAAATTCTTGATCCATTTGAACATTATCCTAGTGTATGGCAGAAGGTATGGCTTACTAACTTTTTCCAGATGGTCTACCCAGTTGTAATAACCCCTTTTATCAAAAAGTTCATGTTTTTCCCACTGATTTCCCAAATTTATTGTACGCCCAATTCCAAATTTATTTTATTTTATTTTATTTTAAATTTTTAATGTTTTTATTTATCTTTGAGACAGAGAGAGACAGAGCATGAGGAGGGGAGGGGCAGAGAGAGAGGGAGACACAGAATCCGAAGCAGGCTCCAGGCTCTGAGCTGGCAGCACAGAGCCCGACGCGGGACTCAAACTCACGGACCATGAGATCATGACCCGAGCTGAAGTCAGACGATTAACCGACTGAGCCACCCAGGCGCCCCTCCAAATTTATTATATACCTAATTCCTTTATGGATTCGAGACTGTTTCTGGACTTTCTCTTGTTACATTAGTCTGTCTGCTTATTTAAATGCTAGTACTACACAGTTCAAAATTTTGAGACCTAGCGAGTAGGTGAATATCACTCCTTGGTCTCACTTTTCAGAATTCTCCTGTTTTATTTTTCTCTGAGAACTTTAGAATCCTCCTGTCTAGCTCTAGAGGAAAAAGAAGTCTTTTGGCACTTACTATTGATATAAAGTTAAGTTTATGAATTCGTTTAGAGAATGCTGACATATCACAACATGATATGTCTATCTGTTCAAACTTCTTTTGTTTTCTTCCCACAGGCCTTAAATGTTGTTGGTTAACTTTGTTTTATCTTTTTTCTCTCTGGTTCCTGTTGTAAATGGGGCTTTTTTTTCCACATTTTATCTTCTGACTGGTTGTTCTTTCTTTGTTAATTCTGTAGCCCGCTACCTTACTGAGTAGTCTTATTGTCTGAGGTAGTTTTTCCGTCAATTTTCTTGGGTTGTCTGGCGTATCATCATAGAATCCACAAATAATGATGTTTTACTTCTTCCTTTCCAATCTTCACATCTCTAACTACTTTTTCTTGTTCTAGGAAAATAATGAATGAAATGGCTTTTTAGTGATAGACATGCAAGGCAAGTTCACTTTAATGGAGAGAGTTTGGACACATTTACATATGGAGCACAGGAATCTCCAGGAAGGGAATAGATTCAGACACTAATCCCCTCGTTAGAGAATTCAGGTAGGAATGTAAGTTGGTGAGGCCACTGTGGAAAACAGTACGGAAGTTCCTAACAAAATTAAAAATAGAACTACCATATGATCCGGTAATTCTGCTTATGGTTATTTATTCTAATGAGATGAAATTACTGTCCCAAAGAGATATCTATGCCCCTTTGCAACATTATTCACAATACCCATGATATGGAAACACCCAAGAGTCCACTGAAGGATGAATGGATAAAGAAAATATGGTACACACACACACACACACACTGGAATATTAGTCATAAAAATGAAGGAAACCCTGCCATTTGAGACAACAGGGATGGACCTTGAGGGCATCAGGCTAAACGAAATAAGTCAGATAAGGAAAGACAAATACTGTATAATCTCACTTATAAGTGGAATCTTAAAAAACCAAACTCATAGAAACAGAAATAAGATTTGTGGCTGCCGGAGGCAGAGGGTGAGGGACGGGGAAATGGGTGAAGGTGGTCAAAGGGGATAAATTTCTGTTTATAAGATAAATAAGTCCTGGGGATATAATCTACAATATCATGACTATAGTCAAGTGAACTTGCCTTGCATGTCTGTCGCTAAAAAGCCATTTCATTCATTATTTTCCTAGAACAAAACAAGAGAAAGTAGTTAGACACCTGAAGATTGGAAAGGAAGAGGTAAAACATCATAACAATATTGGCTTGTATATTTGGAAGTTGCTAAGATAGGAGATCTTAAAAGTTCTCGCCAGGAAAAAGAAAAAAGTAGTAGTAAGGAAAAAAAAATAGTAACCTCATGAAGTGATGGATGTTAACTAAACTTATTATGGTGATCACGTTGCAATATATACGTATATCAAATCATTATGTTGTACACCTTAAACTTTTACAATGTTATGTGTCAATTTTATCTCAATAACAATGAGAAAAAAAGAAAATTCAATGTCGTCACAACATATGTCATATACTGAGTAGCCCAACAGAGGTCAGATGGCAGGAAATGATAAGAGGAGGCTCTGAAGGAAAGATCGCCATAGGTAGGAGAGTCTGGCCCGGGACTCAGAGAAGGCTAATTTTGGTTGTGGTGTTTGGGTGATCAGGAACTACTCTAAATCCAACCTTCTTGGAGCCACGAATGTAGCTTTGGGGAAAAATGGCTCTGTGTGTGTGCGTGTGTGTGTGTGTGTGTGTGTGTGTGTGTGTGAGAGAGAGAGAGAGAGAGAGAGAGAGAGAATATCATCCTGCACATATGAATGGAGAGACTAGGTTATTGGATCTGCGACATTTGAATTTCAAGTTCCCACTTTCTTTCACCGGATGCACGTGGCCAGGTGCAATGCTTAGGGATGAGGAGCCCCCACATGTCCGGCAGTTGCAGTGAGCATTGTACCTTTTGCTGCCTTTATTTCTGTGGATTGGAGTCTCCACCACGTTGCCTACATTACATTACACTCCTGGGGTAAATGGGCATGTCCTGGGCTGCTGGGCCCCTGGTAATGGAAGCGACAACATGTTTCAGGAGCAAAGGAACCAGAATGGAGAACAGGGCTGTTGGGCAACCGATCAGAGCACAGAAGCTTCTCCATCTCCAACCCAACAACCCTCAGAGCCCTGCTTCAGAGCCAAAGTGCACTAACTCTGCCAGCCGTCAGCAGGTAGTGGGAGTGGAGCTCATGTGGGTCCCTTTCCTAGCAGTCATTCTGTTTGTTAGGGGACTCTGTGTTTGCATGTGTATGGTGAGTTATTACTAGACATTAGGGATGGCTAGAAGGACAAAGGGTAGATCAAGCGACACATAGGATGTTTGTCAAGCCCCCAAAAGATAAGGAAAAGTGGCCAATGAAATCAAAATTTGCAGCTGTGCTGAGAGGAAGACCATTGTTAGAAGTGTGGGCTTAATGATGGTTCAGGTGAGGGGGGGAGTTTGGTCAGGACCTTAGTGCCTATAGGTGGCAAAAATGTTGCTGCTGAACCATCGCAAGCTGTAGGTAGCCCATGAGTTCAAAGCCCCTTCTTGAGAAATGAAGTTTTTGAAAAATCAGAAGACCGTACTACTGCATATTTTGGGGTCTACTACATTGCCCCTGTGTCCTTGATGCAACCTGGAACACAACCTAGAGCTACACTTGGAAGAGAGGGCAGGGTAGAGCTGCTGTGTTCCATATATAGTCCGCTCAGCATCAAAGAGTGAATTTGAGGGGGTGACCGCAGATACATTGGCCTGGAGATCCCAACTGCTAAAGAACTCCTTAAGGTACTTGCAGAGATCATTCAGGAAGGGGGGTACCTGCCTCAACAGTTGTTCAGTGTAGGTGATATTGGCCTAGTCTATTGCTAATTAATTATTTCCCCAGGTTTCTAGAGTGTTAGGTAACATCTCCATCATACATAATGACATTTAAGATTTACTCTCCTAGTGGGGCGCCTGGGTGGCTCAGTCGGTTAAGCATCCGACTCTTGATTTCAGCTCAGGTCATGATCTCACGGTTCATGGGATTGAGCCCCGTGTTGGGGCAGCACAGAGCCTGCTTGGGATTCTCCTTCTCTCTCTCTGCCCTTCCCCTGCTCATGCTGTCTATCTCAAAATAAATACATAAACTTGAGAAAAAAGATGTACTCTCCTAGTAACTTTCAAATATATAATATAGCATTATTAGCTATAACCATCGTGCTGTTATGGCCCCAAACTTCTAATCTTAAAACTGAAAGTTTGTACCTTTGACTGACTTCTTCCCTACTCCCCCACCCCCACTCCAGCCCCTGGTAACCACCACTCTATTTTCTGTTTCTCTGAGTTTGGCTTTTTTAGATTCCACATATAAGTGATACAATACAATATTTGTCTTTCTCTGTCCACCTTATTTCACTTAGCATAATGTTCTCGAGATTCCTTCAAGTTGTAGCAAATGGCAGGATTTCCTTCTTTCTTTTTTAAAATTTTTTTAAGAGTTTCCTTCTTTCTTATAGCTGAATAATATTTCACTATATTTATGTACATATCACATCTTTATCCATCATTCTTTTTCTTAAATATATATATTTTTAATGTTTACTTTATTATTTTTGAGAGACAGAGAGCCAGAGCACGAGCAGGGGAGGGCCAGAGAGCAAGAGGGAGACACAGAATCCAAAACAGGCTAGAGGGTCTGAGCTGTCAGCACAGAGCCCGATGTGGGGCCCGAACTTTGGAACGGCGAGATCAAGATCTGAGCCGAAGTCAGACGCCTAACTGACTGAGCCACCCAGGCACCCCTACCCATCATTCTTCCACTGATGGACACTTAGGCTGTTTTCATATTGTGAGTATTGTTGGTTATTGTGAGTAATGCTGTAATGAACACGGGGGTGCAGATGTCCCTTCGAGATCCTGTTTTCATTTCCTTTGGATATACACCCGGAAGTGCGATAGGTGGCTCAGACGGTTGTTCTATTTTGAATGTTTTGAGGAACCTTTATACTGGTCTTCATAGCGGCTGTACCAGTTTACATGTCACCCACAGTACCCAAGGGCTGCCTTTTGTCTACATCTTTGCCAACACTTGTTGCCTCTTGTCTTTCTGACAGCCACATTGACCTATTCTAGAGAAGACCGCCCCCAAACACACATATCATCCATAAGTGGTGTTAAAGCTTCACATGTTGAATCACAATCCTGTTGGTGCCGGTGAATCTGGAAATGGTTTGGTAACTTTAGACCGATGACTCCTTGGAATCGGATCGGCTTTAAGCGGGAAAACTTATGTGCCGAGCTGCCGCGTGGTGAGCAGGGCGCATGCCTTTTGGTCTGCGTTAGCAGGACGGGGGTTGTGTGGAATGTTTTTTGGAAGAAAGTTCTGGAAGTAGGTCTTGGCTTCTTACCGACCCCGGGCAGCTGGGGGCTTAGAGACTTGATAAGAACTGTGGCTTTCTTTTGCCTCTGGGGCTAGTGAATAGAACACAGCAGTTGGATCCTGCCCTTCTTTCCACGTGTATCTCCAGGTTGTGTTCTCAGTTACAGTAAGGAAACAGAGACAATGTAGTAGACCCCAAAATATGCAGCAGTGAGGTCTTCTGATTTTTTCAAAACTTTGTTTCTCAAGAGGATGCTACCCCACGATTGCTAAACCAACCGAACCGGCTTGAAGCTCTGCCAGTACCGCTGTCTCGAACCTCGGACACATGGCCACTGGTCCTCAGTCAGAATCTGGTGTCCAGTGTGCGAGTGTGAAAAGAACCAGAAGACTTCGTCAGGACCTTCAGTTCTGGCCACAGGTCCGAGTTTTAACAGCTCCTGGAGCATTTACAAATCTCATTGCCCAGGCCTCTCCCCACAGAAATCCTGATTCAGTGGGTCTGGGTTGGGGCCCAGTGAGTGACTCAGATGTCCGGCCAGGCTTAGAAACCACCCAGCTAGGCTCGTCTGAGCTCCGTCACTAGGGAGCTGAGTGACCTTTGGCAAATCACTTGACTTCCTTGAATCGCAGTTTCTCATCTCTGAAATAAGAACGTGGTTGGATCGGAGGTACCCAAACGAGCCGCAAATCAGCAACTCCCAGGGAGCTTTAGAAATACAGATTCCCCAGTCCCACTCCAGACTTACTGACTCTGAGTCTTTGGGACCAGAGCCCCGGCAGCTGTATCTAAAAACATGGTGGTAAAATACCCGTGACGTAAATTTGAGCAGCTTGACTGTCGTTAACTATGCACTCCAGCAGTGTTACATACATGCACATTTGCAGCCAAGCCCCAAAACTTTTTCATCCTGCTAAACTGACACTCTGTACCCATGAAACAGCTCCCCATTCTCTCCCTCCCCCCCGCCCAAGTCCCTGGCAACCACCATTTGACTTTCTGTCCCTATGATTTTTGACAACTCAGTACCTCATGACAACTGGAATCACAAAGTATTTGTCTTTTTGCGACTGGCTTATTTCACTTAGCGTAACGTCCTCGGGGTTCATCCATGTTGTACTACACTGCAGACCTTTCTTCCTTTTTAAGGCTGAATAATATTATATTTTTATATGTTTTCCTTGCCTGTTAATCTGTCCAGGGTCGCTTGGGTTGCTTCCACAATTTAGTGATGCTGCTGTGACCATAGGTGTACAAATATCTCTCCCAGATCCCCCTTTCAATTCTTAAATGTTTTATTTTTATTTTTTTTGAGAGAGAGAGAGAGAGCGAGTGAGGGAGGGGCATAGAGGGGGGAGAGGGGCAGAGAGAGGGGGACAGAGGATCCAAAGCAGGCTCCGTGCTGACAGCAGAGAGCCCAATGAGAACTCACTCAGGAACCGTGAGTTGCACGTCCAAAATTGGACACTCAACCGACTGAACCACCCAGCTGCTCCCCCTCTTTTCAGTCCTTTAAGGTGTGTACCCAGCAGTGCAATTTCTGGGTCATGTGGTACTTTTCATTTTTTTTCAGGAGCTGCCATACTGCTTTTCACAGCCACTGTACCATTTTACGTTCCCACCAATAATACACAGGGGTTCCAATTTCTCCACGTCCTCTCCCTTCCTGGCGGATGTGAGGAACCTATGTGTTGACAAAGATTTCCAGAAGATTCTGATGCAGCTAGTCACTGAGCAGGGAGCTTTGGACTCAGGGGTCACTTGGGCCCCTTCTAGCTTGAAAGCACCTGAATTCACATAACCATGAACTCAGATGGCTCGACTTCTGTCGTATGTCGGCAGTCGTCACGATTTGCCTGCACGCTATGCCTGTTTGAGATTGTTCTCTATGGCTGATGGAGGCGTGAGCGCTTCCCCCCCCCCCCCCCCCCCCCCCGCGTTGACTTCGGACTGCTAGCTTCCGGGCCTGGCACATGATGGGTGGCTCAAAAGCTGAATGAATCAATGAATGAGCAAGGCAGGTCCTTAAATCAGAGATCAGCCTTGTTTATTACGAACCTCTCACTGGGCCAAGCGAAAGTGCTGGCAACGTAGTCCATACTAACATGTGTTCGAGCGTGGACGAGACACGTACCGGACATGTGTCATTTTCGCTGGTATAGAAGCCGGTACCTTGAGCAGGCTGAGTGCCGTGTTGACCCCAGGTGACAGTGTTTTGGCTCTTCCCTTGTACGAGTATTTTTTGGCCAAGGCAGAGCCTACGTAGGCAGCATCAGACCGCACAGGACCTGGGGGAAAGCGTTTAGATGCATCTGTGTATTTCGCTTCCTTGTGCACAGGAGCTCCCAGGGTCAGCCAGCTGTTGTCAGGCAAGCGGGGTGGCACCTTGGAGCAGAATCCATCATCCCAGGGGAGCCGCCCATCCAGCCATGGCCTGACTTGCCCTGCGGGGTTTGCCAGCACCAGAGTTCTTGGCACCGCCCCGGGAGAGCTGGAGTCCTTCCCCGCGGCATGGCCTGGAGAACCAGGAGGGAAAATGTGGGCTTTGTGCTCTGGAAGGTAGAGCAGGGTGTAACACCACAGCTCCACCGGGCCCTGGAGGTCACAGCCTCCAGGGTGCGTCTGTGGCTGTGTCCTGTGGGCACACCCCCCACCCCACCCCGCAGCCTGCAGCCCTTCTGGTCTGGAGAAAGCAGTCCTGAAGCCTCCTCACCATCATGGTCCTGACCCGCAGGGGCAGGGCGGTGGCTTCATCATGGCCAATGTGCTCAGCCAGTTCTTGCCTCTTAGGTGTTCCCATGGTTACAAAGCAGCTCTTCCCTGGAGCAGACAGCCTTAGAATTTATGCATAACATTTACATACAGGGTCACATTGAATCCTGTACAGTGGGTTACATACGAACTGGGCAGGATGGTGAAGAAACACGTATTTTCTTTAACAATGTTGGCCAGAAGCGTGTTTGCTTCTCCAACTCAGCCGTTTTGCCGGCTCTGCTCTGCCTTTCACCTCCGCTCATGCAACACAGAATGTTTATTAGAACATTCTCTCTGACACTGGTTTTGCCTCTGGTCTCTCTGACACTGAGTTTTGCCTTGGAAGTGGGCTATGATTGAACTAGCGAACTGATTTAAGAACCAGGGCACCTCTGCGAGAAGGCCATCAGAGAAGATCGTAGATGTCCATAAAATTAATCATAATAAATTCCCAGCAATAACTGACATCTGTGTGGTGCCCACTAGGAGCCGACTGTCCTAACCGAGGAGAACCTGGAGGCCCTGAGAGGGTGGGTGACTCACACACAGTCACACGGCTGGTTTCAGCGAGGTTGGTGTCTTCTCCATTTTGGTCTGTGTCCCTCACCACCACGCTGCTTCCTCGGGTGTCTGTAGGTCCCCTTTCTTCTCCATTCTCTGCTCCGTGCTCCTGCACTTAAAAAAAAAAAAATGGAGGGAAAATCCAGGCAACATAAAGTTAACCATTTTAAAGTGTACTGTTCAGGGACATTCAGCACATTCCCAGTGTTGTGCAACCATCACCTCTATCTAGTTCCAGAACATTTTTCTTTCTCCAAAAGGAAACCCTGAGCCCATTGAGCAATCACTCCACATTCCCTCTGCTTCCCAGTCCCTGGCAACCACTAATCTGTTTTCGGTCTCTATGGATTTTTATTCTGGACATTTCATATAAATAGAATCACGTGGTACATGGCCTTTTGTGTCTGGCTTCTGTCACTTAGCATGTTTTTGAGATTCATCCCTGTTGTATCACTATGTCATTCCTTTTGATGACCGAATACTCTTCCATTGTGTGGCTAGGCCACATTTTGTTTGTCCACTCATCTGTTGGTTGCACTTGGGTTGTTTCCACCTTTTGGCCATCGTGTATAATCCTGCTGTGAGCATTTGCGTACTTGTATTTGTTTGAATACGTGTTTCCGGTTCTCTTGGGTATGTTCGCCGAGGAA
Source organism: Acinonyx jubatus (assembly GCF_027475565.1). NCBI lineage: Eukaryota > Metazoa > Chordata > Mammalia > Carnivora > Felidae > Acinonyx > Acinonyx jubatus. The sequence goes on along the minus strand of NC_069383.1, from coordinate 17,828,989 downwards.
TGGAATAGCTGGGTCAAATGGTGACTAAATGTTTCACTCTCTGCAGAATCTTCCAGTGCTTTTAGGTGGAGTAACTCTCTCCTTACTCTGAGCCTGGAACATGCTGGTGGTAAAGAAAATGCTGAGCCCCCTTCCTCACCTGGAGACAGTCCTCTAGCGTCCCTGACTTTAGGGGTGACAGGAAAGGCAATCAGGTTTGAGGAAGAAAGCTGAGTGAGTCTGCTTGACTCCCAGAACAAAGCCCCACAGACTGGGGAACTTACCCGACAGAAATTAATTTTCTCTCAGTTCTGGAGGTTGGAAGTCGGAGATCAAGGTGTCATCAGGATTGTTTTCTTTTTCTTTTTTCTTTTTTTTCAAGTTTGTTTGTTTGTTTGTTTGTTTATTTATTTATTTTTAATTTACATCTAAGGTAGTTAGCATATAGTGCAACAATGATTTCAGGAGTAGAGTCTTTAATGTCCCTTACCTGTTTAGCCCATCCTCCATCCCATAACCCCTCCAGTAACCCTCTGTTTGTTCTCCATATTTAAGAGTCTTTTATGTTTTGTCCCCCCCAATATATGTTTTATATTATTTTTGCTTCCCTTTTCTTATGTTCATCTGTTTTGTCTCTTAAAGTCCTCATATGATATTTGTCTTTCTCTGACTAATTTCACTTAGCATAATACCCTCCAGTTCCATCCACGTAGTTGCAAATGGCAAGATTTCATTCTTTTTGATTGCCGAGTAATACTCCATTGTATATATATACCACATCTTCTTTATCCATTCATCGATTGATGGACATTTGGGCTTTTTCCATACTTTGGCTATTATCAAAAGTGCTGCTGTAAACATTCGGGTGCATGTGCCCCTTCAAAACAGCTACCTGTATCCCTTGGATAAATACCTAGTGGTACAATTGTGACTGATAGGGTAGTTCTATTTTTAACTTTTTGAGGAACCTCCATACTGTTTTCCAGAGTGGCTGCACCAGCTTGCATTCCCACCAGCAGTGCAAAAGAGATCCTCTCTCTCTGCATCCTTGCCAACATCGGTTGTTGCCTGAGTTGTTAATGTTAGCCATACTGACAGGTGTGAGGTGGTATCTCATTGTGGTTTAGATTTGAATTTCCCTGATGATGAGTGATGTTGAACATTTTTTCATGTGTCGGTTGGCCATCTGGATGTCTTCTTTGGAGAAATGTCTATTCATGTCTTTTGCCCATTTCTTCACTGGATTATTTGTTTTTTTGGGTGTTGAGTTTGATAAATTCCTTATAGATTTTGGATACTAACCCTTTATCTGGTATGTCACTTGCAAATATCTTCTCCCATTCCATCAGTTGCCTTTTAGTCTTGCTGATTGTTTCCTTCACTGTGCAGAAGGTTTTTATTTTGATGAGGTCTCAGTATTTCATTTTTGCTTTTGTTTCCCTTGCCTCCGGAGACGTGTTGAGTAAGAAGTTGCTGCGGCCAAGGTCAAAGAGGTTTTTGCCTGCCTTCTGCTCAAGGATTTTGATGGCTTCCTGTCTTAAATTTAAGTCTTTTATCCATTTTGAGTTTATTTTTGTATATGGTGTAAGGAAGTGGTCCAGGTTCATTCTTCTGCATGTTGCTGTCCAGTTTTCCCAGCACTGCTTGCTGAAGAGACTGTCTTTATTCCATTGGATATTCTTTCCTGCTTTGTCAAAGATTAGTTAGCCATACGTTTGTGGGTCCATTTCTGGGTTCTCTATTCTGTTCCAATGATAGGGTTGTTTTCTTCTGAGGTTTTTTCCCGAGGTCTTCTCTCTGTGTCTTCTCTGTCTTCCCTCCATGCTTGTCTATGTCCTGATTTCTTCCTCTTATATGGGCACTAGTCGGATTGAACAAGTGCCTGCCCACATGACCTCATTTTGCTTTGACTCCGTCTCTAATGGTCCTATTTCCCAATAGTCACATTCTGAGGTTCTGGGGACTCAGACTTCAACACCTGATTTCAGCCCTGCCTGGAAACAGGTGCATAATGTGGGTAGGGGACAACCTTTCTACCCCGTGGTTTCTCAGCTGTAAAAGAAGAGAATAATACTAGTCCTAAAAATCGGTAAATGTGAGGTAAATTGTGCTCATGTTTCTAGAACTGTGTTTGGCACAAGATAGGCACAAAAAAACAACAATTTGTGCTTTTGTTCCCTTACATTCTTAGGGCTTTCTATGTGTTATTTCCCCCAGCAAATATATTTGAAACATGGATTCTTCTCATGTGGCAAATGAAGGCATCATGAGGTGGGGCCCTGTCAGGTCTACGGTTGCAAAGTATCTGTTCTAGCTCCAGGCATCATGTCCATGTTCAGGTGAGAAGAAGAGCAAGGGTGTCACTACCGATGGGTTTGCCTTGTATCAAATAGTAAGACCATTTTTAGAAGCCTCCATAATTTTCCTTTAATGTTTCATGTCCAGCCTTGTGTCACATGGCTACCCCTACTCTAGCTGCAAGGGAGGCTGGGAAAGTGAGTATTTAATTGGGAAGTGAGCAAGAAGACAGGGAGGTGGGAATGGCCATTGGATGAGTCCACCATCAGTGTCCGCCATACCTTTCCCTTCTCCATGAGGCTCCATTCCCTCACCTAGATGCAAGGAGCCCTTTTCCCTTCTTGCTTCTAATCCTCTTTGAGTCTTGATTTCAGCACACATATACTCTTTAATCTGGCAGCTAGCGGTTATTTTGTGTTCCTCTGATCTTCCCTTCCAGACTAGAAACTCCCCAGGAGCAGAGGCCATTACTCGTTCATCTTTGCATTCCCTACAGCTCCCAGGACTGTTGCTCAAACATACTCTGTATACAAATGTTTTGTTAATAGCTCATGAGTAGTGGCTTGAGTTTAAAAAATTGCCTTTTGTGTTATTTGGTTAAAACTCTTTATACTTTGTGAATATTTTAGAATATACATGGCATTATAGCAAACATTTGTGTTCTTAGCATTTGCGAAACATGTGATAACACCTGTAAGATGCTCAGCACACTGTAAGGACTCAAGACACATCAACCACCTCCATGTCCTTCAAGCCGTGTAGAATTCTAGTAGAGTGGGTGCCATTATTATCCTTATTTTACAGATGGGGTAGCTGAGGTTTTACGGAAGTTTGTCCCCTGTTCCCAAACACCTACTAAGTTGCAGAGCTGGGATTTGAATGCTGATCTGTATGAATTTGAAGTCCATGATGTGTATGATTTCCAGCCTAGACCACCCTTCCTTCCTTACCTTCTCCAACACCTGAAATTTAATGGAGGCTATGTTCTCGGGCACTGATTTTTATTTTTCACACCCTCTCTATCCACCTGGTCAAGGGATTTGGTGTATTAGCCTGTCCTTGTCAGGCTGAAGCCAGAAGAGCTATGGACTGTAATTCTCAGTGACTGGGAAAGTCCCCCAAGAAAGCCATTCTTGAACAGACCCCCCACCCCCTCCCCATCCATGCCCTACAAGGCAGTCCTTGACAAACCTGGACCAGCACTCAGCACGAATCTGACCAAGACAAGGCTCAGTTATGTCAGTCCCATTCATTGAGATGATCCTAGACCTCCCTCCTCTTTTTTTTCCTGATCTTTAAATGATTATCACTGGATTCCTGACCCCTTTGGTTTTGTATCTGACAATAAAATTTGGCTTCCCTAACCTGGTCCAGAAAACTCCTTAGATCACAGTTTTATTTGTTTTTCACATTCTTGGCTGCATCATGTAAAATTTGAGTTCAGTTTAGCCCTAGAAGCTGTGATCTCATCCTAGTTGCATGGTGTCTCCATTTGGCCCACTGTGATGGGGGCCTCAGACCAAGTAGAACTTTATCCCAATAAAAATGTTCACTAGCTTTTAAAATATACAGTGACATAGATGAAGCAGGATTCCCTCTTATTACTAGCCAGCCCTATCCCTTCTTAGACTTTAAAACTTAACTGTCTTTAGGGGCGCCTGGGTGGATCACTTGGTTAAGCATCCAACTCTTGATTTTGGCTCAGGTCATGATCTCATAGTTCATGAGTTTGTGCCCTGAGTTGGGCTTTGTGCTGACAGCATGGAGCCTGCTTGTGATCTTCTCTCTGCCTCTCCCTGCTCACTCATGCACTCTCTCTGTGTCTCAAATAAAATAAACATTAAAAAAAAAAACAACCAAAAAACTCAACTGTCTTTATACAATGCCATCAGTCTGAATGAAAAGCCAACTATGTGTATATTCTCAAGGTTTTGCCATCCAAATGTCTGACTCTAAGGGAACCCTAGCACCTGTATGCATTGAACATACAAGCACCCTAACACTCGGAGAAGAATGAAAAACTCTGCAAATACAGGGACCATTGACATTTGTGGAGATGGGGTGAATAACTGACTAGCCTTCAAGTTGTTTCAGGCTGGTGTAGACAGAGCCCTGGCATTTTTCACATCAACTGTACAATTAAAGACCAATCCAAGTCAAATGACATAAAAATGAGGGGCAACAGAATCTAATACTCACCTCTCTGCCTACTTTTTCCAGCTTCTGGACTCAGGGGCATGTGCAGACTTGTACAGCCTCTGTAACCAGCTTTCTCAGCTCTCGCCTGTTTTAGAAGGCAAAACAACTCCCTTATCCCGACATACCACAGCTGCTTAGATGTGGTGACTTAACCTTCTTAAGATCAAAATCCCATTACTCACCCTGTCCACTATTATACTGGAAAGAGTATCGCCTGATAGATTGATATAAGTAGGCTAGCTAAAAAGATCTCATTCATATCACATCTATTCAAAAAAACAGAGATCTCTATTAAGCTGATAATTTCCAGAAGTGAGTACATTTGGCCTAAGGTCGATAGACAACTTTCACATAAGCTATGCTGCTTTGTCATTTTCAGAATCCTCACTGCCTTTGGGAAGCGGTGGAAAGAGAAGGGAATTTGACATTAGACCAACGTGGGCTCAAGTCTTGGGTCTAGTGTTTCCCAGCTATGTGACTCTTCTCTGTGAGCCTGTTTTGGTTTTGTTTTTATTTGCTTGCCCACTAGATACCCTTCGGGCCAATGTGAAGATTGAATGGGGTAATGTGTGGTGAGTTCTTTCCTGTGTCAGGCGTGTTAGTTCCCCATGCGCCCACCCTTCATCTCTACTCCTTGTAACACTTATTTGTCATACTGCTTATGTTTTTGTTTTCTGTGGTTTAGGGGGTAATTGATGGAGGACATGGCCCAGCAGAATGGCATATCCATGTTCATATAACATTATATAAAAAGCTTACATGTTTTCATTCTATTGAGGTCTTCCAGGAGCCTTGCTTCCTTTTGCTTCTTTGCTTCCTTTTCATCCTACTGCAAGATGAATTAGATCATCCAGAAAGCACATTCTTCACTGAAAACATCAACACACCCTGTTTCCTTTGAAGAACAGAATCAAAGGAACGCAAACAAGCACAGCAAAGAAACCCATCGCGCGCAGGCTGGGAAAATGTTGACTGTCTCTGGAATGCTTGGACCCAAGCCCTTCGCTGCAGTTTCCACAAAGCTAGAGGGGCTCCGGGTCAAGGTCCGTCCTCAGTGTCCGGCAGGACAGTGCTCTCTGCCTTCAAAACCCTTTCCTTTCCTTTCATGCTTCCAGAGCTTATGATGGTTGTCTATCTCAGCTGATGGGGACCACCTCCTTTCCTCCACAGACATTTGGTGTGTGCCAACCATGTCTATCCCTGCAAGCAGGTGGAATTGCATTTTCAGGTCAATGGATCCAATGCTAGTTATACCAATGCATTTATTAGCTTGGGCAGAGGTGTGTCTTCTTCTCCTCCTTCCTCCTCCCTCTTCCTCCCCCTCCCCTCCTCCCCCTCCTCCTCCTCCTCCTCTTTCTTCTTCTTCTTCTTCTTCTTCTTCTTCTTCTTCTTCTTCTTCTTCTTCTTCTTCTTCTTCTTCTTCTTCTTTTTCTTCTTCTGAGGGGCAGAGATGGAGAGAAAGAGAATCCCACGAGGGGCAGAAAGGGAAAGAGAGAGGGAGAGAGAGAGAGAAGCGGGGCTTGAGCTTATCGGATGCAGGGCTTGAACTCACCAACGGTAAGATCATGACCTGAGCCTAAGTCCCACGCTTAACTGCCCCACCCAGGCCCCCAAGGTGTGTCTTAAAATATTTGTATTTAGACATTGGAGAAAGAGTCAACTTATTCCTATAGCATAAGAACAAAGTCTTGGTTCCCAAGTCTTCAAAATTTAAGTAAGGGTTTTTCTCCCCCCTACCAGTTGTAAGTGGCACCATACATAGCCCTCTGCTCTTTCACAATATGTAGAGGTTGTTTGATTGAAGGCAAACGTACTGAGCTGGTTGTTGTTTCCGAGTGTTTTTTTTAAGGGTGTTTTCCCCTCTCCTCCACCCCACATTTCTCCCTGAGCTCTTCCACACTTTCGGAGGAAGCTGGGAGAAACCCGCTTTTCCTTCCCTCTCGCACCTGCTCTGTCTGCAGGAAAGAGGGTGGGGTGACTTCTCTAATCAGTGAACCGATGGGCCTCCGAGCATGTGCACTGCAGCACCTTCTGGGCTAATGAGGCTCAAACGCCAAGTCTTGCTCTCTGAAGCATTCTCTGAACCGTCCCACGCTGGAATTTATGTTTTCTCCCTCCATCACCTGAAATCAGCTGGGGCCTCCCAGTGTCACTCTATCTAGCTAAACTTGAACCTGCAGTTTCTTTGAATTCCAGGGGGTGGAGAGAGGCTGATGGAGTCAGGGCCACCGCAGCCTGCTGGTCTCCAAGTCTTTGTGTGTCTCAGGCCCACACCTCAGCCGCCCTGATGGGACCACAGCTGCTTCTTCAGTGGCCAGAAAGTTCCACTCACACCAGTAGAACATGTTTCCTCCAGTGGGGTGCTTGAGGGACAGGGCGTCCCAGCCCTTCACGCAGCTTTCCGCCACCCTGCTGACTTCGCCCCTCTTCTCCCATCTTTCTGTTGACCTCCTCGTCCTCCCTCCGTGCCCCCACACCCAACTGTACCACCTCCCCAGCAGAGTGGCCCTGGCTCCCCTCTCGTGGGAAGTTCTCATGCCCCGGGCATCCATGCTCCTCAAGGTTCGCCATTAAGCCCTAGTATTCACCAAGTTACTCATCCAGACAGTTGCCTCTTGAAGAGAAATTCTGGTGGCAGTTATTTAAGATGACAGTTTAGTCCCCAACACCGCTTGTACTGTTGGTATGGTATGGATCCTACCCACAGTGGTGTGCTTTGCGGTACTTGTGAGGTGGTTGGGTGTTCCGTGCTGTCCCTGCTCACAGGAAACTGCCAACACTGATTTCTGTTCAGGCGCCCCTCTGACAGGAACTTGGTTGTCCCTTTGTGCCCCCCACGGAGGGGGTCCCCACATGCAGGTCAGAGGGGCTTTACATATATCCAGGGTGTTCTTCATGGGAGAACTTGGCAGGGAATTTCCACCTGGGACAGCTCATTCTCCTTACTGGGCCTCTCTGACTTAAGGGTCTCCTTTCTCCTGTTTAAAGTGCTCCTCATCTCTCCAGAGTCCAGACCGTCCTCCACTCCTGTTTTCAGTGGCCACCCTCTTTTGTCTCCTCCCTTTCCTCAGGCCTCTGAAAGGAAAATCTCTGTCTTTCACTGAAGTGGAAGTCATTTTGTTCTTTGCGTTGTTTGCCTGCTTTTGTTTTTTGTTTGTTTGCTCGTTTTTTAATTTTTTTCTGCTTTGGTGTAAGCTAGGGAAGAGAAAATGACCCTGTGGGACAAATAACAGGGAAGAGGGGAGGGAAATACACACATGGCCACAGAAAGGTGCACAGGCTGTGCACTGCACAAATGTAGGGCTCCATTCACATGGACACTGATGTGGTATGCAGAATGGGGTTTGCAACCTAGTGAAAATGCCTTCTTGGAACTCACTTCTCTCGTTCAAGGGTGGTGTGGATGCAGGGAGAGGGTGTTATACTTTGAGCTCCAAAGATCCCAATTTGAACCACTCAGTTCAATCACTATCTCACCGAACGGCTGCGGACTAATCTTTACTTATGAAAGGAAAGTTATAACATCTCATTTATAGAGTTTCTGAGAGAAAGACATGAGGTCTTATATTAACTCCATACTCTGAATGAGGTGCTCAATAAATGCCATTTTTCCAGAAGCGTCGTGCTGGCTGAAGGAGTGGTTGCCAGCATTGCTCCTGGGCCTTTTCGCGTGAAAATATTCGGGGACCGTCAGAGATGCTGAGTATATCTGTTGGAAGCTGGAAAAGATACAGTCACTCCTCTTGGAACTTGATTGAAGAAAATGAAGAATTTGTCAAGGTGTGTGGCCTGCTGAGGCATCTCAAAGAGTCTTTAACAACAACCACAGCAACCGCTTGAGCACACACGATATATCAGGCGCTGTTTTCGACACCTGGAGGTATTATTTGCCCTGGTGAAAATCCACCACTTCTGAACGCAGCACCCAAGACCCCATCCCTAGAATTCTGTGTCTTTGCAAAGGGTGAATGGTAACTTTCCACCCCTCCTTCCTGGCATTGCCTGGTGCTTTTGTAAATGTTTGGATTTCCCAATGCGGTATGTTTCCAGCAGCCCATGTGTCCCTTTCAGCCACTTACTTGCTTCTAAGCGATGAGTGGGAGACATTATCCACAGATGAACCCACGACGCGGGTCTCTGGGCCAGTGGCTGCTGGAGCCAGCTTGTCCCCGCTAAGAGCCAGCGGTATGCGTCCCCCCCGCCCCCCCCCCCCCCCCCCAGCTCAGCAGCAGTGACGTCACCTAGGTTCTTGAAATCAGCCACGGTGGAAGAAGTGTCTGCAGCAAGGAAACCAAATGCTACAAAGCAGGACCACCCCTCCTTGGGAGCCGGTTTACCGCCACCCCGCTGGCTTGCGCTCCGCACCGTGGCGGCTGGCCACACCCTCGTGCAGAAAGCCTAACAGGATGTTTCCGACTTGGATGGAGGAGGCTGTAAAAAGCCTCGACTTCACAGACGTGCTTTAGCTGGAGAATTTCAGCCAGGCAGACTTTCTACTTCTCTCAAGCCTCCCAGTTGAAGAAAACAAGTAAGCAGGTCTTCAAAATCTATGCTGAAGGGTGGCTTCTGGGGACCAGGTACACCTGTAGCGTCACCTCCTGTACCTGGCAACAGCTTAACGTGTTCAGGGACACCTGGTTTCTTTTAATGTGATGTCTCAGGATAGTCTGGGAATGAGACAGGAGGGCACAGCCCTTGTAAACACCCCCCCGCCCCCGGAACAAAAATAAAAGAATGGGTCGGCAGGTCCTGGACTTCGCTGTTTCTACACTAGATGGCGCTCTCTTCCTAGGAGAAGGAGGCAGTTGGGCACCTGCTAACAGCTGAACCAGCAGCCGGAGCCTTGGACTCCTCTGCACATCGCCATCGATTGCATCAGGGCAATTGGTTTGAGCTGCGCAATATTGAGGGCAAAGCCACTGGTTTGCTGCCCATATCTGTGATCACAGGACTCAGCGTTAATCGTTTTTACTCCCAGTGGAAGGGGAGTAGGAAAAACCCACCCACCTGCTCAGATGAAGGAGAGGAAATTATAATTGATCCCCTACTTCTAATAAGTGACCTAAAGGCGCATCTGTCTCTAAACAGAAGACGGAGGAGACAGAAGAGATCTCCTGCACCCTGCTTCTGAATTCATGGTTCCTCCTCTTCCCTCCATCTCTGCTGGTCTGTTCTTGCCCCTGCACATCAGCATTTCACATCTAGGATTCGCTCCCACTGCAGGTTGCAGGCACCTGAGGGGACAAATGCCGCTCAGGTGTGGGAAATGGCCCCCACAGTCCGTCACTGTCCCAGCCCCACACAGATGTATAGGCACCGACCATGCCCTTGAGGTGCTCCCCTCACTGCCTCCTATGTCTGGCTGTCTCCCTGCATCGGCCAACTGGCTGGCCCCGGGATTCCCGTTCTCCTGGGCAGTCCACCTCCCCTGAGCACCCCAGCCCGAGGCCATGCTTTTTGCCTTGGCCCATTTTGGTCCCAGATGCCAGCCCTTGCTCTCTGACCTGGGATGGAACACAGTCCACATGCCACTGGGCTGGCTCGTGTTTTCCCCAGCTGTCACCTCCAGTATTGTTTGCCGAGCTTCCTACTGATTATGGATCTAGTCTGTTCCTCGGCGTCTCTGAGCTGAGCCCTTCCCTTGAAGCCCTCCCCAAAGCTCAGTCCCATGCTGTTGGCTCCCACTTTCCTCATACGCCAGTTGCCCTCGCTCCTGGGTATTTTGTGTGCCGTTCCCCAAGTCCTTTGCTTCGAATCCGCTCACCTCAGGTGTTCCTTTGTCTCGTCAGGAAGCCAGGAACCTTCTTAAACTTTACAGCTCTGCTCTCAGGATCCTTCTTTCAGGAGGAATCAACCTTGGGAAGTGGGGTCTTGGGAGTTTCGTGAAATGAATGTCTCGTCTCTTTGTGAAGGTTTGAGGAGGCTGCCGACATCTTATGCACGCCGGACTCTTCCACATCTCATAGTCAAGATTAGAAGTTACATAAGGGCTTCATATTCCAACCTTTGTGGTCTTTCCAATGACACAGGTCAGTCAAGATCCCATCCTCCTCTCCACAGCCAGTCATGACCAGGCCCTTCTGCTCCTCACTTACATCTCACTACACTAGTTTGAAGGGAACCAGTATTCCCTGCTTCCCAGCTACTCCTTTTCTTCTTTATATTTCAAGAATCCCTGCCCGGAGAGGCAAATGAAGTCAAGTGAGAGTTTATTTAAGGTGAACAGATCATATTTGAATGCAGCAGGGAAAAATCCAGTTGGTAGGGAAAGCAAAAGTATTTGTGATCACTTGCAATGAAGACCAAGGTGGCCACTCTTTTCCGATGCTTGCATTGCTCACAGGTACGGAGAGCCAAGAATGGGCCATGGGGCGCGTCTGAGGCTCATCAATCTTTCTAACACTAAAGGCTCACTTCTCCTGCTGACCAATTCTACCATTCCTTTCCTAACATGACCATGGAGATATCCTTCCTTAATTCAGGTCTTGATCTGTGGTTGGAATCCAAATCTCTTCCAGTCTTTTTTTTCTTTCTGGTGCCATGACAGGTTGATGTTGCCAACGGCCCCCATTAATGACCTGTCTGTATCTCTACCCTTTGCTATGTGGCTTTGCAGTCTCCACCCCCTCCGATTCTGGGGTGTGTGACTCACTGTGGCTGATGGGACAGGAGCAGACTGAACCCTGAGATTCTGGGAATGATTAGGCTTGCCTCTTATCTGTCACTCTAGGCTGGTGGGATTAGACTGGGAAAGTGCTGGGAGGCTCTGGTGACATATTTTAATAAAAAAAGAACACAGATGATCGTGGCTGTTTGAGCCAGACCTGTCGGTGTGGTATCTATCTGAACATAGTGAGGGACTTTTGCAATCCTTGCCTGGGCTCCATTATTGCTGCCTCCTGGTCGCTAGACTTTAGCCTATTTGAGTTGAAGAAGTGAGCTGCTCCTGCATGAGAGGCACCCTTGTGGACTTCGGGGTTATCACAGGGTGACCCAGCATCTGCCCATTGGGAACTAAAGTCAAACAACCAGGGCTTAATTACCTGGATTGTTATTATTATTATTTTAATTTTTAACGCTTATTCATTTTTGAGAAACCGAGTGAGATTGAGCAGGGGAGGGGCAGAGACACACACACACACACACACACACACACACACACACACACACACAGAATCCGAAGCAGGCTCCAGGCTCTGAGCTGTCCACACAGAGCCAGATGCAGAGCTTGAACTCACGAACTGTGAAATCGTGACCTGGGTCAAAGTAGGACGCTTAACTGACTGAGCCACCCAGGCACCCCTAATTACAGACCAATGCATGCTGTCCACTATTGCCAGACTTATCTGTCCCAAATACCACTTCCCTTCTAAATTCTCTCTTCTCTACTCAAAGAAATATAGTGGTTCCCCGTGGCCTTTTGGATCCAGCCTGAACTCAGTCTGCTATGTTCGTAGCCCTGTAATCAGCCCTGTCCTAGTCATTCACTCCCATGTCCCACTATTTCCTCCCACTCCAGCGTCCTCACACCCTCTGGTTCACACAAGGCTCTTTGCCTTTCCTGATGCCTCTTCCTCACTCTCGTTTCTCTCTCCACCTGCCACCACCCACACTGCCGCTACACCTGTGCTGAGCCTACTTGCCTTTCTAGTTTAGATTCTGCCCTTCCCTTGTTCACGAAGCCTCCTTGTTGATGTTTGCCCGCTATTTTGAGAACCTACAATACTTGTAACTGGAAGCAAGTCTCACAGCCTCCCCTTTCCTCAGTGGCCGGTCATCAGAAGGCAAAAGCCATTGGCAAAGAATTTAGATGAGTTCTCCCTTAGAATGGTCAGCTCACAGCTTTTCTTGTGCTGAGGGAAGAGCTGCTAAAGAACGTGTGATCTTTTTCTCATTCTGTAAGCAAAGAGGAATAAAGAAAGTAAACACTATTCTGTATGGTAATAGGATTTTCTAACCTCATGGATGGAGGTGGCACGTTGGAGACTATGAAATAGGTAGGAAACATTTCCTTCCCAGGAGAAGCTACTGTCTTTGAGAATTAATGTTTGTGCCGTATGGTGTGTGTGTGTGTGTGTGTGTGTGCGCGCGCGTGTGTGTATACAAATGGATCTGTTTCAACAGGTCCAACAGTTAAAGGGACGGTATATAACCTTTCAGATGAGAGATCGCAAAGGCAATCTGATCTAGAAGATCCTTCTGGACTCATTAGGAATGTGGGAATTCCAAACCCACTGGCTTGCTTTTGGGATTTGAGGGGCTAGTGGCTGTTGGTGGTAACCTAGGAAAACTCTCAGGACCCCCCTCCAGACCAAGTGATGGACAAGTACTTACCTGAGGAAAGTATTAGCAGGGAGAAAAAAGGTTTTAGCGGGCACTGTGGTCACTTTTGGTGCACAGGGCTTTGGTTTTTCTCAGAAGGTAATTGGAGATTCTAACTTGGCATAAAAGGAGGTGCTATAAGGAGAGATTTGGGAATTTCAAGTCTGGGGCCAGGTTAGGACCTAAAGGTGTGCTGTGAGGGGCACCTTATGTGGAGGGATTAACATCTTAGATGCTCTCTTTCCCTTTGCAGTCTGAGAGAGTCCGATTTATATAGTGCTCAGCTTTATCTCTTCTCCTTCAACACGGAGTTCGTGTTTTTAATGCACCTAATTTTTGTGAGCATACCCCAGCGCACCTGGCATGGAGAAACGGGGGGATGGAAGGTCAGAGTGTCAGTGCATCTCAGCCCTCAGGGGTTTCTGATTTCTTTACGGCAGTTTTTTTAACTTTCTGATTTCAATCTGGTGAAAGTGTAAGAACGTTGACCCAAGCAAGATCTTCTGGCTGACCATTCAAAGCTGTCATACTTTCGGGGCGCCTGGGTGGCGCAGTCGGTTAAGCGTCCGACTTCAGCCAGGTCACGATCTCGCGGTCCGTGAGTTCGAGCCCCGCGTCAGGCTCTGGGCTGATGGCTCGGAGCCTGGAGCCTGTTTCCGATTCTGTGTCTCCCTCTCTCTCTGCCCCTCCCCCGTTCATGCTCTGTCTCTCTCTGTCCCAAAAATAAATAAAAACGTTGAAAAGCTGTCATACTTTCATACCGGCATTTACGCTTTTGTACCCAATCCCATGTGTGCCAGGTGAAAGCCACATGAAGTCACAGCGGTTGTGTGAATGAAGCTTTACAGCTTCAACCAAGGGAGTGAGGGAGAAGGGCTGTGTCCTTTTCCGGCGTGGGGTCCGGGCGCTGAAGACCTACACCCACATGGCTGCACCCGCACACAGGCCTTAGGCAGGGTTCTCCCGAGAAACAGAACCAATAGGATGTACACAGATATATAGAAAGAGGTTTACTATGAGGGATTGGCTCTCATGATTATGGAGGCTGAGAAGCCACATGACTTGCCATCTGCAGGCAGGAGGCCCAGGGAGCCTGGTGAACGTAGTTCTGGTCCAAAGCCAAAGGCCTGAGAACCAGGGGACCGATGGTGGAAGTCCCAGGCTGAGATTTGATGCCTGAGAACCAGGACCCCTGATGCCCAAGGGCAGGAGAAGCTGGATGTCCCAGCTTCTAATGTCTTCAGGCCCTAATGGATGGGATGATGCCCACCTCCATTGGGAGAGCTTTTTTGGTGTGTTTGTTTGTTTGTTTGTTTGTTTGTTTGTTGTTGGTTGGTTGGTTCCTACCAGCTGTCTGGGTATCCCTTAGCCTAGTTCAGTTGACATAAAAAATTAACCATCACAACATATATGCAGATATATTATGGTTCCGTTCGATTCCATACTTTGCAACTTGTAGTTCATAATAGTAAGTATAACAGTAAATTTACCAAAAAGAAGTTTTCTTCTCTTAGTACAGGCAACGATAGGATTAAATTTAATGCAGATTCAAGAATGTCACAATGTTAATCTTATCTTCAGCTGAATTAGACAGCTTTACAGTGTTATCAGATGATACATCATTAAAACAGGCATTTGAGAATTGCGTGTGGCAATTTTTGGTTAAGTATGAGGTCTGATTATTTTGAACTAGGAGGCCAGACCTCAAAACCATGAATGTAATTGTGAACAGCACTCTTACATAGATAAACCTTATCTGAATTAGTATTATGAAAGTCAGACTACAAAGTCAGCTGATTAAATAAAGAACCAGACCTGGGGCTATCTCTTTCTATTATTAAAGACCATGAATTTGTTTTTGACAAAACAGTATGGTTACATTGGTGTTGCTAATTTGAATATTATTGGCTTTTCAATAATTTTTTTGGTATGTCATTTAAAAATTTGGTGTTTACAAATTAAAAAGAAATTCATACCAAATTTTATGTTTATGCTTAATCAAGTAACATACAAACATTTCAGGTCAAACTGGAAGGTCCCTGGAAATATTTTTCCTTTTAGGGGACTGTTCACTACTCTAGTTTGAGAATAACTGTGGTCTGGGAGAAACAAACTTGCATTGTGTACGTGTTATTGGCACTGTTAATTTGTCTTATATTCTTCTATGATTAATTTTGTGCCTGATAAACTTAGCTCCCCAGTTACTATGCTTTTTTGGGGTGCCCCACAGCAGCTGGCACAAACAGGGCACATAATAGCTGGTCAGTAAATTTTGACAAAAGGGGAGTGGTTTGGGCTCTAGGAGCACAGAGGCACTGAGAATGGCTTCACAAGAAATAAAGTGAAATGCATCCCTGTCTTGCAAAATGCGTTAGCTAGTCTGTAAGTTCGGATAGTACGAGGGTCTCTGCATCTCCACAGTCATTGAGGTGCTCGGTCAGTGCCTACAAAGTAAAAAGGCCTTACCCTCCACAAAAGGAGGAAAAAAAATAAACCACAATCTTCAGAGCCCTGTATATGTACATCCAGGGAATGCATTGTTGCTGTGTATCTTAATACATGCCGTGCATCTCTACCTCTGAGTACACACACGTACGCATGCACACACAGATCTACATGCACACTGTCTTTCTTTGCAAGGCAGTAGGATCCTCCAAAATAGAACACGACGATGGGGTAGGCCAGTTGAAGCCTTGTCCCCAGAAGGCCTTCCCTGCATCTGGAAATCTGATCTGATCAGCTCAGTGGGGGGGGGGGGGGGGGTAATCTAATCCTGGTCACATTTTCAGTGACTTCTCGAGTATCGGCTGCCTTCCTGATACATACCCAGGGCTGAATTTCCCCATGGGCTAGCCTGGGCTAGCCGACCATTTCAGAACCAGAATACAGCTCCCGTCGGTGTGGGCTTACCTACAACTGAAGGTGTAGGCAGCAAGAAGAGTTCCCAGCTACCAGAGGTCTGCTAAGTCACTGTCAGTAGGGAGCCAAGCAAGTCTTAGCTGACGCACCTGTCAGAGGTCAAGAGTGGCCTCTGTCCATTTTCTGGGATGCAGAAACAGGGAAAAAGGGAGATGCTGGTTTCTCGCCACCCACTGGAACTCTGGGGCTTTGGATAAAGACTGGTGTGGGGCAGAACCCCCTATGGGTAGGGCCCAGGAATCTGAATTTTAACAAGATGCCCCAGGAGATTCGGAGGCCCACCAAAGTTGGAGAACTGTGAGCTTATTCAGGGTGTCAATGCTGTTGGCCTTTGCAGCTCAAGTTCCAACGTGATCTTCTCCTCTGGTGAAGGGCTCCCCCTCGTCCCCAAGATCGGAATGGCAGGGAGTTGAGCCGTCGCCCCCTAACCTCCCTCCACCACCAGACCAGTACCTGGGATGCTGCAGACTTTTAGGCCATGGAGATATGAGCGGCTCTAACCTTCATATCTCAGTATCCCAATTTTAAACGTCTTCATCATGACCACAGCCTTCCCCTTCCTCCTGGCTGCCTCCCTCCCCTGCAGCAGGCACCGGCGTCTCTCTCCTTTGCCTCAACTCCGTGCCTGTCATGGAAAGAAAAAAGAGCAACAGTGGCCACGACCTCCTATCTCTTGCCTGTGTTATGCGTTGTGAGACTCCTCTAGATCAAGGGAACTATTATCAATATTAGCAGTCAAGGGCAGGGTGCCAAGGATGACTCAATTCTCCAGGATCAGCTCCAGTAGCAAAGAGGGAGGTTAGAATCTGAATTCTCTCCGACCTTTCCACAATTCTCCCTGCCTCTGCCTTCTTTCCCGTCTCCCCCTTCCCTGTCACATCGCTGCGTTCTGGACCTGACACGAATCTAGAAAGTGTACGGACGAAAGTTAGACTGGCAAAGGGCTCAAGCAGCTTTACCTTGTTATCCTTAGGCTGGTCTCCCACGCTGAAGAGCAGACTCTCCTTCCCTGTACCTTAAAGCAGGCGGAGGAAGTTAGTATTATCATGTTCTTAATTTAGTGTGCTTGTCATCCCATAAATAATCATTATTATCCCGAAGGGCAAATACGGCCCGTCCAGAAAAAAACTAACCTGATAACAGCAAGATAGGAAGAGAGCCAGATAAAGCTGTCCTCCCATGGGCCTGCTTTCCTACTTTTGGTGCACAGGGAGTTTCTGTTTTTCTTTCTTTTTCTGATAGGGCCTTCTGGGCGGTTGGATTTTGGTGTGCTCTCAACAAATTGAGTACCCACTGCGTGCTCTGCTCTACCAGTGGCTTTTTTTTTTTTAAGTTTATTGATTTTTATTTTGGGGAGACAGCACAAGCGAGGGAGGGGCAGAAAGAGGGAGACAGAGAATCCCAAGCAGGCTCTGCACCATCAACGCAGCACCCGATGTGGGGCTCAGACCCACAAAGCCATGAGATCATGACCTGAGCCGGAACCAAGAGTTGGATGCTTAACTGACCGAGCCACCCAGGTGCCCGAGGGACTGGTCTATCTTTAAAAGTTAAGGAAACACACACACACACACACACACACACACACAAATCAAAGACAAAGAAAGAAGATGGGCATCTCCATGAACTAATTAGAGAATTCTGCCACCTCTTGGGATTTGAACACAGAGGGGCACTATTCCTAAGACAAGGCCATTTGTGAATTATGCTCCCTCGCCATATTCCCTGCTGTGAACTTACAGGAAGAGGGCTATCGAGGCTGACCTTGCTCTCTCTCTCTTCAAACCAAAGTTTTTCCAGCTGGAGACACTACAAGACAACTTGTAGGTTCAGGCCACCCTGTTCTTAGTCAGGAAATGCCAAGGGTCCCTAATTCAGGAGCCCAAAAGACCCAAGATCTAAGCCAACCTTGCCCGAGGCTGCTTTGATCTTGTAAGTAGAGTAGCTGGGCTGCTGCTCCTTTTCCTTCTTCTCCTTCTTCTTCTCCTTCTTCTCTTTTTACTTCTTTTATTTAAAGTATAGTTGATGATGTTATATTAGTTTCAGGTGTACAACATAATGATTCAGCAAATCTATACATTGTGCTATGCTCATAAGTGTAGCTACCCTCTGTCACCAGACAACGCCATTACGATAGCATTGACTGTATTCCCTAGGCTGTTCCTTTTATCCCTGTGACTTACCCATTCCGTAACTGGAAGGCTGTACCCCTCCCTCCTCTGTCCCCATTTTGCCCATCCCGTACCCCTAGAGTAACTGGGTTTCTGCCTTGTGCCAGGAACTATGCATTCACCATCCCCAGGTTCCCATTGTTGGAGCTGGTTTCCTGTCTTGTGGCCACAGTCTAGAATTTCTGCTTGGCTCCCTTACCTGCTGGTTCTGACTCAGGGACCCTGAGGTGGTTTTGTCAGTTCTTCTCAGAGCCTGTGAATCCAAACCCTCTGACTAGAACTCTTGGTGATTATTCCCTGTTGACAATCTAGGTTGTTCTGTCACGGATCAGGAAAGCCATTTAGCATCTGTGGCGGACTGAGAAATGGCTCCCAAAGATGTCCGTGCCCTCATCCCTGCAACCTCTGAGTGAAATGGTTGGATTTCACGGCAAAGGGGACTTTGCAGATGTAATTAAGAGGACAGACTTTAAAATAGGCAGATTATATTGAATAATTGGGCCCAGGTGAGTCCAGTCTAATCACACAAGCTCTCGAAAGCAGAACTTTCTCTGGCTGAAGAGGGGGAGGTGCAGAAGAGGAGGAAGGCACAGAATGATTGCTAGCCTGAGGATGATTTGGTTCCCCATCACTGTTCTGAGATGTAGGTGCCCGTGAGCAAGGACCCGAGAAAGGCCTTTACAAGGTATGTGTGGTTCCAGCCAACAAAGGAACAGGGACCTCAGTCTTCTAACTGCAAGGAATTGAATTTATTTAGCTCACAAACTGAATGGGTTTGGAATCCGATTCTCCCCTAGAACCTCCAGAAGGAACACAGTCCTGCCAATACCTTGGTTTTTGGCCCAGTGAGACCTGTGTGGAACCTGTAACTCACAGCAACTGCGGGATAATACATTTGTGTTATTTTGAGCCACAAACGTTGTGGTGATTTGTTGCAACACCTCACTGTGGTATGTAAGTCACACAAATAGAATTCCAGCGGAAGCAAAGAATATACAGTCATCATGTTGACATCATCAGCACCAGCGAAAATTAATGTGCTTACTAACCAAATTCCCAATTTTCTGGGTTCATCCCCCTGCCCTCCCAAATCCATCGATATTCCTTCTTGTGCCTCGTGTTTTCTAACCCAGTAATTGCTAGTCTTGCTAGAGATGGCCGAGGTTTACCATGAGGTGAGCAGCTGATGAAAATACCTTCTATGTCATGATTGCTTCTGATGGTTCACTAGCTTCACTGCCATCCGTGCATTTTTGGGACACAGTAACCAGGTGAGAAAGTTACTGTTGTCATCATTTTACGGAGGAGGACGCTGACTTTGAGCGACTTGCCTCAGGTTCGCTTGTTAAGGGATCTGGGATTCAAACCCAGAGTTGTTTGATTTCAAGGCCCCGCCCGCCTCCCAACTTTATCTTTCCTGCTCCCCTCCCCCTGCCCCCCTTTCTGAGCCTCTCCAGGGGCCTCTTTGTACTCCTTAAACCCATGGGACACTTCCCATATCTGCCCTTATGGCCTGTGGTTTCCTCTGCCTGGGTTGCTTTTCCACCTGAATCTGTGCACCGCTGGCCCATTTCTCCGTCTCTGGGTCTTGGCTTGAACATCCTCTCCCCAGGGGGGCCTGCTCTGAGCTGTCTCTCCTCCAGTCCGCGGTGGCACTTAACAGGGTCTCTAACTACCTTTACCTTCGGTTGCTGACTCAGTGTTGTTGGTACTGAGATGGGTGAGAAAGGACCTGTGGCAGTTCTGCTTGGCCTGGTGACTCCGGGGCCTGGCACAGCACCGGGCCTAATGTCTGCATGGTATAAATATTGACTGAGTAAATACTCAAGGCCGCCTTTCTGTCAGGGGGCCCGCTCAGCTTGCTAAATGCCTGTGTCCAGGTGTGAGTAGAATAGAACACGCAAGACGAAGAGAATGCCTATTGTGCTTTTTGGAAGTATGAATTGCATTCAGTGATTTCTTTTTTTTTTTTTTTCCGTTAACAAGCTGAGACTATGAGGTAGAAGAGTCTGGAAGCCGTTTGCTTTTCAGGCCGTTTACTGAGACACAAAAGGAGGGGTCTTCTGAGGACAGAGAAAGGAAGCGAACTCTGCGTGGCAGGGCTTTGGCATCTGGAGAGCAGGTTGATGTCAGACACCGTCCTTCCAGGCCCCGTGGCCATCCGCTCTGAAGAAGAGCCGACATACTGAGTAACATCTGGAAAGTTCCAGGGACTCCGAGTTAAGCGGATGAGCAAGCAGCCTGCTGGGCTCTTCACAGAGGTCCACAGGTGTCTCTGAGTTGTGGGGAAGGTGCGGCTCCCACCCGAGTTCACCTGCCCGTTAGCCCTCCTGGGCCAGACACGAGACGGAACCAACCTCCCTGACCTCTTGGAATCCCAGCCCCGAATGGCATTCGGTCACGAGCAGCGGCAGATTCCTCACTGTCCCTGGCCACTGAAGCCTCCTCACTGGCTCCCTAGCACCCCAGGGTCGCCGTTTTTACGTAACCCGTGCCAAAGAGTGTGCTATCACACTGTTGGGAGTGGGCGCCGAAGGCTGATCGAACGGCGGTGAAAGCTTAAATCTGGGTCCTATAAACGGAAACTTCCCTCTCATCTGCTCAAGAGAAAACGGGCAAATCACCCCTGGAGAACGGCTCTCCTCCTGCTATTTGCAGAGGTTCCCAGGGGTTTTGAGGCCTGTGCTGATGAGTGATTCGCTGAATCTGCGTTTTAGTCTACAACGTGGCTTTGTCTCTGTGCTAAAACAGTGTCAAACCATACCTTTTAGTAACAAGATACTAAAGAAGTGGCCTAGCCATCAGTGGGGGGATGGGCGATTAGACAAAATGATCTGGGATGTTTTCTCACAGGGTGCTTGTGCCCCGATCGGGGCTGGATTAGGCACTTCTGGAGGGTCTGTGGTTGGTCATTAATGTCGGAAGAACTGAGTCAGGCTGTGCTGTGTTCTGGGGAGGTGGGAGAAGCAAGAAGACAGAGGAGCCCTATGAAGGGCCGGACATAATGTAAGGCACTTTATGGAGACTGGCCTCACTGAGGCTGCGGCTGTCCCTATTCCTTTTGGGAGCCCTGCCTGGCAGCGTCTGGCCAGAAAATGGAGTTTCAAGAGGTCTGGTTCCCCCAGTGACTGGGGGAACAACATGTTCATCTCTGAGATGGCTCCAGAAGACAGAGCTCAGTGTGGCTACTCAGTCACGATCGATCCTGGTCGCGCTCCCCAGCTTGGGGTCCCAGACTTTGCTACTGGGCTGCAGCACCAGCCAGAGTAAAGGTCCCCAGGTATATTGCTCTGTGCCCTGGAACACTGGTTCTTGAGCCGGGCAACGAGGACCCCAGGCTGAGCTCATTACCCTGATCTTCTGATCCCATGGGGCTGGGGGTGGGTTGGGGCTGAGACTTTGCATTTCTAATCAGCTGCCAGGTGACACAGATGCTGGCCCAGGGACCTCACTCTGAGGACCGCTGTTCTAGAGCCTCTGAGAGGAGGCCCAGCTCCGTACAGGTATCCCCACTTTCTGAAAGTTTGCCTTGACAAAAGACCTACATCGAGCCCCTGTTTTCATGAACCTAAAGAAGTCTGATGAGGATTTTCACTTTTCGGGGAAAAAGGTGAAAAACGAAAACAGCCTTCGGCGTTGGTTTTGCAGCGAGCCCGATAGAGGCCATAGCGCCCCAAGCCGCGAGAGCGGTGCCGTCGAGCCCCCCACCCTGCGACCCACACCGAGCATCTCCCCATCGGGCTGCCAGCTTTGAACTGTGTCCACGAGAATCTGTGGTTTCTCTTGACTTAGTCTGGGCATCTGTTACCAAGATGTGCCCTAAGGTATCAGAAGAGCCTAAGAGAGGTGATTTTGGGGGCCTGGGAATGCTTAACATTTTTTCCATATAAATTAATGGTACTCTAGTTACTTCTTTGCCTTATGCCATTTTGGCTTAGGAAAGGATTCATAGGAATGCCCTACTTTCTGATAGTGGGGGACACCTGCACTCACAGAGGGCCACGTTTTTCTGGGGAGGGGCTACCCCTTGCCAGAGTTGGAGCGTGGAATCCTTCAGGCCACTGCTCCTCTGTCCCACCTGGCTGAACAGGCTGCTGCGTGCAGGAACAAGAGTGGATAATCTTCTTTTTCCGACGCCTTATAATTAAATCGTCTCAGTGCTTCACAAAGCTGTTTTATTTCCCTCCTATTAAAATAAAAGGGAGGTGGATCCTGTCATCCTTGAAGACAGGTGCCCTTTTAGCTTTGCTTTGCAGTGGGGGGTGCTTTTAACCAACTGTAAAATGAACATCTTAGGGAGCCCCATCTCTTATGTGTCACAAACTGTCACTGTTCCCCTAGGTCGGGCCAAGACCCCGGTGTCCAGCAGCACTAGGCCTTCTGACCATTACTGTTCTGATGCCAGATATTACGGCGGCACCCAGGGAGATGCTAATAAAGATAGTGGAAGCCAAGGTAGAGGATCTTGGCAAATGTTTGATAGGTAGGATAAGGGAGGCAGTGGGGAATGGCACTGGGCAGGGGGCGGGTGTGTGTGGGGGGGAGGGGGGGTTTATTTTCCCAGCTGGGATGAAACTGTCTTCTGTAGCCACAAACTTCGTTCCAAGTCCTAGTTTTAGAAATGGACCCTACTGGACAGAGGGATGAAGGTTTTTGTGAAGGGCACAGGCTCAGCCCTTCCACGTCCCTTTTTTAACGAGGGCATAAAGACAGTCTCTCCCCGGAACGAAGAGGACCCTTTGGACGTCCAGCACCAGGCTCAGCATGTGGCCAGGACTCCAGAACTGGTGGCTGCCCCTTTCATGGATCGAGGGGTCCAAACAGGCGTTTACTGTTTGGGGCATCCAAGTATCGTTGATGTGCCTGGGAACAAAGTCTTCTGGCTCTCCTCTCTGAACGGGGCCAGGGCAGGGGCAGGCAGGCGGCAGGTTTTGATTATTAGCTGGAATCTGAGCAGCCACACCGGGCTGCAAAGACTAAGTGAGGCTTTTCATCTGAAGTCCCTGCACAAGGTGTCGGTTGCTAGGGAAGAACCAGGCGCTTGCCTCCACAGAACTCGGAAGCAGCAGGCATTTGGGCACCAGGCCTTCTTTCTTCCTGTCTCCTCTCCGGCTTCGCATGATGCCTTCAGGGTAAGCTTCCGCCGCTGCATTGCTGTTGCTTTGGGGCGGGTGGAAGGAAGGACAGTTGAGGCCAGGATGGGCTATCCCCAGCTGACGTCCCCAGCCACTTTGACACCATCCCAGCACCCACCGAAGAACTGAGGGGCCGTGGAAGTCCCAGAGGCTGTGGATATAGGCTGGTGGATCTTGCATTTCTGATTCGCCATTTGACCACTCTCTGCTCTAGGGATCCACTGTCCTCAGGAGGCCCCTTCCCAGCCCCTCCCCACCTGCCCTGCACTCTGAAGCCTCTTCTCCATCCATCCTGGTGGATTTCACTCCAAAATGGGCCTCTCTTGTCTCCGTCCTTCGGGTCCTGTCCTGTAGACCGCCCATTCATTCATTCAACAGTAATTACTGAGCACCTTTTCATGAATGGTCTGCTGGTCAAGCCTGTGTGATGAACGAAGACAACGCCTAAGTGTCAAGCCTACCCAGGCACAAAGTGGGTCTCTGGCTCTCAGTGTGAACCCACGTGTCCTTGAGACCCTGGTGGCAGTGGCCCTGGGGCTTGGCCTGTGTTTGCACACCATGGAGGGTTAAGGCAAGGCAGGTGGCCAGCTCCCCACCACAAAGCAGAGGAAGAGACAGAAATGGTCTGTGGCAAGAAGGAAATGTGGGTTCACACAGAAGTCTTGGCGGCACACTCTTGCTCTCCCTGGCTCCTCCTCCGGGACTGCACGTTTGAGTGGGAGTCTTGTTTTTCTGAAAACCAAATCACCTTATCATCTTCCCTGTAAGGAATGGCAAACACCAGCCCTGGGGGTGAGTCTCCTGGCTTGCTGGTGGATGTGAAGGAGCATCGGAGGTTGCAGCCTTGGAGGGTCAGCACGCTGCTCCCCACTGCTCCTTGGGGCTCTGCCTGGCTTTATCCAAGCTTGGCCAGATGCCCAGCTGGACGAAATCAAGTGGCTTTTTTCAACCTTCTTTCCGAAGGGTCTGTGGGGACATTCTGGAATCTCCTGGGGAGTGTGTCTGGGGCACTATCACACATATGGCCTTAGATATTTTGATACGCAGCTGACTCCTCCCCCTCCCATGCTACCAGAATCCCTTTGTGTAATGAGAGCCGTTACTCATAGCGACGTGTGCTTGTCACTGATGTGGGGACCAGGGAAAGGGAAAGAATGAATAGCCTGCCTTCTTTTGCTCACC
This sequence comes from Acinonyx jubatus, assembly GCF_027475565.1. Classification (NCBI taxonomy): domain Eukaryota; kingdom Metazoa; phylum Chordata; class Mammalia; order Carnivora; family Felidae; genus Acinonyx; species Acinonyx jubatus. The sequence goes on along the minus strand of NC_069383.1, from coordinate 17,804,784 downwards.
TCCAAAACAGTTGTTGAGCCCCTGCTATGGATTTAGCACCCTCTTAGACGCTGGGATGTTGCCATGGATAGTAGGCTGAAAGACAGGGCTTGCTGACATCCTTGGAAAGCTTGCTATTTATCTTTTTTCATTTCTGAGAAAGAGAGAGAGAGTAGGGGAGGAGCAGAGGGAGAGGGAGACACAGAATCAGAAGCAGTCTCCAGGCTCTGAGTTGTTAGCACAGAGCCTGACGCGGCGCTTGAGCTCACAAACCTGTGAGATCATGACCTGAGCCGAAGTCAGATGCTTAACTGACTGAGCCATCCAGGTGCCCCGGAAAGCTTGCCATTTAAAGCGAGCCTGGAAGAATCTTGTTGGAGGGGCAAAGGCTGACAACACCTCTGTTAACTTTGAAAGCCATTACTGTCTCTCTGGGGACCCCACCCCAAGTAAGATGCTTGGAATTAAGAGTGTTCAACATGCCTCCACCAGAGTTTTTCTACTTATTTGACCAGAGCTAGGGGCCCAGAAACCTAGGTTATGGGTTTAATTCCCAGAGATAACAGGTAACCTATCAAGGAGGGAAAACCATTCGTAGGCGGACTCCTTGCAAATTATGTGCTTGGTTCTGGGAGATGAGGCTCAGAGTATCCCAACAGGCTCCTGGAGGGAAAAAGAACAACTCAAGTGGTAGTTAGAGATATGATTTGAAGGTCTAGAGTGAGGCATAGCCAGGGGAGCTGACAGGCCCAAAGAGGCCTCACAAAATGATAATGGTGTTGACCTCCCCAAAGTCTAGGGTCTGCCCCTAGCTTTACATGTTCAAGCCTTGATTCAGCCAGCCCATGAAAGCAGATCCAATGCTTGAGAAAAATTTGCTCCAACAAAATGTACAGGCTTTTAGATGAGAACAGAATGCCACCTTCTCCTCTTCCTCCTCCTCCTCTTCCTCCTCCTCCTCCTCTTCCTCCTCCTCCTCCTCCTCCTTCTCCTCCTCCTCCTCCTCCTCCTCCTCCTCCTCCTCCTTCTCCTTCTCCTTCTCTTCCTCCTTCTCCTCCTCCTCCTTCTTCTTCTTAATGCTGATTTATTTATTTTTGAGAGAAAGAGAATCCCAAGCTGATGCAGGGCTCCATCACATGATCCTGGGATCATAACTTAAGTTGAAATCAAGATTCAGATGTCAACCGACAGCCATCTAAGTGCCCCCAGAATGCCACCTCCTTGATTTATACCGAAAAACACAGATACCACGCATATAAAATACATTATGATGGTCTCTACCTGTCTCTTCCTATAGAACAATCTTCAGGCCAATTGTCAATAATAGATTGCTTAGTGAGTCTGAAATCAGACAAAGGGAACTAGCTAGACGATTTGCTGTTGGATAGCCTTAAGTTGTGGGAGTGTGATCAATCACAGCTGTGTGTGGAATATAGTCACTTGCTCTGATGAATGTGAAATGGGCAGCACCTCATTCTTTTAAAAAAATTTTTTAAAGTTTATTTTGAGAGAGTATGAGAGAGCGAGCATGAGCAGGGGAGGGACAAAGAGAGAGAGAGAGAGAGAGAGAGACAGGGAGAATGAGAATCCCAAGCAGGCTCTATGCTGTCAGTGCAGAGTCCAATGTGGTGCCCAATCCCATGAATTGTGAGATCATGACCTGACCCGAGATCAAGAGTCAGACATTTAACCGACTGAGCCACCCAGGTGCCCCGAGCAGCACATCATCCTTGAGCACACCTCAGGTGGGGATGCTAACTCCATTTCTGATGGCATGTTCTTGCTTCATCTATGTTATGCCTTCAATCCAGTCTTACAGAGTTGGGGGTCATTCTGTCTCTTTCAGGAGACTTTGTCTCTATCGTGGTCCTTCTTGCAAAGACCTTATGATTTAACAAGACAATTTCATATCCCCTGGAAACATTTTGTCATCCCATGTGCTGTCAGACAAAAAACTGACATGGCATCCTCAAACACAAAGACCAGCCCATTGATCATTGATTTTTAAACTGGCCAAGACTTAGTTCAGAATTTCTTCTTCCTCTTACAGATTGTAGAACTTTGTCAGTAAGTGAAGAAATCTGACTTAACCTAATGTCTTTGATTAGTGAACTTCATGTCATCAGAGACCATTCTTTTCAAGTTCTGAATGAAATGAAGTTATTTCTCTTCATTGTTTCCAAGCCAGAAGAATTCTGGGAAGCCATCTGAGTATGATGGCTAATTTTATGTATTAATTTGACTGGCCTTGGGATGCCCAGGTTAAACATTATTTCTGGTGTGCTTGTGAGGGTTTTTCCAGATGAGATTAGTGTTTGAATACATGAACTTGGTAAATAGATTAATAGATTGCCCTCCTCAAATATGGTGGTCATCACCCAATCCATTGAAGACAAAGAAAAAGTGGAGGAAGGAGGAATTCACACTTTTTTTTAAATTTGCTTTACCTCTTGTGTTGGGACATCTCTCCTATTTTCTCTTGCGTTTGACTGGGATTTACACTTTTGGCTCCCCTGGTTCTCAGGCCTTTGACTTGGTAATTTATACCATCACCTTTCATGGGTTTCCAGCTTACGGATGGCAGGTTGTAGGACTTCTTAGGCACCATAATTGTGGGCATGTGTGTGTGTAGCTCCTATTGGTTCTATTTCTTTGGAGAATCCTGACTAATAGACTCAAAGTTGGAAAACTTCTGCAAATTGCATTGGGAATTCCAGATTGTGGAGATAAGTCTCAGGGGGCTCAGAACATAGACTTCTTACAGAAGTACAAGAAGGCCAGGCTCCTCTGTGTTTTATTGGGCTCTGCTTTGACAATTGTCTAAGACGGTCCTACTTCCTTCCTTGATGAAGACTTGGGGCACCCCGCTAGGAAAATCAACGACTCTTGACTTGGAAAAAAAACCCAAGATTTTGTGACAAACACTTTCTCCAATCTTAGGAGGCTTTATCCTACAACCCAGATAATGGACATACTTCGGATACATACTGAAAAAAAATCTAGTACAGGGTATAAAAATGAGCTCCCCTAGTCATTGAGTACTTTGTTTTTAGCCATTTGGTGCATTTATCCAACACCAACTCATAAGTTCTTTGGAGAGATGAAAATAGTATTCCTGACCATGAAGAATATGTAATCTATTTAAGGACATCGAGCACAAGACCAAGACAGATAAAGCTTTGGTTTAGACTTAGCATATCTGGATCCAAAGCACTGCCTCAACACCACTTACTAGCTGGGCAACCTTGGGTCAGTGTTGTAAGTTCTCTAAGTCTCTGACTCCTCACGATTCATTCATTAAATATTTTCTTGAGCCACTGCTATGTTCTAGGCACAGTGTTAGAAGCTAGAGCTATATCTTTGAAACTGATATGCACATACCCTGCCCTCAAAAAGTGCTGAATCTACAAATATTTGTAAGCTAAGGTTATGGTGGAAGATGTTTAGGGGGCTATGGGAGCACCTAGAAGGGGTTTAGTTCCAGATACCTCTAGTTGACTGAATATGCCTTGCTCCTTTCCAGCTCAGAGCCTTCTATGATGTGGTTCCTGTGCCTGGAATATTCTCCGAGCCTAGTCACCCTAATCGACTTCTATTTATCCTTCAGATCCTGTGAAGAATTTTTTTTTTTTTTTGGACCATAGTTCTGATAGCTCTGGTCACAGTTTATAATTGTATGTAATATTTTGAGATAAGGGAATACCATCCCACTCATCCTGTTGGATGATTGTGGTCTGGTAAAGATGAGCTTGGATTTAGGAGCTGGGATGATGCTCCAGAAGAGGAAAGGCATGGTGGGAGGGGAGAGTCTGGTTTTTCTGGGAAAGTAGAAGTAGGAATGAATGGAGACCTCTTGGCAGGGGGTATTAAGAAATTAACAGGGGCCAGATCTCGAAGCTGCTGGCAAGCCATGTAATGGAATGGGAACTTTATCTTGAGAGCAATGAAACCATTATAGGTTTACAGGTAGGGGAGTGGTATTACCTGATTGGTCTCCTTCAGCTAGCACATGGCAAACAGATTGGAGAGCATGGAAGCAAGATCAGAGGGAAGAAGACCAGCTAAGAGACCATTGTGATCTGGGCTTTCCTTAGGCTGCCCAGATGTGATTTTTCTTAGGCCTTCTTGGTTTTTGAAGAGTGGATACCTGACAAGTACCCTGTGTCTTTTTACCTTTTAGGCAAACCTGAATTTCTGTCTGGGTGTTCTCTTTGGTTCAGTAAGTTTTATTTCAGTTTAGGCCCAAGTTTTCTGGGGGAGGAAATTAGTCAGCCTATATTAATATATTTATGGTTTAGTACCATAATATGTTCTCAGCACCGAGTGAAAAGCCAGAAAACAGGTCAAGAAAATAGGGTCCCTGGAAGCATAGCTATCTGACCCTGAATTCAATGGCCGCTTGAGAAAGGCAGAGAGTTGATAATGGTTGGAGCTTGTATGGAAATGTACAAGTCTGCTGACATTTCTTGTGTTGGTTGTCATCATCTCAACCATTTCCCCACATGCACAGATGTCTGGGCTTTTTATCCCTAGATGGGTGACCGCCAAGTCTTGCTTAGCTCATACAGTCCTAACTTTTACTGCAGAGGCTGTAGTTCCTGTAGTGACCACAGTATGGCGCCTGTGCGAAAATGCAGGCTGTCCGCCAGGCAGCCATCCCCTCAGGGGATCAGATAGGCATCCAGTCTCTGCTACAGCCTGGGCCTGCTGTGTGTGTGTGGGGGGGGGGAACTGTGGGGATGGGCAGCAGTGCAGGAGCCACAGTGGGGTGGTTGGGCTTCTGGTAGGCTGGTGAGCTGGCAGGTGCCAGGTGACCCCCCCCTCCCCCCAACCTGGTCCCCCGACCCCAGTGGACAACTAGTGTTCCAGGTAGCCAGAGCCACAGAGGTGGTGGTATGGGAAGCACTAGGGAGACTCAGAACAATTATTTGCAAAAGGATGTCCTTTATCCTTCCCTCATTTTTGGCCTTCCATTTCCAAGCTGTTTCTGAATAGATTCTTTAACTGGACTTCAAAATGCATGCACCAGAGGGGGGGCATCTCCCTTCCTGTTCCCATATCCTTGGAGATTTTCTATTTATGCAAAATACAAGGACAAGGAACTGAACAGTGCCTTCAACTGACACAATTGGTGAAGAAAATGTTACTAAACCAATTATTGTAATCGATTAGACCCCACATTCTCATAATCATGCCCCAAATTACTGGACCAGGCCACATAGGACTCCTATATGATCCAAGTCCCCAAAGCCCAACAACCTGCTCTTTCCTTTCCAAGCCTCCAATGCTGGGCACTAAAGCCTCTTCTCCATCCACCCCTCGATGAACTTGTCAGGGACCAGTGGTGTCTTTGTTGGGATCACCTGTAGGATTCATTCCAGCTGGGTACTCCCTGAGCTTAGAGCTCCATCCATTTCCAGTGCAGTTTGATGTGATTGAACCCCCATTCATCTTGTCTGATGGGGAGCAGTGATGATGGTGTCAGGCAAGAGGCTGATGTTTTCACTGGTGCCTTTGACTGGCACAGATATAGATGGCCAGATGGGCTACATTCATCATGTATGTCCTTGTTCCTATTTTCCCCAACACTGACCAAGCTGGACAGTGCTATTGTTAGAACACCAACCCAACAATGTCAAGGTCATGCAGTTTTTATTATGGCCAGTTGTAATTAGTTGCAATTAGAAGAAAACCCTCCAGGGACACTTGGATGGCTCAGTCTGTTAAGTGTCCCCTTTGGCTCAGGTCATGATCTTGTGGTTTGTGAGTTTAAGCCCCGTGTTGGACTCTGTGCTGACAGCTTGGAGCCTGGAGCCTGCTTTGGATTCTGTGTCTCTCTCCCTCTCTGCCCCTCCACCACTCGCGTTCTGTCTCTCCCTCTCTTTCCAAAATAAATAAACATTAAAAAAAAAAAAAGAAAACCCCCCATCCTGTGGACACAGATTTACTATAACATTACAAATGTACCCTGGTCTCAAAAGAGATGAGAATAGAAAGAAGGATGTTTTCCTTCATGTTTTCCTTCATGATGGTGGAATCCATCATGAATTCCTAGAAAAACATCCTGGAAAGTATGTTCTTTGGGGATCATTTTCCATAGTCTGGTTGGCACTCCACAGCAGAGAGAGAATGTGGGCTGCTAGAAAGGAGGGGAGCAAAATACTTTAACCATGTTTATTGTGATCTCCTACTTTTACTTTTTTTTTCTTCTTTCCTGGTCCAGGGATTGCAAACTGGAGCACTGGGTCCTACAGGTAGAACACAGAAACCTCCTTTCTGCTTGAGAAGGAGGTGACAAAATGGCAGAGGCACAGGAAGGTGCCTGGAGGGCCAGGAGACCTTCACTTGTAAGCCCGGAGCCACTGAGCCAGAGGCCTGCCTTGGGCATTGTTGTCTGTTCGTTTTGTCTCTTTCTAAAATCTTCTCCTGTGCCAGTAGGGAGGAGGAAGTCCTCTTAGCCTCAGTTTTCCTCCGGAAAGACGAGGTTGGGGGGGAGTTGGCCAGGGAAAGCAATGCATCTGAAAATTTCCAGGTGACCCATGTTTACCTTTGTAACCTCCTGTCTCTTGTAATCTTGTCAATGGTAATGATGTATATGAAGAACGATTCTGTGGTTCAACCGAAGCAGTTGAGTGATAATTGCAGAGAAAGATGGGGAAGGCTCTTCCCACATACTGTATTTCTTGCTGGCATTCCCTATGCTAATCTAGGCTCCAGATGACAAAGCAGGAAGCGGAGCACAGGAGGGGATGGAGGGAGGAGTTGGTGAACCCAAGGCCTGGGCCCCTCCCTCCATGATGGGCAATGGGATTGGACTGTCACAGGGTCGGCTGACTCCCAGGAGATGCCCGCCGTCAGGGTGGTTACAGGATGAAGAGGGTGGTTATGCAAATAGCTCTCTGCTCACAAGATGGGGTGCCAGGTCTGCAGGCAGCCTTCTGAAACAAAGCCACGATGGAAAGTTCCTTCTGGTGTCAGATCAAAATGTATTCTGCTGCAGCGTAAGAGGGATGAAGATAGACCAAATGGAGCAAGTATAAAATTATTTAACCTTTTTTAGGTTAATCTCTCCATCTCTGTGTGACTGCAGTTCATTAAAAATTCATTATTCTTGAAACACCAACTCACAGTTCTCTGTAATAATGTATATCCCTGAGATTAGCTTCTTGTCACTGCCAGATACAGAATTTATTAAATGTCCAAGGGAGGTAGGAGCCTGTACGTTGGGCTGGGAAGTCAGGGTGCCCTCTACAGTCTTGTTGGATGGAGGGGACCACATGTCCCATAATGGCAGGGTGCTTTACATGCAATATAACAAATGTTAAAAGGTTATAGATGATGAGTGGACATGGCCACAAAGCAGGCTGGGATATGAAGAAGTGGGGTCAGCGGGGCACACAGCAGGGAGGCATCCAGAGGTATGTGAGTCTTGGGCTAGGGGTTCGCCCATAGCAGTCATATACAAGATGGCGCTCACAGAGCTTTTCCATTAGTATTGCCTAGGACAGGTGATGAGTGGATGGTTAAGCACCTGGATCAGAATCTCCATTGGTGGGCATAGAACTTTTAATTTTTAACCATCTCCCAGGTATTCTTGTGCCCCTGGAGTTTGAGAGCTTCTGAAGTGTAGGGTGCTTGGTGTGGTACAGCAGGTGCGGCTGTCTGTCCACGGGCTGCATGGAGGATGAGCATGATTATCAGGCAGCCATAGCAGTGGGTGGCGCTTGTGGACTCTAGAGGACGTGTCCAATTAAAAAGCCCCCAAGCCCTGACTGGGGATACAGGGTCTATTCCATTCCCCCTAATGAGCAGACCAGATATCAGAACCTCAGTGCTGTTAGGGGAACCCAGGTGTGTGGCAAGGATTGGTAGCAGGTTATGACCCGGTAGGTGTGAGGAGGTTCAGGCCTTCCTGGGGTAGGCAGGAAGTTCTAGATTCATATCCTGTGGGCCTGTGGCTCAGCATCTCCTTCCTGCTTTAGTCTGGACTGGCTCCCAACTGGGTGAGGCCGAGCCTGCTAGCGAAGGCCACTGGTGGTAGGCCGTGAGGGTGGGGGAAGCCAGATATCAGCAAGACAGGGGAGACCTAGGAACCGAAGACTAGAGGTTTTGGAGGAAAAGCTTTGCAGTGGAGCACTTTTCAAGTTCCCAGACAAACCCACAGAAAAAAAGCAGGAAGACTTGTCAATATTGTGACCAAAAATAATATGGTTACAGAACATGATACTCTTTCTTGGGCTTGCTTGAGTGGAAAAAGGAGTCTGTAAGCATAGAATCTCTGAGCAGACCTGAAGGGATCCAGGAAAACCTTGACTTGGCGAGACTTGTCAACAGGAATGGGGTCACATCACACAAAGGGGAGGCCCAGTGGGCTGCCTCTTCTGATCCTGGCAGGGAAGGCATCTCTCAGTTCTTAGTTCATTCCTCACCTGCAGTCTGGGCTGGCTTGAAAGTTTATTTATTTATTTTTAGTAATCTCTACAACCCAATGTGGAGCTCAAACTCAAGACCCCGAGATGAAGGGTCACATGCTCTTCCTACTGAGCCAGCCAGGGGTTGGCTTTAAGGAAAGATGCTCCATTTCAGAGTGGCTCATCTCATTTTAAATCAAAACCCAAGGCTGTTTCTTGTGTAAACTTCTTTTGGCTAAGCTGTGCCGTTTTGGCTAATCCCCCAGTGAAATTCCTACAGCTAGCCTGTCTGGTTGTAGAGAGTATTTGACATTCAGGGTTCTGGTGTAAGAGACCAAATCCTTTCTCCCCTAAAAGCCGGGACTCTGTTACCCACAGCCTCTTGTTTGTTTTGTCTTTTCAAATAATTCCTGACTCAGAATAAAGGGTGAGTTTTATGGGACAAAACAATGTCTGAGAAAAACTTCTTTTTTTTTTTTTTTTTAAATAATTTACTGTCAAGTTAGTTAACCTACAGTGTATACAGTGTGTTTTTGGTTTCGGCGGTAGATTCCCGTGGTTCATCGGTTGCATACGACACCCAGTGCTCATCCCAACAAGTGCCCTCCTCAATGCCCATCACCCATTTTCCCCTCCCCCACCCCCCATCAACCCTCAGTTTGTTCTCTTTCTTTAAGAGTCTGTTATGGTTTGTCTCCCTTTCTGTTGGTAACTTATTTTTCCTTCCCTCCTGCATGGTTTTCTGTTAAGTTTCTCAAATTCCACATATGAGTGAAAACATACGATATCTGTCTTTTTCTGACTGACTTATTCCACTTAGCATAATACCCTCTAGTTCCATCATGTTGTTGCAAATGGCAAGATTTCATTCTTTTTCAATGCTGAGTAGTATTCCGTTGTATAAAAATACCACATCTTCTTTATCCATTCATCAGTTGATGGACACTTGGGCTCTTTCCAGAATTTGGCTATTACTGATAATGCTGTTATAAACATTGGGGTACACGTGCCTCTTCGAATCAGCATTTTTGTATCCTTTGGATAAATCCCTAGTAGTGCTATTGCTGGGTTGTAGTATCATTCTATTTTTAATTTTTTGAGGAACCTCCACACTGTTTTCCAGAGTGGCTGCACCAGTTTGCATTCCCACCAACAGTGAAAGAGGGTTCCCCTTTCTCTACATACTCGCCAAACATCTGTTGTTTCCTGAGTTGTTAATTTTAGCCACTCTGACAGACATGAGATAGTATCTCAATGTGGTTTTGATTTGTATTTCCCTGATGATGAGCGATGTTGAGCATCTTTTAATGTGTCAGTTAGCCATCTGGATGTCTTTGGAAAAGCATCTATTCATGTCTTTTGCCAAACTCAACACCCGAAAAACAAATAATCCAGTGAAAAACCCCACTCTTGTATTGCTTACAAAGCATCTGCAGGCACTTCCCTGAGGGTAAAACTTCACCTTCAATTGTACCCAGCACATCTTAGAAACGGCGAACTTAGGATCCAGCCACCCCACCCCTTATAAGTCATCATCCAGCCCGCATCCTCTGAAGCGGGAGCACAGGGAACCAGCAGGACTTTATATTGGCTCCTTTTTATGCTTCAAGTCTGACTCTGCGAAACATAATTTCTTAGGGTGCTAAGTCTCTGAACTTGATTGTTACTGGATTTAAAAAAAAAAACTTACCCTGCCTCCCACTCTTTTATAACCTGGAGATCTTGATCTTAAGTGTCTTCTGTTTCTGGGTCATTTGATGGGGGAGATGCGGGGGAGGCCAGCAGGTCCCTCTCAACTACAAGTCCAGCTTTCCACATCTCCTGCCCCTGTCCTGTTTCTCAACTCCGGGAGATCCCCAGTTTCTCTTGAATGCTGAGAAAAAAAGGGGGTGCTGTAGGTAGCACTCCTTGGGACTGTTTCTTTGAGCTGTCAGTTCAATCCATCTGAAACAACCTAAGTCTCTCTCTATCTGTCTCTGTCTGTCTGTCTGTCTGTCTCTCTCTCTCTCTCTCTCTCTCTCACACACACACACACACACACACACACACACACACGTCATTTTTACAGGCAGAGAAGGGGGCCTGAAGAGGTGAGGGGGCTGGTTCTGAGGTTTTGGAGGAGGGGATGATACCTGGGGGGATCTGACCCAGCTGACCCACCTGGAGGGGCAGTGGGACTCAGTGAAGGGCAATGAAATCATTACCCATCAAAGAGGAGCATTTGGTTCTGAGGCTCCTCTGGGAACACTCAGGAAATAATGATGCCAATAATTTCTCTACCTGGCCTTCTTTCCAGCCGGACACCTCGAATTATCACGACATTCATGTTGTTCTTTACAATAAGATGAGCACCTTTCCCCTCTTAATCTTTTATTCTTCAAGTATTATCTGAATATATTATCACTGGGTAAAGTTCAGAGAACACAAAATTCTTTTGTTTTAGTCCAGACTCCCCAGAAAAATGAGACCTGGGCAAAGCTTCCCGTGCTCATACTTGAGGAGGGGGCAGGAATCCCAGGGGTGCAAGATTGAGAGAAACAAGGGCAGGAGGCCAGGAAGGAGGAAGGTAAACACAAGGCAGGAGTTACCAACTTGGCCAAGAAAATAAGAAAACTCAGATGATTTTGGTCACATTGGACATCATCAAGGTAACAGTTCCATCTAAGGTGTGTTCTCTCCTATCCTTCAGTGGTTGAAGTTTATACCCAGGTTGTATTATCCAGTTCCTTGGGCAGCTGCTGGGGACACCAGAACCTCTGTGGGCTCAGCGAAGTCCCATACTTTCCACCTTGGCAGGAGCCAAAGGCTGACTCTTGCTTGTATGGGAAACTGAGATAATCGTCGTCACATTTGCCTTCCCTCCCCAGATATAACTACTCATAAGAGCTTGGTGTGCCTTATTCCAGACCCCTTCTAGGCAGACGTACACATATCCATATGGATTTTAAAAGCATGGACCAGATAATTTAGTATGTGTTGTTTTGCGATTTCCTTCTTTTCTCTTAATATACCTTGTAGATTTTTCTATGTTTGTACATTCTTTGAAATCCCTCTGTGGCATTATTTAGTAGCGAAGTACTATAATTTATTCTCCTCTTGATGGTCCTTTAGATTTTCCCAACTTTGACTCTTTATAGTCAGTGAACATGATTCGTTGTGTTTGTGTGAGGCATTTTCTATAATATTTACCTTGAAGTTGTACTTTTGGATCAAAGGAAGCATTTCCCCACATGTTATCTCATTTTATGATCAAGAACCCTGAAAGGTGAATGGTAGTGTAGACAGAGTCTTTGGATGGAAGGGGGAAATCCATCTATTATATAATACGCTAGTTGAGTTATAATACCACCTCATTTAATTCCAACAATCTTCTGTGTTCTTCAGATCGGGAAGCTAAAGTTCAGAGAGAGAAATGTCACACAGCTATTTTGTAACAGAGTAGGGACTTAAACCCATGTCTTTTGATCCAATACCACAGGCTCTTTGCTCTGTGCTGGTGTTGCCTCAATCTCTTGCTCATTTGCTCATTTCATTCATTAAATTGAGTTTATGGAGCTTCTGAATGAGCCTGTGTACCAGAGTTTAAGAGATAGTTTTTAAATTTTTTTTAAAGTTTATTTATTTTGAGGGAGAGAGAGAGAGAGCATGGGGAAAGGGCAGAGACAAAAGATAGAGAGGGAATCCTAAGCAGGCCCTACACTGTCAACATGGAGCCGGAAGCAGGGCTCAAACCCACGAACTGCGAGATCATGACCTGAGCGGAAGTCGGATGCCCAATTGACTGGGTCACCCAGGTGCCCCTAAGAACTAGTTTTAAATGGCCACCCAGAAAAGTCAAATAATTCTCACCTTGTTAGAATCCTTGGCTAAGTGTCTTATGATATCACTGATTTAGTTTCTGGAGGAATTTAAAAATGGAGGTCAATTGGTTACAACATGAAACTAATGAGGCCAAGAGATCTCAAACTAGATCCTCAACAGATAGGGGCAAGGACAGTTACATTTCCTGGTCACAGACTGTACCCTGAACCTTGACTATAATTGTTCCTCACACATTTATCATTGGTCATGAGGAGGAGAGCACGAGAGAGTGCACAGCTCTGCAGAGTGGTTCTCAGCGTACGGTTTGTAGCCCAGCATTTCATGGCTACATATTGGACACAGAAAATCTCAGGTCCCACCTTAGATCTACTGGATCAGGAACTGTGGGGGTGGGTTTAGGAAACCTGTGTTTTAACAAGTCCTTCAGTGGTTCCAATGCTTACTGAGCCTTCAAAGCTCATCTCGCTTACAAGAAGAAAACAAAGAAAGATTGAGCTAACGTTGGGTAAGGAGCAGCAGAAGGTGTCAGGGCACACCATTTTCTTGACTCTTTGTCCCATAAGATCTTCAAACCTGGGCCACAGTCTCTCCTATCTCTGCCTTAGGACCAGGGTCACCAGAGGGACACCGCAGGTTAGGGTGTGTCTTCGTAATGATCTTACCTTCAGGACTTCACCCTTTGGCTGCCTTAGCCTCAGAGGTTTGCTCTTGACCCTGGAAATCCCCCGCCTTCTTGAGCCTGCGTTTGAGCCCACGGCCTGCAGTCCGCTCGCTGGTGTTGGCTGTAGTTCATTGGCTGGTGTTAGAAAAGCTTGTCTCTGTTTCCTTGCCTGCTGGATCAGCTGAGGCCTGCTAAGGTCTCGGACAGTTATTTCTATATACAAAGGATGACCTTTGCTTATTAATGTTACACCATGGACTATAAATCCCAACTCTGCAAATGGACACATTGAAACCAACTGTCATTGCTATGATGTAAGAAAACCTGAATTGAAAAACCGTGTTTTGGCCGGCCTTCCCTGCCAAGAAAACTCTTTCCATCTCGCACCCAACGCGTCTGCCTCTAGTAAACTAGGACCATCATCAAGACTTCAGAAGACGTAAGTGGAGATCCCACCCAGCAGCCTGCAGGTGTTTGCAGTGTGAGGAAGAAAAACTGATCTCTTCCAGATTTTTCCCCCTTTGGTGTATCTTGTAGATTGTATTTGTCCCTCCCACCCACCCAAATTCACACATGAAGTCCTAAACCCCAGGACCATGTGGCTGTATTTGCAGATAGGGTTTTTACAGAAGTGATGACGTTAAAATGAGGTCATTGGGAGGGACCCTAAGGCAATGACAATTAACCATTATAAAAGGGGAAGGTTTGGACAGGGACGGGTAAGCAGGGAGACGACCATGCAAGCATGAAGGCAGGGATCAGGACCATGCGGCCATAAGCCAAGGGACCCCAAAGATCGCCAGCAAACCACCAGCAGGTAGGGGACAAGTTCTCCCTCACAGCTCAGAACACGCCAGCCCTGCTGATGCTCGCTCGCAGACTTCTGGCCTCCAGATCGGAGGGACCATGAACTTCCACTCTTTGCATCCTCCAGTTTCTGGAGCTTTCGCAGCAGCCCTGGCAAATGAACACAACATGTCTGTCATCCTCACTTCTTCTAAATGCCCTCGCACCTCTCCAGGCTCCTCAGCTCTTCTGCGGGTCCCTGCGAACAACTGGTCTCCCCGCCTCCAGACTCCCTCCTCTCCAGCCCATTCGGCAAATGTGCGCCAGGGCAGGTGTCGCTGACTGGTTTCCATTGCGGCCTGCCCCCTATTTCTTACTGTCTCAAGTGGGAATTCCGAGGCCCTAACCTGCTCCCCCAAAGTGCCCTTTCCCCCACTGCCCCCTGACAAGACCCCCACTCCCTTCGGACAGGTTTTCTCACTACCCCACGGACACACGCGCTCATGTTCACCAGTGGCCTCCCGCCGCTGTTGTCCTCACCGGCAACGCCTCCTTGCCAAATTCTTGGGAAGCACCTGCCATCATGCCACCCGCTCAGGGCCCTCTCGAACTTTGCTGTGTATTAGAACCACTTTGGAAGATCTTAAAAATCTCCCCAGCGCACAGGCCATTCTCTAGGTGAGCTCTACAAGGGTGTCTTGGCACGGGATCCATGCCTCAGAATTGTTTCACGCTCCCCGTGACTCACTGGTGAGTCAGATTTGTCCGTGAGTCACCTCATCTTCTGTACCACGCTAAGCACTTGTCCAACTTGAAGTGCAAGTCAGTGAGGCATCTTCGAGGCCCCCGTTCTGCATTTCTGGCAAGCTCCCACGTGGAGCCGATGCTGCTGGTCTGGGCACCACACTCGGCCTAGCAGAGCTCTGTATACCTTCTTTCACAGTGTTTATACTCGGCATGGCCCATAAAAGGTGTGAGATGGCTTATGGGAAATAGGTAGACGAAAATTAGCAGTTACTTTGCTCTCCCTCATCCTCGCAAGACACACTTACAGGGTGCCCTCTCCGGGGCAGCTGTGGACACAGCACCCCTGCCCCCGGGACTAAACACTGTGGGGCCCGGGCCATGAGGGGCCCTTTGCTCCTGAGACCTGAGGTCTGGGGGAGATTTGGGCCGTAGGACCACTTCTGTGGTTTTGCGTTCTCTCTTGTTTGGTCTGGGGTGTCCTCTTGGCTTAGGCAAAGTCTCTAATTCTAGAGGCAGTGCAGTGAAGATTGAAAGCACCTGGGTGACCTTGGCCAGGGCTGCCGTGACGCGTGATTCCTGGGGCCATCGTTAGCAGGGACTCTAATGTGGCTCCCCACCCCCGCCCGGAGTTGTCAAGGCAGAGCCCGTGGCCAGGACTTGTTACCTTAGATTCTTGGCCTTGCGGCTTCCTGATCTATGAAATGTGGGTAACGTTCTTTCCCTTCCAGGGCTGCCGAGGTGATGAAATGAGATCAGGCGTGTAAAGCCAGTAGCCCTGGAATCTGATGCGTACCCGTCAGTGGATGGGTACCACTGTTACCTCCATAATCCTCCCCATCCATGTCTCATTTCTAGGTTTAGGGAGGGGCACTGGTGCCTATGAAGGTTGCTCAGGACCAGCTCTGGGGAGAGAAGCAGAGACGATGTGCAGGTTTCTTGCTCGGCTGGCAAGTACGAGAGCAGAATAGGAATCGGGCATTTCCCGCAGCTGCTTGTTTGGTTTCCCTTCGACTCGCGGTGACGGGATGACCTCTGTGGGTCCTCTGGAACTGTTTGGCCTGTCGTGGGCCTCCTTCTGCACTAAAACATACAAAAATTCATATCTTGGGATTGCATTGGTCTAAAGGTGAACGCGATCCAGATTGGATTCTATTCACCTCTTCTGTTCTTAAAAGAAATTAAAACGTGTCCACGGGCCCCTAACCTTCTGAGCATGACTGGGGACAGGGGACAGGAAGGCCAAGAGCTCCAACGTAAGGTATTACTTTACATGTAAAGATCTATCTTCCTTAACTAGGTCACAACTGTCTCTAGCGTAGGGATTTCCCTTTTTGAATTTCCTCATTTCATGGAGCTCCGGGGGGTGAGCACTAGGGCTAGTTTGCTTATTTTAACACATTGCAACATTTGCGTTATTGCCATTTGTTACCAGGCTCCTTCCCGAGCCTTGGGAACCTGTTTCTCTCTGGCTTCCACGGCCACCAGCAGACTCAGTCCTCTCAATGCCTTTCTGTGGCACAGCCTTCATGTAGGCCCCTGCAACCACCCCACAATGTGTTCCCTGTGAGCCCTAGTTGTCAAGCCCTTGCAGGCAAAACCCAGTGGTACTTGTCGGATCCCAGAGTCCCTCTGTCCACTCTTCCGGGGGGACTTGTCATTGGAAGGTGCCTCTGGGCCTGGCCTGATGGGGAAGCTGGGTAGCCTGACAGCTAGGGGTCAGTTTTCCTTCAGGGAGGCCCAGCCAAGGGTGTATTCACATAGCCTGTCACGCTGACACCACAGCAGTGACAGGACAATGACAGTGGAGCTAGAGACAGATCGCAGAGGCTGAACGGCAACATCTCTGAGCAGATGGCAGCTCACTGCTCCTCCTGTAGGCTTGTTTTAATATGTAACTTCTTAAAAAAAATTTTTTTTAATGTTTATCCGTTTACTTTTGAGAGAGAGAGAGAGAGAGAGCACAAGCAGGGGAGGGACAGAGAGAGAGAGAGAAAGAGACACAGAATCCGAAGCAAGCTCCAGGCTCTGAGCTGTCAGCACGGAGCCAGACGCGGGGCTCGAACCCATGAACCGTGAGGTCATGACCTGAGCTGAAGTCGGATGCTTAACTGACTGAGCCACACAGGCGCCCCAGGCCTATTTTTAAAGGAGGTTCAAAGCCTGGTGAGACCGAGACCAAAGAAATAACGACTCAAGAACAGGGCAAATGGAAACTACCTGCTGATTTTACAAATACTGTCTGAATCCTGGCACAGAGAGGTGGAGGCAAGAGTGTTTCCAACACAGGAGGAAGCCTATCTGTGGCCCCCCAGATGTGAAGGGAGAATAGGGTTTAGGCGGTTGGGATGATGAAGAGTCAGGTCACAAAGGTTCTTGAAAGGTATGGGAAGAAATTACATCTTAGGCTTAGGCCAATAGGAAGCCACTGAGGATTTCGAGCAGGAAAGCAAGGAGCCTGCCTTACCTGGGAGCAGGGCTGGTGGCACAGAGACTGTGCAAGGGTATTTCAGCATTCCAGAATAGTTCCCCTGCAGGAACGAGAGCTTCAGCAGCAGCAGGCTAAGCTATGTCAGATGGCAGAGACTGTTGAAGATGTGGCTTGGGGTTGGTAGAAGTGATGACTTTAGACTGGAAATATTGAGGGGCCTGTGGGACCTCCCAGTGGCCTTGCACATGTGGGGTAGAGGGAGGAATTTGGGAAGCATGAGAAAATAGATGGTAACTGATGAAGCACAGGAGTGGTTGAGGTCCCCTTGCTAGACGATAAGGAAGTGGGAGAGAGGTGTGTTAGGCTGGAACTCCCTGCAGAGCGGTGTCTCAGGCATTGGCCAAACAAGACCAACTCTTGAGGGAAACTGGAAAGGAGAGTCCAAGAGATGAGGGTCAACTAGGGCAACACAGGGTCACGGAAGGCAAGGGAAGTGATGACTTAAAGGAACAGGTCCTCAGGAGTGTCAAATGTTAGAGAATTCATAGACGAACTTGAACTTAAACATAACTCTCAGAATTAGTGAGCAAGAGACCCCTGGTTTCTACTTTTGGGAATTTGTTTTGTTGCAGTCCACAAACATTCCCTACATATCTGCTTATTCACATAAGGCACTGTTCTTGGCCTGAAGCTTAGAGTCTAATAGGAGAGGCAAGCAACAGACAAATAAACCAATAAATGGACAAGTTTTTTTCAGTAGTGAGAGCTATAAAAAGAGTGATGTGACATTGGGCAACTGGTGATGGGGACAGGAAAGGACTTTTTTTTTTTGAGAGCAGGCAAGAACACACACATAAGTGGGGGAGAGCAGCAAAAGGGGTGGGGGGGGGAGAGAGAGAGTGAGTCTAAGAGAGAGAGAATCCCAAGCAGGCTCCATACTTACAGCAGAGCCCACAGGGCTAAATCCCACCACCCTGGAATCATGGCCTAAGCAGAAATCTAGAGTGAGGTGCTTAACCAACTGAGCCACCCTAGAACCCCTGAAAAGGCCTTTCTGAGGAGGTGACATTTGTTTGGAGTCCTGAATGATAAGAAAGAAACATTTGCATAAAGATCTAGAAGGCAGACTGTTTCAGGTCAAGGGAACAGCTTGTGCAAAGGTCCTAAATCACTGGTTCTCAATCAGGGATAATTGTGTGCTCCAGGGGACACTTGGCAATGTCTGGAGACATTTTTGGTTGCCACAAATCAGAAGGGATGGGGAGTACTCCGGACTTAAGGGGATAGAGGCCAGGGGTGCTGGTAAACACCGCTCGCTGGTCCCCAATGTCACTAGTGTTGAGCAAGAAACCCTGTCTCAAAGCAGGAACAACCTGGTCCATTTAAAGAGCAGAAAAGAGGTCAGTGTCTGGGGTGGGTGGTGGCACATGAGTTAGAGAGGTAGGCAGGGGCAGATGACAGAGACCTTCCAGAGCTTGCTAAGAAGTTTGTATTTTACTTTCCAATGCAATGGGAAACCATTAGAAGACTGTAAGCAGGGATGTGAGTTAATCTGATTTACATTCTAAAATGACACTCTGACTGCTATACAGAGACTGGAATGCAGTGGGCAAGAGCGAGAACAGAGGGGCTGTCACATTCCTCCAGGTGGGGAGGAGAAATGGGGACAGGTGGACAATGAGGTAGAGCTGGTGAGATTTTTCTGACGGACTGGGGTTGAGGGTTGAGAGAAAGTAAGGCTGAAAAATAACTTCCAAGATTTTGGTTTGAGCAATAGAATGGTGGAGATACAGCTCACTGTGATACAAAGGCAGGGCAAGATTTATATACAGAGGTTCTAAAGAGTTTGAAATGCATACTAAGGAGAATGTTAGGTGATGGCTTAGGGCTTAGCATTCATCATGGTTATAACACAACTGTTTTAAGTAGCGGTAAACATCCTAATTATCCAATTCTAGGAGATTAAACACGTTCTGGAACCAGTATAAAGCAATATTACAGAAAAAATCTATGAACATGGAAATACGATCACAATGCAATAAGTGAAAAAAATGATAGCAAAATATGCAGAGTTATGAAACTGTAGGATTCTTATTTCACTGTTTATACCAAAACATCTACTCCATGAAATAACAATTTAGTATAGAAGTATACTAGTGAAGGTAGTATAGAAGTGAAATTCTAGAAATACTAGAAGAAAAATATGGGTGACTGTTCTTACAACAGAGTAGTGGGACCTTGTGTAACATGACGTTAAAACCGGAAACCAAGAAGAAAAGGTGGATATACTTGACTGTATGAAAAGTTTAACTTCTTATAGGGTGGGAACCCCTAGGCAAAGGCAAAAAGAAGAAGAAGTGGGAAAAATTGTTTGCAGTCAGCACGGTAGAGTTAATATTGCTATTAGCTGAAGAAGTTTTATAAATTGTTAGAAAAGACAACTCAATAGAAAGATGGACAAAGACACGAATTGGTAATTCCAAGAAGAAATAAGACAGCCAGTCAACAGATGAGAAGTGTAATCTCCTTGACTATGAGAAAAAGGCTAATGGAAACAAGTTCGTTTATCTATAAGACTGGCAAAAATGAAAGATCAGTAATACTCATTTTTGAAGAGGGTAAAGGCGAGTAAATTGGGACATAACCTTTTTAGAGTGTAATTTGGCACCATAAAAATTTGAATGTGCTTATTTTTTGACCAAGCGAGTCTACTTTGACTACATAGCCTGCATGAATGATTAGACCGCTCTTCAGAGGTAAAGGTACAAGCCTGTACTATCAGGGATCGTAAATCCTTTAAAATAAATGTTTCTCAACAAGGACATGCTTAAATAAATCGTGGGACACAACATGCAGTAAAACAACATACAACTGTTAGGAGGCAGGAGGTCAGTCTGTAGGACTAGATTTGAAAAATTGCTCATGGCATCGTTAAAGAAGCAAGTTGTAGAATAGTCTGCATGATCTCTCATTTTGTAAAAATAACTGTATAAAATGGGTTATGGTTATGTCTGTTCAGGAAAAGGTCTGAAAGTCATACACAACATTCTTCAGTGTTCTCCAGGGAGTGGGATTTTTAGATGTGATTTTTTCTCTTTATTGTTTATTTTCTTTTTTTATTTCAGAGAGAGAGAGAGCATGCACAAGTGGGGGAGAGGGAGAGAGACAGAGAGAGAGAAAGACAGAGAGAGAGAGAATCTTAAGCAGGCTCCACACTCAGCATGGAGCCCCATGTAAGGCTTGATCCCATGACCTTAGGATCATGACCTGAGCCGAAATCAAGAGTCAGATGCTCAACCGACTGAGTCACCCAGGCACCCCAACTTTATTATTTATTTTGAACATAATGGTATGTGTAAATAAA
This sequence comes from Acinonyx jubatus, assembly GCF_027475565.1. Taxonomy (NCBI): domain Eukaryota; kingdom Metazoa; phylum Chordata; class Mammalia; order Carnivora; family Felidae; genus Acinonyx; species Acinonyx jubatus. Next base: position 17,784,586 of record NC_069383.1, on the reverse strand, counting down.
TAAAAAAATAAATACTTGACAGTATAAATTATATATTGGCATATTGGCAGAGGTGGACTTAACATGATTATGAGCGTAAAAGATATTTTCTGTGTCAGAATCATCTGCCCATGGGGTACTTGGCTGCCTCAGTCAGTAGAGTGTACGACTCTTGATCTCAGGGTCATGATTTTGAGCCTCACGTTGGGTGTGGAGGGCACTTAAAAAAATAAATAAAAGTACAGCTTTAAAAAAAATCATCTGCCCAGAATTTCCACCAGTGTCTTTTCATATGTTCCATAATTAGACGATAAATGAATGTCTTACTATTTGGTAAAGCGTTAGATACACATCTCTTTACCGCCCACTGTTTTCTGATATGGAAACGGATATGCCAACTTGCAACAGAGCCCTTTCTTTAATAACAAAAGCCAGTGTTTTCATAAATCTCTGGAAAACACAGAAGCAGCTGGAAGAATAAAACAGTTTTGATTTATGTAAGAGAGGCAAAGATAAAACAGCGAACGGCTAAGTGAAGAAGATGAAACTGTGGACTCTGATTTGACAAGCTCACTATGTAAAAAGACCTGCTTGGGTAAGGATTGTACCCGTGTAAATCAGCTGTTTGCACCTCCCATAATCCTGTTTTTGCTTGTTTGTGCGACTTCTATTTAAACCTGCTACATACTTACAAAAACAAGTATCAAGTTTATACATATACATATATATGTATTTTAAGTAGTACGCATGTCTGCCTATACAGTCAAGTCCATTTAAATCTGCGTTGCTGTAATAATGAAACACTTGAAATAACTCAAATGGTTTGTGTGTGTGTGTGTGTGTGTGTGTGTGTGCATGTGAGTGTGTGTGTCTGTATCTACACGCGTCTATATGCATGGAGTAGTCTAGGATCTGCATCAACCCACTCACAGTGGTTGACCTGGTGTGGATGGGTTTATGGGTTTTATTTTTTAGTGCTCATTTTAGTTGCTTCAAGTTGCTGATTTTTCTGTACCAGGCATATTTACTTTTATAATAAGAACATTTTATTTTGGGAAAATGAGAAAAAAAGTAAAAGTTTTCAGTGGTAATCTTACCCAAGGGATGTCTCTGAGCAGTGATAGAAGGGCAGAAGCTATGGCTGTGGGGCATGATGAAGTAGACGCAGGGGGAGGGAAACACTCCTAGAATAACCCTGAGTAAGGGTGAGGGAAAAGATGGGGCAAAGCTAGAAGTCGATGTAGAGTCAAGGAGAGGTTTGTGCTTCCTTTCTCTAAGGTGTCTGTCCGTATGCGTGGAACATCAGCACTCAAACTGAGTTTTACTGACAGCAGTCTTATTTTTGTATTCCACGATCCCTCTAAATGTGTTTCAGGCTCCGGTCATTTCTCTGGTTCCTCTTATGTAAAAGAAGATTCTGAATCATGTTAGGACCCGATCTCAGTCTAAATTTAGAATGTCTGCCCCAAGATTGTAACCAACACTCTGAGTCTGGTTTACAGTTCAGCCTTCTCTCCTCTCCCAGCTTCTCCCTTGCCATGATGGTGGTGGTGGTGGTGGGGGCTGGCATGGTGCCCTTCTCTTCTCTCCCCCACCTAACCTTTCTTCTCATTCCCTGACTGCTAATGAAGGAGTCAGGGCCAGAGGGACAAGAGGTGAGGCTGGCTGTCTGGTAAGATGGCTTTGCCCTGTCTGGGTCAGCAGGTGTGCATACTAGACCCTCACCGGGCATTTCCGTGGGTTCCCTGAAAGCTCACCTTCCAGTGGCAACTCTTCATTGGCCTTGTGAAGCTGCTTCACCCTCAAACTTCACCTACCCACCCCGAGACTGCTCAATCTCTTACTTACGGGGTCCTCTTTTCCAGGTAGACTTTTCCTGAGCAGGATTCTTAAGTTTGGTCTCCAGGAGTGAACTCAGTCTTTAGATCCAGTCTTCTGACAGCTGCCAGGGGGTGGTCTGACTTCCTCGGGCATGCGTTAGGTCTCAGTCCCTCCAGCACCCCCAACTCCAGGGGACACACATTAATTTCTCCAAGTGGTTCTACGAAAGCTTTCTCACTAGGCTTCAGGAGAAGGCAGACACCCCCTTCATCCTTCTGTCTTTGGGGGATGAGACCCACAGCTTTATACTGACTCTACCCTGAAATCCTTGGAATCCCCACTCCTCTGACTCTTTTTATCCTCCGTGTGAGTGAGGGAATTTAAAAGTCAAAATACTGATTCTTGGTTATCCTACTTTGAGATTTCGCATTGGTTTAGCACAGTCTTTGAGAAATACAGTCTTTATTCTATCTCAGTGCTTCAGTCCCAACTTCTAATTTAACACCTTGTTACGTGCAAATGGCGATGAGCCAGCCCTAACACAGAAGGAGAATCTGAGGACACGGGAGAGAGAGAGAGAGAGAGAGAGAGAGAGAGAGGCTGTTGGCTTTGGGGGCCAAAGTCTTGATGGGGAATTGGTCTAGAAGGAAAGGAAAACTTCTTTCCCATGAGACAGGAGGGACAGGAGAGGGCAGTTCTTAGATTAGAGGAAGTGGGCAAGGAATTAACAAAGCTTCCATTCAACAATTTCTATTTTCTCCATGAAATAGGAGGCCAGAGGTTTATTGAAGGACAGTGAAGAGGAAAAACCATGACTGAATGGGTCTGAATCATTCGTATGAGTCCCTCAGGACTTGTGAGGGAATTTCCAGTCCAGCTAGAAGTTGTAACACCTACTGCAATGGCACAGGCTGCCGACAGGGCAGATGAGCCCCCCCAGCATATGGATAAGTGGAGGTTAACACTCCCCCCGGCTGTCGCTGTCGGGAGAGGAAAGATGACAGAGTACATACACCAAAGAGAGTGCATATCACAGGACAAAGGAGCCCCAGAAAAGCCCAAAGATAGCCAGCTTCCTGGTTTAGAAGGGAAACTTTTTATCTTGGCAAATAGACTCCAAGTTCAGGTTTGAATGTCCTGAGTCATAGAAGCCCCGGCTCTACACTAACCAGCACCCTGCTGAATCCTACAGCTCGAAAGAGGAAGATGATGTGAATGACAAGTCCTAATGTGGTCCGCAATTACCAGCCAGCTTTCGGGAACTGGTGGGAGGGCAGAATGGAGTTCTTTGGGCTTGTTCAGACACCGAATCCACAGGCTCAAAACCCCTGATAAAACTCAATTTTGTTCCAGAGGAGTGTGTTGGTGTCCGGGATCAACAATGAAACTTTCTGACGTCTCAAACACCTTTTATCTCTGATGAATTGTAAGGATGATTGGGGCTTTACTGAGTGGGTATCACATATGACCAAATGTGGCCACAGCTCCTTTAACTGTAGGAGACGAAATTAGAAGAACGGAGACCAATATTTTGGTGGCAATTCAAGGCCAGGGGAAGAGGGAAGACCAATTGGAATCGAAGCTTAAGAAATTCTCTCAAAGCTAAATGGCTACTCATGATCAGGGGGGAATTAACAGAAATTGATGAGCTCCACTTTTAAGCAGGGACCCCTGCTTGGCACTTGCCAAGATAAATCACACACACAAACCACTTTGCTTACGTGACACGCTGGTTTGATTAACACTGGGTCTTAAAGAGGGAGCTTCAACTGAGGATGGTCACTTTAAGCTGTCCCCAGTGAGGGGTGCCTGGGTGGCTCAGTTGGTTGAGTGTCTCACTCTTGATCTCGGCTCAGGTTATCATCTCATGGTTTGTGGGTTTGAGCCCCATGTTGGGCTCTGCACTGGCAGCGTGGAGCCTGCTTGGGATTCTTGTGTGTGCTCTCTCTCGCAAAATAAACAAACATTAAGCAAACAAACAAAAATTGTCCCCACTGATTTTCACGAGGCTATCTTGGACTAGTTATCGGACCGGTGGGAAGCCATTTTGAATGTGTGTGGAAACAAAAATTAATTTTTTAAAAGTTTTTATTTATTTTGAGAGAGACAGAGACAGCACAGGTGGGGAGGGGCAGAGAGAGAGGGAGTGAGAAAATTTCCAGCAGGCTTTGTGCGGTCCGCGCAGAGCCCGACATGGGGCTCAAACCCACAATCTGTGAGATCGTGACCTAAGTTGAGATCAAGAGTCAGACGCTCAACCGACCGAGCCACCCAGGTGCGCCCAAAATTAATTTCTAAAGAGGAACTTTATGTTTCTTCAGACCTCCCTGTCCTAAACTTGTCACATTGGAGAAACGGGTGGGATGGGTCCCTGGCTTTGTGGCGCTGAAAGCGTGTCTGTGTTTTGCACACGATTCTCTCTAAAGGGATCAAAATCTTCAGTCGGAACAAAGTGAAACACGTCCTAGTGATTTTTAAAAACGTCATCACCCACAAGGGCAACACCTTACAGGTCGTAGAAATAAAGGGAAGGGCACAGATTTCCTCAATGAGACTCAAAGCTTTTGATTGCAATCCAGTTGAAATCTCCAGTGCTAATTATTGCCTGGTTTATTCAGCCCGGAAGCTTCTGAAGTCGGCTGGCTTGAGTGTGAGGTACTCCATTTTAATGTTGCAAAACCTTCTAAATATCCACAAAGGCCACTGTTTATCTCAATCTTCACTTAAAACACCTGCTTACTGATACTTGATTACGTGTTTTGAGGCTTGTGATTGAGCCTCTAACACCTGGCTGATTAGGCTGACGTTTGATCATGTTTTGAAATGCAATTTTACTATTTAGCGTGCGGTTCCGTGCTGCAATGCTTTAAGTGGAGATTGGTTGCCTCAAAGCTCTTATTATTGTTTTTTTTTAAAATAACCATTACAGAATAATAGCTTGTTTGCATTAAAAAGGGAATGGACTTTACAATTCCTATTCTGTGATGCAGCATTGTTCTTTAAGACCACGGTTTTCCAAGTGTGGTACAAGGAGAAACCTATCTCGAATTTGTACCCTACACCTGCTGAATCTGAATGTCTGGGGGTGGGGCCCGTGGATTGACATTCTGAACTAAGAAATGCTACTTTGAGGGAAGGCAACTTTCCATTGGCTCATGAAGGAGGATGGGTAGCTTTCTGGGTAGAAACTTCTGGTTTATATTTGTGAAGGCAGTCTAAACAGAGAGTCTAAAGGTTTCAGTTGTTCTGTGGGAAAGCAGGGAACATGGGCGAGTGCTCACATCACTGACTGCTGGGCAGTGAGCACAGGCACATGAAGTCAAGGGGTCAGAGAGGTGTGCAGAGAAGGCCATGGTGTGGTCCCACCTTACCCCTCATTTTATGGACGAGAAAATTGAGACTCTGAAAGGTGTGGACCGAAGTGAAAGATTTGAAGCTAGAACACCTGAAACTAATGCTATGTTAATTATGTTGGAATTAAAATAAGAAATTAGGGGCGCCTGGGTGACACACTTGGTTAAGCATCCGACTTCAGCTCAGAGCGTGGTCTTGGGGTTCGTGAGTTCGAGACCTGCACGGGGCTCTGTGCTGACAGTGTGGAGCCTGCTGGTGATTCTCTCTCTCTCTCTCTCTCTCTCTCTGCTCTTCCCCCACTTGCACGCTCTCTCTCAAAATAAACACACTTAAAAAATTTTTAAAAAAAATTTAAAAATGAGATAATACGTGATACAAAACTGTAATGTGTTATGGGATGTCTTTCTCCACTTTTGGCCTCTATTAGTTCTCCAGAGGCAAACTGTGCCCCATTTCTTGGTGCATCCTTCCAAAGATATTTTATGCACATCGACGTGTATAAATGTATTATTTAAAACATCCAAATGGTAGCATACAGGGTTCTTCCCTTTTTTCAGTTAACAGCATGTTCCAGATTGTGCAACAGGTAATAAAAAGCTGCCATATTCCTTTTGGTAGCTGTATAGTATTCCTGTACCTGGATTTGTTGTCAAATCTGCATGTAGCAAGCCGCTTCCTAGCCTTTGAGTTTGTTTTCAATTCAGTGTCATTACTAACGCACACAATGTTATAATGCATCCCCCTGAGCATCTGGGGCAAAGGGAACGTGCACTTAAAACCCTGAGAGTCGCTGTCAAACTGGCTTCCGTAGAGGCTGTATGGACTTCTACCGCTACAAACAGGGCGGAAAAGTGCCTGGGTCCTCCCAGCACCGCCAAAAGCACACCCTCCAACCGAGCTCCGGCCAAGGCTCGGTTAAGCAAATGCTAATTTTTGTCCGTAGAGCAAATCCTCTCCCGTTTTACTTCCTAACTGGTCTCTCCCCGGCTGTCAAGGCATAACTGTATTCTAGCCCCAGCCCTTGCCTGCCTAAGTCTTTGCTGCTTTTGCTGGGTCGGCTGGTTAGCTTGAAGTGACTGCAAAATCATCTCCAGCTGTGTCATTCTGGACCTGCAGAGTTACGGGAAATGCTGTTAAAACCAAGGGTGTGTCTGCAGGGAGAGAGCGAGGTCTGTGCAAGCAATACCCAAAGTGGGCAAGTGGAGAATAAATCAGCTTTTCGTGTGTGTGTATGTGTGTGTGGGTGGGGGGGGGGGGCGCGTCTGAAAATAGGTCAGATCCACAAAGGCACTGGGGAGCTGGAGGCTTCAGGCCAGGGCAGTGACCCCAGAATTCAGACTCCACCCTTGTAACATCCAGAATTTTGTTACGAATACACAGGACGTCTATGTGAGCGATTCGATTTCCTGATCCTAATATCCCCCCTTCCCTACCTCCCGTCTCCAAATAGTTTGTGTATGTGGAGAAACAGATGTAGAAATAGATCTCTCCAGGTCTTCTCCAGCTAGGGGTGTGCTGGGGTCAGCTTGTACCAGTGTTTGAAAGCTAATTAGGCCCTTAGGAATTTTGGGAGTTGATTGTTAAATAGAGCCATTATGAAGAATTGTATAAATTTAAAAATAATAGCTTTATTAAAGGCAATAAATACTCAAAACACATCACTGCCTAATTATTGTACTACATTTTATTTATGCCCTTGAGTTCTTTTTACATTAATTGTATCTGTATCTTGGAAATACTATGTCATGTCGAGCTATGGACCATCTCTTCTTGACTCAGTGGTTGGTCATAGCACTTTGGTTGCTGGAAATTGGCCACGATGGGAGTATTTACACCAAGGAAACTGGAAAATGCTCTAAATCTGGGCTTGACTTATATTCTAGACTTAAAGGAGGGAATATTAATAATGCACGTTAAGCTTAAAAGTCTGTCATGACCTGGGGCACCTGGGTGTCTTAGTCGGTTAAGCATCCAACTTTGGCTCAGGTCATGATCTCACAGTTTGTGAGTTCGAGCCCCACGTCGGGCTCTGTGCTGACAGCTCAGAGACTGGAGCCTGCTTCGGATTCTGTGTCTCCCTCTCTCTCTGCCCCTCCCTTGTTCACGTTGTCTCTCTGTCTCTCTCTCAAAAATAAATAAACATTAAAAAAAGGTTTTTTTCAAAGTCCGTCATGACCAGAGCTGAAGGGGAGAGAGGAATTTGTTCAGTGAACATAGTTGGCACAAAAGTGACTTTATCAGTGGATCTCCTCCTACTTAATAACAATACATTTTGGGGGAGGAGAGTTAGCAGATTGAGATGCAAGTCTACGGGTCGAATCATGGTGGAATTGTGACCACAGCGGGACTATGGATACAAGGTTCAGCAAAAAATAGCTGTGGAACCTGCAGGCAAGACCGTTGTGTATTTTATTACTAGCTATAAATCGTGTATTGTAAATGTGCATTACATCAGCAAAATCTACAACATCCCTATGGATGTATATACTTGCATTTACCTTTTTTTTTGTTGTTTTTTTGAGAGCTGGTTGTTAAGTATTTACCTGCCTACACCACCTCCAGCTTTAGGATTCTGTGATTACACTTGATTTTGTGCTATTCTCTCAACAGAAACCAGACCGCTTTCCTCGGTCCACATTCTGTATAGAGCAGAAAAGACACGGTGAAGACACCATTTGCCTCCTTTCCAGAGGCCCCAAGCTTGGGGTGGGAGAGCGTGTACCTACCTGGAGCTCAGTGTGTCATTGATGACTAAGTCGAGGAGTAGGCCTAGCACTGAGGAGATGAACCTTCTTTTCTGCTGAACCGTCTTTCTGTTCAATGGCCAGAAGACTCTGGCATTTCCCTGACTCAGGAATTGGCAATGCTTCTGACTCAGCAAGCCAAGCCCTCATTTATTTACTCTAAGGTAGCATGTGCCAGGAATACATTCTAACCTTTAGAAGTTCTGTTAATCCACGTTCTGGCCAAAGCCACTACGTAGAAGAATTCTCTTATTAAGATAAAACCCACTGAAACATAAGATCCAACATATGAAATGTCTTTAAACTTATGACACGGACTAGATACTTGTTTTTTGTTCCTCATCTGAGGGAGATTTTCTTCTTGCCTTATGTGACTGGAGCAGTGGGGCACATTCCTTGCATCAGTGCCCCAGGTCATTGTTTCGGGCCCCCCGAGAAGCTGCGTTGGTCACCCAAGGGCCAGGGCGAGCGGGGTTGCTGCCAGGGGTGTTGCTGAGCACGTATCAGGGATTAGTGGGTGTCAGCCTGTGAGATGTGTCTTTTAGTTGGTGAATCACCCAGAGTTCATCAAGGTAAATGAGAGATGATACTTATACTTACCTAAAGAGTAAAGAGATTTATTGAACAGTGGTTAGATTGGCCAAAGACCCCTTAGGGAAGGTTCTAGAACTAGGTTTGGAAAGCAGGCATAAACAAGAGATGAGGCATCCGCTGGGACCACAACCCTAATCACACTCCAATCATACTCCCTAATCATACTTCTTGCTGGGTAACCAAAAAAGAAAAATGTCTATGATGCTTGGCCACACGCTCTGCCGATATATATGCTCTTAGCATGTCACCCGGGATGTACCCAGGTACACGGGAACTTTCTGGTCGTCCTTGATCCATGGAACCATGATGCATTGTACCTCCTCTTCTCTAAGCAGGATACCCTTGGATCCCTTCTTTACTGTAGGCCCCGGGATGAATCTGGAAGAGATGCTGGTTCAGTCTTGCTGCCGTTGCATGCTCTGTTGGCTGTCCTCAGGACAGCAGCCCAGGCTCCTCCAGGGTGTTCTGGGTCATGATGCTTCTCCTGGCCAATGGTGCAGATCTCCCCCTTTTCAGCCCATAGCTGGTCTGTAGTCCCATGAAGCAAAAGGGTGTAAGGAACAAGGCGCCTGGGCCCTTACTCCTTCTTCCTGGGGTCTCTGCTGCCACAGCACAAATCCTTTCAAAACTCTGGCCCATGTTGCCTTGTGTATCACAAAGGGGTCAATCCCTTGTTTGGGGTTTCATTTTGAAAAGTGCCTAGTCATTGCTTTTGGTTAGATAACTATCAAATAACATACTACGTTTTTTTGGCACTATAGTTTTCAAACATTTCCACAATGAGGAGCTCATTGTCTTAGCCTCCCTTTGAAATAGCCAGGGCCATTTTTATCCCCATCATGGAGTTGAGCCACCGAGGCCCAAAGGGCCCGAGGTCACACAGCTGCTAAGGGGTAGGGTTGGCCTTGGTTCTAGTTTACCTTACCCCTCACTTGGTGCTCCATGGACTGTTGTGCAGCTTCTAATGACAATGACATGTGCTGCTATTATGACGCACTCACCCAAGATCCGGCATCATTGCTGGTAGTCATGCTCCCTGTGAAGTTTGCAGACCCTTGTCTGAGCTCTGTCTGGGCCCCAGGCCAGGCTGTGTGAGCCAGGTGCCCTCTAAGGAGGTGAGGTGCTCTCACTAAGAATGGTCTCTGCCTGCCGCTCTCACTCACTCCTGCTCGGGAATTTTCTCGTCCCTGCTCGTCCTGGATCTCTCAGAGGCAAGGCAAAAGCAGCTGATGAAGTGGCCACAGTCCCCTAAGAGGAGGCCAATGGGTGGAATTCACAACAACCCCAGCCCTGAGGTTTGGAAGACAAACGACTTCTGTTTCAGACGAATGGGAGTGTCAAGTTATTCCAGCCCGATGAGATTACAGCTCAGAGGATCACGAGGAATCAATTCCTCCAGAAGAGGAAAAAAACAGCTGGCACAGGAGCTCTGCAGGGCCTTTTGCTAAAGGTAATGTGGGGTCACAGGCTGAAAGTTTCCAGGTGATGACGGGATTAGGGCGAGAGGGAACTGGCTTGTGAAAGAAGCCCAAATTATGGTCAGTGATGAGCCCAGGGAGCATCAGGAAGGTTCACAGACAAAAACATGACTTTGATGACCCAGACGCACCAGCTTCTGGGTCCCTTCTCTTTGTCCAGACACAACAGAAAGAGGTTAGAGCCTAAATGGAAATGCAGAAGTGCTAGGGATGTCAAGGCAAAGCAATGGAAAGATACAGGGGCCCAGGGAGAGGTAGGTGAGGAGAGTGAGACACTTTCCTGGGTCACAAGATTTAATGGGGAGCCCCGAGTCTCAGAAAGCAAGATAAGTAATATTTCAAGGCAATCTTTGCAAAAATCACAATTCAAAAATAATCGGTAGTGAACAGAATACTGACGTTTTAAAGAAAGACTGGATCCGTAACAGTGCTCTATGGATCCATATTGGAGTCTCAGGCAAAAGGAAAGACCAGAAATGTTGATCCTGTCTTTATTTAAAATGTTGGCATTTTGTTTGTCATTAATCTTTTTCCATTTTTTCCATTTTTTATTGTGGTAAAGTATGTGTAACACAAAAGTGATCATTTTAACAATTTTCAAGTGCGCGGGTGAGTGGTCTAAGTGCGTTCACACTGTTGTGAGACCATCACCACCATCCATTTCCAGAAGTTCTTTCATTTTCCTCAGCTGAAACTCTGTCCCTGTTCAACACCAACTCCCCATCCACTGCTCCCCCAGCCCTCCGTGGCAACCAAACTTTTACTTTGTGCTTCTGTGACTTTGACTACTCTAGGCTTCTCCCGGAAGTAGAATTACACAGTCCCTTTGTGACTGGCCTATTTCGCTTGGCAGAATGTCCTCAAGGTCCATCTGTATTTTAGCACATGTCAGAATTTCCTTCTTTTTTTAAGGCTGAATAATATTCCATTGTAGGTCTACAACGCATTTTGTTTATTCATTCAGTCATCAATGGATATTTGAGTTGTTTCTACTTCTGGGCTAATGTGATGGATGCGGGGTTACAAGGAACTTACCAAGTCTCTGTTTCAATTCTTTTTCAGTATATACCTAGAAGTGGTATTGATGGATCATGTGGTAATTCTATGTTTAATTTTTTTTTTTTTTTTAGAGAGAGAGAGCATGCAAATGGGGGAGAAAGGCAGAGGGAGAGAGAATCCCAAGCAGGCTCTACACTCAGCAGAGAGCACATTATGGGGATTGATCCCATGACTCTGGGATCATGAGTTGTGCTGAAATCAAGAGTCGGATGCTCAGCTGACTGAGCCACTCAGGCACCCCTCTATGTTGTTGTTGGTTTTTTTTTTTTTTTGAGGAACCTTTCTACTGTTTTATGCAGCAGATTTTACATTTTAATTTTTTAAAAATATTGCATGTGAATATGATTTACTTTAATACTGAATTTTCAGGACTCGTTTCAACATAGTTCTGGCCCTAGAACACAATCCCTGATGCTTGGTGCTTCATACATGGCACCAAATGGAGCCACAAAGCTCTTTTGCAGAACCATGGAAGGCCCCCTTGGCTGACCCATTATTTATATTTTGCCCTTATTTGGGCAGATGATACTTTGGGTTGTTTTCCCAGTCGTGTGTTCCGGTCACACAGGCCTAGCCACTGGCTTGTGCTACTGGCATAGATCTGTGTAGGAGCCATCAGGGTTGTCCTATCTGACAGAGAGATGATTCTGATGGGAAGGTGGTGGCTCTGAGCACCTGTGGGAACTCTTGATCCTAAATTTCATTCGCAGCGCTTACTTCTAAGTAGTCCCCTTGTTTTTTTTTTTTGTTTGTTTGTTTTTATTTTTACTTTTCCAGGGAGTTCTTCTTCCATAAAAGGAGCCAACAAGATTTTGATCGCTTTCTTCAATCTTTTTTGTTTTGTTTCATTTTTATAAAAAGAAGAGCAGCTTCTGCAAGAGCAGCTTCTGCCCTGGAATAAAACCTGATCTGCATTCTGACACAACACCCTTGGGCAGCCTGAGCACATTCTGGAATTACAGGAACAAACTCATCTGAGAAACAAAAAAGTTCTATTTATCGTACCTGCAAGGAAAGTGCCAGTGCTCACTGATGCCCATGGTGGCCACCCTTGGGGATCAGAAGGTGCCCTTGAAGACTGACCCATTTGGGAGCCCCCAGACAGGTGCTCACCATTAACTTTTTGGGATTTCTCCCCCTCAGGGCAATTCACTGCTTGGCTTTTAAGGTTGAATATGGGGTTCCCAAGTAGGAATCTCACCTCCATTTTGGGAGTCCTCTTGTCTCACCTTGAACCTCTCTGTTCCATGAATGGCCTCCTTTGTTCTTATGCTTATCCCAGGCATGAGTGCTATTTATTCATCTTCTCACACCCAGGGACTTTCTGTTCTTTTTTTTGCTCGGAGACTGGGTAGGGAATGGATATGGGAGCACAGCATGATATTTTCCCATCGACTTGAGGGTGGATGCGCCACCTAATAACTTTGTGCCTCAGTTTCTTCAACAGCTCAACATTACCATGTGAATTCTTGCTGCCTTTGTCTCTATTGGGAAGAGTACTTTTGAAATGAGGAAAATGTTGATTAAATCTAAGGGTGTGTGGTTGGTGGACTGCGTCCATTAATTCTACAAAAAGTTATAGGAGTCCCACTGTGTAACTGGCGCTGTTTTAGGCAGAAAAGGTATAGGGGATCACTAAAACATGGTTGGGGTAGAGTTGGGGGCACAGACAAGTAAAAGGATTTGATGTGTTTAGTGTAGTGCCCGGTACAGTTCAACAAATGGTAGTCCTTGTTTCTATCTTCCTCCTCTTCCTCCCTCTCCTTCTTGTCCTCCCTAACACACACTGTGCTAGGCCTGGGCAAACGAAGAGGAAGCTGTAATTCCTTCGTGTAACTGGATAATCTGGAGGGAGAGATAGACATGCTAACTAGTCTGGATGTGTATGAGGTAGAAGCTAGCATGCTTATCAGCTATTCCTCACAAAGTCCTTTCACAGGCTAGGAAACGCAGGCTTGTGCAGTCATACGATTTCTTTCAGTCATGCAAATAGTACAGAGAAAAAAAAAAAAGCCAAAATTCAAACCCAGGGCATGCTGATGGCAAAGCCTGAGCCGTTCCATCTTAGGGAGAGGTTGGTCAGTGTTTGTCAAATGAATATTCATTCGTGGGATGCACACGAAAATGCCAGAACAGGTAGCACAGGACAGAGAAGAGATGCTTAAAAGATTATAAAAGAATATCTGCATTTTTTTGCTTCCTGCAGTGTGTGCGTATCAGGGAAAAAGAGAGGAAACAGCAACCAAAGCCCATCTTCTGTGAATCAGTAGCAGAAAAAAGCATAGACTCTGTCAAAGACTGCAGATTTTGTAGAGCGTTAAATTACCAGATGATGATTTCAGAATTGACAGCTGAAAACTGTTTCCGTCTATTGGGATGATTTGGGTCTATTGTCCTTGCTTTTGCCCTATATCCTACAGGATAATAACCTTTTCTTTTTTGTTCTCGAATCAGGGAACAGATTTGGGTGAGTGGCAGGGAAGCGCGGAGGGGGGCAGACAGCTGAGAGGAAGGTGGAGCTGGTGGTTTCTTTCCTTTCTTAAGAATATTTGATGAAAGCTTTGCACCCTCTGGCCATCCGGTCTGTCCAGAGTCTCATAAGATGTGCTAGCACATTGTGAAATGAGCGCTTTTTCCCCCACACAGAAAATCACATTTTTTAAAACATATAAAATAGGGGCATTTGGGTGGCTCAGTCAATTGAGCATCTGACTCTTGATTTTGGCTCAGGTCATGATTCCAGGGTTGTAGGATCAAGCCTGCATTGGGCTCTGCACTGAGAATGGAGCCTGCCTGGAATTCTCTCCCCCCGACCTCTCTCTCTCTCTCTCTCCCCCTCTGCCCCTCCCCTCTGCTAGTTCTCTCTCTCTCTCTCATAAAATAAAATAAAATAAGACAAAAATAAAATATAACAGTACACATTCACTGAAGCACATAGAAAAGTATAGAAGGGAGTGACCATCATTCATTATTCCATCACTGCGTGATGTACACATACACTCGCCCACACATATTGTATTACAAAAAGGGGATCCTACTCATGATAGACACCTCTTGGGTACATGTGCAATCATTTTTGTTACTCTGGGAACATCCCAATAATCAGGGTTTACATTATTTGATACACCAAATCTGCTTGACTTTGGTGTAGACATCTGATCCAATCTAGACTAATCTAGACCAACTCAGACAATGTTCTTTGGAATTTTTTTTCTACTGAGATCCCGGAAACTATACTGGTTTCTGCCCTTTCCTCATTCTTAGTTGGTTTATTCTTTAATCCATGAAAATTTCCAGCCTTTTTCCAGTGAAGGCTTGCTCTTCCCTTCCCTTCCTTTCTTTCTTTTTCTCCTTTTGTCTTTCTTATTCTAGCCAGAATCAATTCCTCTTTACAACCTGAAGAACCTGAGTGAATACAGAACTGACTGCTTTCTAATCTTTTCTACTTAATGATGTATCTTGGGCATTTTCCCAGGTTAGTAATTAGTCACAGACACATGTATAATGGTTGCATAAATTCCAGTGAATAGAGGTACCACAACATCTATAAGTAAAGGGAAACTGTTTTCAGCTGTCAATGCTGAATCCATTGTCTGGTAATTGAAACTTGGTGGTTTTTTCTTTTTTTTGGCTTTTATAGATAATCCTGCAGCAAAAATTACAAGGTGCATGTGTTTGTGCTGTGTTTTCTTCTACTTTTTTTAGTCTTAATCAGACATCCCTTTTCTAGCTCCTCAAATCGAATTTTTTCTTTTTGAATATTTTTCTTGTTTATTTCTAATTTTGAGGACTTTATTTAAAGCTCTAAATTGCTAAGTACAATCTAAACTGCACCTAGAAATTTTAATATGCATTATTTTCACTGTAGTTCAGGTCAAAATATTTTACAATTTCATTGATGATTATCTCTTTAATCTGTGCAGAAGAGTGCATTTTAAGTTTTCCAATAAAGGAACTGCTGTTTGTTAAAACTTTATCATGGGCCTTATAAGAAATCTCAGCACATTTAAGAATATTGAGATGGACACATTTAAGAATATTGAGATGTGGCTCAGTTGACTTTGGCTCAGGTCATGATCTTGCAGTTCATTAGTTCGAGACCCACACCGGGCTTGCTGCTGTCAGACTGTCAGTAGAGCCCACTTTGGATCCTCTGTCCCTCTTTCTCTGCCCCTCCCACACTTGCACTATCCCAAAAGTAAACATTAAAAAAAAAAAAAAGAATATCGAGATCACGGACACCTGGGTGGCTCAGTTGCTTGAGCATCCATCTGACTTGAGCTCAGGTCATGATCTCACAGTTTGTGAGTTCAAACCCTGCATCAGGCTCGATGCTGACAGCTCAGAGCCTACATTCGGATTGTGTTTCCATTTCTCTCTGCCCCTCCCCCACTCACGATCTGTTTGTCTCTCTCTCAAAAAATTAACAAACATTAAAAAATTTGAAAAAGAGGGGTGCCTGGGTGGCGCAGTCAGTTAAGCGTCCGACTTCAGCCAGGTCACGATCTCGCGGTCCGTGAGTTCGAGCCCCGTGTCAGGCTCTGGGCTGATGGCTCGGAGCCTGGAGCCTGTTTCCGATTCTGTGTCTCCCTCTCTCTCTGCCCCTCCCCCGTTCATGCTCTGTCTCTCTCTGTCCCAAAAATAAATAAAAACGTTGAAAAAAAATTTAAAAAATTTTGAAAAAGAATATTGAGATCATATGGAATGTGAGTTCGAATCCTGTGTAGTTAAGCTAAAAATCAACACCACCAACAAAAGACTCAAATCCTTTATATTTGGATATTTAAATATATTGTCATAAATAACTTATGCATCAAAGAAAAACAAATACAAAAAAATTTAAAAATATTTTGGACTGGATCATAATGAAAATATGACAGATTATAACTTGTGGATGCCCCAAATCAGCCAGGAGGAGACCAAAAATTCACTCTTCGCAGATGACATGATACTCTGTATGGAAAACCCAAAAGATTCCACCAAAAAACTGCTAGAATTGATTCATGAATTCAGCAAAGTTGCAGGATATAAAATCAATGCACAGAAATCAGTTGCATTCCTATACACCAACAATTAAGAGAAAGAGAAATCAAGGAATCGATCCCATTTACAGTTGCACAAAAAACCATAAAATACCCAGGAATAAATCTAACCAAAGAGATGAAAAATCTATACACTGAAAACTATAGAAAGCTTATGAAAGAAATGGAAGAAGACACAAAAAAATGGAAAAAGATTCCATGCTCCTGGATAGGAAGAACAAATATTGTTAAAATGTTGATACTACCCAAAGCAATCTCCATATTCAATGCAATCCCTATCAAAATAACACCAGTATTCTTCACAGAGCTAGAACAAATCATCCTAAAATTTGTATGGAACCAGAAAAGACCCTGAATAGCCAAAGCGATCTTGAAAAAGAAAACCAAAGCAGGAGGCATCACGATCCCAGACTTCAAGCTATACTACAAAACTGTAATCATCAAGACAGTATGGTACTGGCACAAGAACAGACACTCAGATCAATGGAACAGAATGGAGAACCCCGAAATGGACCCACAAACATATGGCCAACTAATCTTTGACAAAGCAGGAAAGAATATCCAATGGAATAAAGACAGTCTCTTCAGCAAGCAGTGCTGGGAAAACTGGACAGCGACATGCAGAAGAATGAACCTGGGCCACTTCCTTACACCAGACACAAAAATAAACTCAAAATGGATGAAAAACCTCAATGTAAGACAGGAAGCCATCAAAATCCTTGAGGACAAAGCAGGCAAAAACCTCTTTGATCTTGGCTGCAGCAACTTCTTACTCAACACATCTCCAGAGGCAAGGGAAACAAAAGCAAAAATGAACTACTGGGACCTCATCAAAATAAAAAGCTTCTGCACAGCAAAGGAAACAATCAGCAAAACTAAAAGGAACCAACAGAATGGGAGAAGATATTTGCAAATGACATATCAGATAAAGGGTTAGTATCCAAAATCTATAAAGAACTTATCAAACTCAACACCCAAAAAACAAATAATCCAGTGAAGAAATGGGCAAAAGACATGAATAGACACTTCTCCAAAGAAGACATCCAGATGGCCAACTGACACATGAAAAAATGCTCCACATCACTCATCATCAGGAAGGTACAAATCAAAACCACGATGAGATACCACCTTACATCTGTCAGAATGGCTAACATTAACAACTCAGGCAACAACAGATGTTGGCAAGGATGTGGAGAAACAGGATCTCTTTTGCATTGTTGGTGGGAATGCAAGCTGGTGCAGCCACTCTGGAAAACAGTATGGAGGTTCCTCAAAAAACTAAAAAATAGAACTACCCTAGGACCCAGCAATTGCACTACTAGGCATTTATCCACAGTATACAGGTGTGTTGTTTCGAAGGGACACATGCACCCCCATGTTTATAGCAGCACTATCAACAATAGCCAAAGTATGGAAAGAGCCCAAATGTCCATCGCTGGATGAATGGATAAAGAAGATGTGGTTTATATATACAATGGAGTATTACTCGGCAATCAAAAAGAATGAAATCTTGCCATTTGCAACTATGTGGATGGAACTGGAGGGTATTATGCTAAGTGAAATTAGTAAGAGAAAGACAAAAATCATATGACTTCACTCATATGAGTGAAAACAGATGAACATAAGGGAAGGGAAACAAAAATAATATAAAAGCAGGGAGGGGGACAAAACAGAAGAGACTCATAAATATGCAGAACAAACTGAGGGTTACAGGAGGGGTTGTGGGAGGGGGGATGGGCTAAATCGGTAAGGGGCACTAAGGAATGTCTCCTGAAATCATTGTTGCACTATATGCTAACTAATTTGGATGTAAATGTAAAAAAATAAAAAATAAAACAAGTTAAAAAAAAACACTTGTGGATGCAGTTTTAGTCTTGCTTAAAAGGAAACTGACAGCACAAAAATGCACATATTTAAAAAGAAGGCTGAAAATGAATAATCTATGTACCCATTTCAGAAAGTCAGAAGCAGCAGTGATGGCAACAAATACACATATTCACTAAAGATGCCTGTAGGGTCACCTTCAGTTGAGGTTTGTGTCTATCTTCTGTCTTCATATCTAGAGTTTAAAAAAAATTTTTTTTTCAACGTTTATTTATTTTGGGGACAGAGAGAGACAGAGCATGAACGGGGGAGGGGCAGAGAGAGAGGGAGACACAGAATCGGAAACAGGCTCCAGGCTCTGAGCCATCAGCCCAGAGCCTGACGCGGGGCTCGAACTCACGGACCGCGAGATCGTGACCTGGCTGAAGTCGGATGCTTAACCGACTGCGCCACCCAGGCGCCCCTAGAGTTTTAAAATTTTTGAAGATGCTTCCATTTGGCCTCTCAAGCACTTATTCCAGGATCAAGTCTCATGATGGTGTTTGAGGGCACCTGCTCTGTGGAAATACTAGGAAGATACAGACTAGTAGCTTAATTCCTGATCATGAGGCTCCTCC
Organism: Acinonyx jubatus; assembly: GCF_027475565.1. Lineage (NCBI taxonomy): Eukaryota > Metazoa > Chordata > Mammalia > Carnivora > Felidae > Acinonyx > Acinonyx jubatus. The sequence goes on along the minus strand of NC_069383.1, from coordinate 17,766,074 downwards.
CAGGTTTACAGTCTGCTTCTCAGCTGCTTTTCATGAGGCAAGAAACTCATCTTCCCAGTCCTCCTGTACTCTCTCAATGGAGGCCACCAACAGTGAGTCTGAGCCCAATTCGCTTGTTAAGGACTGAATGTTTGTACTTCCTTCCAAACTCCTATTTTGAAGCTTAATGCCCAGAATGGCTGTATTTGGACATAGTGTCTCTAAGGAAGTAGGTTAAATGAGGTGGTGAGTGGGGTCCTTCTAAGAAGCGACATCAGGAAAACACCCTCCTCCCCTCTTTCCCTCCCGCCTTCCCTCCCTCCCTCTCTCTCTCTCTCTTTCTGTGTGTGTGTGTGTGTGTGTGTGTGTGTGTGTGTGCGCGCGCACACAGAGGAAAGGCCTTGTGAGGACATAGAGAGAAGGTGACCATCCACAACTCAGGAAGAGACGTCTCTCCAGAAAATGAACCCGTGGGACCTTGATGGGGGACCTCCAGCCTCAAGAACTATACGAAAATGTTTCCATTGTGTTAAGGCATCCCAGGGAGACTAACACACTGTCCTTTGGGGTGACCAAACCATTGCTTACCTTCCCTGCTCTGGGGTTCAGTAGCCTGTACTCTATCTCCAGTCCTGGTCACTTTGCACATGCTCCACAGGGATGTTTATTTTTGAGTCCAATTATGACTTTTAGCTTTTCTTTTCTTAACCTATTTTATCTTCTGTGGGGAGAGCTAGGGAGTACCTCAAATGTGAGCTTGCTGTTTAAGATCTTATGTGATTTCTAGGAAGAAAGACTCGTAAGGAGATAGTTGTGCCATTTAATTTTGCCCTAGAAATTAGGAAGATTCAATGGCCTTACTAAACGCCCCCCCCCTTTTTTTCTTGTGAACACAGAACTGGAATCAGCGGGTTCCTACTTCATAGTTACTAATGATTCCAAGATCCACTATGGACCAGTAGTGTGCAGATCATTCTGGGGAGGCCGTCAGCCACTCCTTTGCCTTTCTTCATCCCCTGGCTGCAGACCAGGGCTCTCCAGCTCCAGCTCCCTGTGCCTGTCCACATTACCATCAACTCCCAGCTTTACCTTCCCAAGCAACAATGGCAAAGCTGCATCCTTTTTATGGACCTAAATGAGATTCAGGTTGGGAAACTAAGCTACAGTGATGTATTGTTTGTGACTGTGAATGTCTGTGTGTGTGTGTTTGTTTACTTGACATCATTGCTTTTGAAGTGAGAGATGATACTCCTGATTGTGCCCACATAGGGCAGATGCGCCTGGGCGTGATATGTAACTGTGGGTCCCCTCCCTCCACTCGCCCACTGGTGGCTTCTTAGCTTGCCAAGCCAAACTGTTATAGGCTCTGTAGCCATTTGTGCTTCTGCCTCACAGACTTAAAGAACTGGGGCCTTTTCTTAATTTGAACCTCTTTTTCTTTTTCTCAGTGCTACAGGATTACCTGGTTGTGTCTGTGGTTTCCAGCATGTAGCTTTCAACTTTGACCATCAAGAATCAAATGGAACAAATGGTTTCAGATGCAATTCTCTTGAATTCCAGGGGGCTGTGTAGTGACATAGAAGTATGATGGATTTTGTGTTAATCAGATCTTGGGCATCCATCTGTGAGCTTAACCTCTTTGAGTTCACCTCTAAGGTGGACATTATAATGCGTACTCCATAGGGTTGGTGTGAGTGTTAAATACACGTGAAGTACCCAGTCTGTGTCTTCCCACCCCACCGCACCCTGTGTTTCTAGGTGTTAGTGTAAGACGTAAATCCAGTGGTTTGACCACTCTGGTGTTCTTTTATTTCCATAACATTGTGACTGTGATATAACAGCCATGACTTCGGAGGTTCATCTGGTTTGTCTCATGACCTCCCACCCCTGCCATAATTACCTCCATGCGGTCATTAACGAATATAGTGATTAGGAGAGAATTACAGATCATTTTTAAAAAGCCTGGAAAGGTAAGTGGGGTAGACTAGAACCTGCCAGAAGAGGGTGTAAGACTTGAAATTGCTGAGCACAGCAATGGGAACCATCCCTTCCCAGTGGGAGAAGGCTGACTGACAAAATTTCTGTTCTTGAATAATTTACTGAAAGGAAAGGAGAGAGAGCAGGCTTGTTGTTTTTGGCAATTCTAAACCCTGGAAAAATATGAAAGAGTTGGATATGGCCTTTGATACAATCCCATCTCCTTTTTTTGTGTCCCCCCCTCCACCTTCATTCGCCCACTCTGTGTGGCACCCCACCAGGCCTGGCCTCCTCAGTTCTTACAAATTTACCTCTTCTTCCCTCAAATTGAGTATCCTTTTGGTGCCTGATTATCAGACCTGTTTCTCTGTACAGTGTTCTTTGTCAACTCTTCCAGGGGGGCTGCATTTTATAAGAATTGCTTTGGGGTGCTTGGGTGGCTCAGTTGGTTAAGCCTCCGACTTTGGCTCAGGTCTTGATCTCACGGTTCATGGGGTTGAGCCCCGCATCAGGCTCTGTGCTGACAGCTCAGAGCCTGGAGCCTGCTTCAGATTCTCCCTCTCTCTCTACCCCTCCCCTGATCATGCCCTGTCTCTCTCTCTCTCTCTCTCTCTCTCAAAAATAAATAAACATTAAAAACATTAAAAAATAATAAAAGAATTGCTTCTTAATGGAATGACATATTTAATTGGTCTATCCTATACTAATTGTAAGAAATAAAATAATGGTATGATGTGACTGCCTCAAGTAGGCTGTGTTAATGTGAACACAATATGAAGCATGAAGAAGTGTAAATTCCAATCTGACTCCATGGGCAGTAGGCTTCTCTTAGAATTTTCATGTATAGTTTTGGACTCCCAGCTTTAAAAAACACCTGGACACAATGGGATACATTTGGATTAATGAGGAGTAAAGAGCAGGTTCAGCAAGGCCGGGAGGGCTACCATCCACTTTCACGAGGAACATCTTCTAGAAAAGGGATAGACTTGTTCAATATCATACTGTTGGGTGAAATGTACATGGAGTTTATTTTGTTTTTGTTTTTTCTTAAGTAAGCTCTCTCTACACGCAACGTGGGACTTGAACTCACAACCCCGAGATCAAGAGTCCCATACTGTACCAACTGAGCCAGTGCCAGGCACCCCAAATTGGCTGTTCTTTGAATCAGAACTTCCCAGAGATGCAATGGGCTGTCAGAAGGCCAGCTCTCAAGGGGATTCTAGTCCAACTAATCAAGGTTGTCCCTGAGTGAAATCCCAGAGGGCAGCTGGTGGGTGGAGTAAATTTTCGCAGAAGGGACAGATTCCTTCCCAGGGACTTAACCTGTCTTCCCTAGGCAAGTGAAGGCTGAGCCTTGAAGAGGGCTGGTGTTATCGAGATGAGAGGAAAGAAGTGATGGTAGGACCATGACATGCTTGCATTCACATAACAACCCGGCTGTGGGAAATGGACTTTTAGTTTATTTGCTTTAGTGGCGACTCTTTGCAGGCTCCTGAACACTTATGCGTATGAATCATTTTTATTTTATCTCTGTAGACTGAGTCCCCAGTGAGATAAGGAGGCATCTTGCGAGATCTAGATATGCCGTTTAGATGATAAAGTAAATTTAAACTTTTTCAGGATCAAATTAGTTTTACTTTTAACCCCAGACAATCTCTCTCTTCCAAAGAAAACTAATCTAAAGATTTACATAAAGTATTCAAGGTTCTTTGGATCATATGCAAGCCTGACTCAGTCTTACCCAGGTGAGTTTTTAGGTATAGTAGGGTTTTGAGACTTAAATTCTCTATGAACTAGCAAGAAATGAGAGAAAGTAGTGCTTGATATGCACTTGGACTCTTGCACAATCCACAAACTTAAACACCAGCACAGTTTTGTGGGCAATAACTCATAAGCTCTGTATATCCAATTGTGTTCTTTTCCTATTTCTCTCCTATCAGAGTCCTTTCTTTCAAGGACCTAAATTGGTATTTAATAAATCGTTATTTACCGGAATGCTATACAAAGCTTTAAAAAATGTTTACGACTCAAACTTGATAATGCAGCAGTCAATCACAAAAAATCACATTAAGTTACAATTTAAAATTCCCATTGGACTCTTCTGCTATCCTTAGACCCTGTAAATAATACCGACAATATTGAAAATTAAGTATCTTTTATGCGTAACAGAAATTCCTTTCTAATGAAAAAATTTTACGGTGGTTTACCAATGAAAATTGCAAATACATAAGTATAAAACAATAGATGCATGAAACCCACATCCATTAAAATAAAAACCCTAAGGGGCGTCTGGGTGGCTCAGTTTTTTGAGCATCTGACTTTGGCTCTGGTCATGATCTCACGGTTCAAGGGTTCGAGCCCTGCATCAGGCTCTGTGCTGACAGCTCAGAGCCTGGAGCCTCCTTTGATTTTGTCTCCCTCTCTCTCTGATCCTTCGCCACTCGGGCTCTGTCTCTCTCTCAAAAAATAAGTGTTAAAATTTTTTTTTTAAATAAAAACTCTAAGCAAACCAGGAGTAGAAAGAAACTTCTTAAACCTAGCTAAAAACCTATAATTTACAAAAACCTATAGCTAGCATCATACTTACTGGTGAAAGACTGAATATTTTCTCCTTAAGACAGGGAACCAGGCAAGAATGTCTGCTGTCACCATTCCTATTCAGCGATGTCGTGGAGGTTCTTTTGGTGCAATAAGGCAAGTAAAAGAAATAAAAGGCATGCAGATCAGATGAAGTAAAACTACCTCTACTCACAGACAGCGTGATCTTTTATATAGGAAGCCCCAAGCATCTACAAAACTGCTAGAACTAATATCTTGTATTTGCAGGATACAAGATCAAGATAACACATAGCTGTATTTCTATACACTAGCAGTTAGACATTGAAATAAAAAGTACTATTAACAGCCTCAGAAATATGAAATACATAGGAGCAAATTTGACAAAAGGCACGAAAGCCTTTTTATACACTGAAAACTATAAAACATAGCTGGAAAAAAATCAAAGAACCCCTAAATAAATGGAGAGATATGTCATGTTCATGAATTAGAAGAACCAATATTGTTAAGATGTCAATTCTCCTGAAATTGATCCTTAGATCAAAGCAAGCCTAATTAAGGGCCCCTGAGTGGCTCAGTTGGTTAGGACTCCAAATTTGGCTTGGGTCATGATCTCATGGCTCTTGAGTTTGAGCCCCGCATTGGGTGCTGTGCTGATAGCTCAGAGCCTGGAGCTTGCTTCGGATTCTGTGTCTCCCTCTCTCTCTGCCCCTCCCCTGCTTTCTCTCTCTCTCTCTCTCTCTCTGAAAAATAAATAAACATTTAAAAAAAATCAAAGCAAGCCTAATTAAAATCCAGCAGAACCTTTTTTTGGGGGTAGAAATTGACAAGCCAATTCTAAAACGTATAAAGAAATTCAAAGAACATAGAATAATCAAAACAACTTTTACAAAGAAGGACAAAGTTGGAGGACTTAACACTATCTGACTTTAAGATTATAAGGTATAGTAATGAAGACAGCATGGTATTGGCATAAGGATAGACCTACAGATCGATGCAACACAACCCCGAGTCCAGAAATAGACCTTCATCTATATGTCAATTGCTCTTCAACAAAAGTGTCAAGGCAATTCAATTGGGAAAAAATAATCTTTTCCACAAATAGTACTGGAGAAACTGGATACCTGAAGGTAAAACACCAAAACCAATCAAAAAGCACCTTAATTCGTGTCTCACACAGTCTCTAAACAGTAACTTGACACACATCAGACACCCAAATAGAGGAAATGAAACTATGAAATTTCCAGCAGAAAACACATGAGATCTTAGCAACTTTATATTTGACAAAGATTCTTAAATAGGACACAAGTTAAAAAATGAATTGGATATACTCAGGAAATATTTTTGAAAGGCATTGCTATGACAATGAAAAGGCTGGCCATATACAGGGAGATATTTGCAAAACACGTACAAAGCTCTTGCTGCTCTGTAGTCATTTATTTTATTTTTTATTTAAAAAAATTTTTTTTTCAACGTTTATTTATTTTTTTTGGGACAGAGAGAGACAGAGCATGAACGGGGGAGGGGCAGAGAGAGAGGGAGACACAGAATCGGAAACAGGCTCCAGGCTCCGAGCCATCAGCCCAGAGCCTGACGCGGGGCTCGAACTCACGGACCGCGAGATTGTGACCTGGCTGAAGTCGGCCGCTTAACCGACTGCGCCACCCAGGCGCCCCTGTAATCATTTATTGAATGGAGAAATCAAAAATATGGCTCCAGGAATTGTGCTACTGGATATTTACCCAACGAATACAAAACCCTAATTCAAAGGGATACATGCACACCCATGTTTACAGCAGCATTATTTGCAGTAGCCAAATTATGGAAGCAGCCCAAGTACCCATCAACTGATGAATGGATAAAGAAGTGATATGTATACACACAATGGAATATTCGGCCATAAAAAGGAATGAAATTTTGCCATTTGCAATTACATGGATGGAGTTAGAAAGTACAACGCTAAGTGAAATAAGTCAGTCAAAGAAAGAAAAATACCATATGATTTCACTCATATGGGAATTTAACAAACAAAACAAATGAGCGAAGGGGAAAAAAAGACAAATCAAAAAAGAGACTCTTAACTCTAGAGAACAAACTGACGGCTACCAGAGAGGAGGTGGGGGCGGATGGGTAAATAGGTGATGGGAATTAAGGAGAGTACCTGTTGTGATGAGCACCGTATCATGTATGGAAGTGCTGAATCAGTATATCGTACATCTGAATATAATATTTCACTGTATGTTAACTAACTGGAATTAAAATAAAAACTTTAAAAAATAATAAAGAGTGGTTCAGAGAATTTGTTATTTTTTATTAAGTTATAAAATGTTCAAGTGTATTTCTAAAACTTGAATAAAATCAAAATTGTTGAAAAACTGAACAAAAAATACTTGTAGGGTTGCCTGGGTGGCTTAGGCAGTTAAGCATCTGACGCCTGATTTCGGTTTAGGTCATGACCTCACAGTTCATGAGATTGAGACCCACCTCAGGCTCTGCACTGACAGTGTGGAACCTGCTTGGGATTCTCTCTCTCTCTCCCTCTCTCTCTCTCTCTCTCTCTCTCTCTCTCTCCCTGCCCTTCCGCTGCTCACTTGTGCTCTCTCGCTCTCTCTCAAAATAAATAAATATTTCAAAAATCTTAAAAATAAAAAATAAATTAAAAAAAACAATCAATGCGTGTAGTAAAAAAAAAAAATTTTAATGTAGCAGTTCATGCTTATTGGAGCAAGACCTTTCCTCCAAGCAAATGAAGAGCCTTCGCTCGATCTCTGTGACCTCCTGTCTTGCTTAAGGTCACATTTTGTGAGTCAAATATAACAGAAAAATGGAATAAGTTTCAAAATCCAGGCGGAGGCAGACGTATAAATGGGAGAAATTTGTCTCTGCCTTCTCTTTTTCTCTGTTCTTTCTGCAGAACTGCATTCATTTAAGGCACGAGTTAGCAAGTATTTTTCATACAGGTCCAGGTAGTTAAATATTTTAGGCTTTCTGCGCAATCGGGTTCCCCTTGGGACTACGCCACTGGCGTGCCAAAGCAGCTGCTGACACTAGGTAAACAGGCGGGCGTGGCTGTGTTCTAATAAAACTTTATTGGCAAGCATTGGGCTGAATTTGGCTTCCGGGCCACAGCTTGCTGACTCCGCTCTAGGATTGACGCTATCAGCCAGCATTCATTGAAGTCATGCAAGCTACACTTTAGCCCTTAGGTCATGGGACCGATGATTGAAGCCATCTGGGTTTTTGAAGCAACTGCTAGAGACACGTTTTGAATCATACACGAAAGTACACGGTTCAGGAGGTTGGAAAGCCTCGGCGGCACTGGCCACACTGACATTCCTGATGTATCTGTGGCACCCAGGCTCTCCTGTAGCGTGGTTTAATGGTGATAGGCGCAGTGAGCACTGTTTCAGTGAGGTGCGGGATTGCATTTGGTGGCAGGGTCAATGGAAGGGGACAACAAAGCGGGTGGCAGGTATGCACCACGTGTCCGGAGTCCCCAGGGTCCTGCATGGTCAGTGACAGAGAAGCCTTCACAGGCTCAGCAGATATTGTAGTCATTGCTAAGACTTATAACAGTAATGCATTAAGGGTGTACGGCTCATCATAAGGCGGAAAAGACACAGGCAGAGTCTGGAGGAATCCGCCTGCAGACTTTCTTCTGCTCTATCCCTCCCACGAGGGGTCACAAAATGCTCACTCTTTCCCATCAGCGAAAGACAGCAACGTGTGTGATGTTTCTGCCTAGGCAATTCTACTGGGGACTCACGGCTTCAGGTTTTTATTAGGGACTTGCATAGCTCGTACCCAAATTCAAGGCTTCCATAAGCCACGCTGTTTGCACAAAATAGTCCGAGCCCCGTAAACCTCCCTTATCATTCAGGGAAGCCTTACCTGGGTCTGGTTTCCAGATGCCAACCTTGCAAGCAGACCTTTCGAAGGGTAGCAGTCTCAGGCCCGGTATGTTAACTCTTTTCTACGCGTACCCCTACCCTGAGACATCTGAATCAGGGGAAAAGGCATGATAGGGCAGGACAGAAAGGCAAGGGTGATTTTGTGTCTTGTATGAATTTCGAATCTTCACGATACCTCAGTGTCTGTGTTCCCGTGGGATGCTGTGATGTGGGCTGCACTCTGCCTTGCACACGACATCGCGGGTCATCTTGGTTCTTATTTCCATCTATTCATGCTGGAGCAAAACAGCCTCCCCTCAGGCCTCCCTGCCTCCGGCCCACTTGCAACAGTACATTATACACAGGCTTCCAGTTCCTGACCTCGGCTCCCATCTTTTTATGTCGCTGCTTGTGTTAAAAAAAAAAAAAATCTAAACTGGAGCACCTGGGTGGCTCAGTCAGTTAAGCATCTGACTCTTGATTTTGGCTCAGGTCATGATCTCATGGTTCATGAGTTTGAGCACTGCGTGGGGCTCTGGGCTGACAGCATGGAACCTGCTTGGGATTCTCTCCCTCTCTCTCTCTGCCCCTCCCCTGCTCACTCCTGTGCTGTGTCTCTTTCTCTAAAAATAAATACATGAAACTTAAGAAAACATCTAACCTGACCATCTATTGCCTATTGAGAAAGTTGAGGCCATTATATTCCCTTAATCTCATGTGCTCATCGTGTTCCACTTTTCCCTTCTCTCTCACCTCAGATAATAATAACCTATCCCTCTTTCTGCTGAAGGCTGCCGCCACAACCCGTGTCCTGGATCCCATCTCTCTCTCCTCCCATATTCAACCTCCCCCTCATTGCGGGCTTCTCTCCCTTACTGCGCAAACTCGTTGTATTTTAAGTCTCTCCTGTCGTTAAAAAATGTTCAACGGAACCTTCCGGTGGCCTCTGTAGCTGCAGCTCTTTCTCCTTCCATTGTCCTTGAAACTTCTTGAAAGGCTTGTGTTTTAATCATCTCCTCACCTCCGGTTCAGCCTTCATTATACTGCGATTTGACTTCCACCTACGCAGTTCTGTTGAATGTGAGGTGCCTATGAACACCTAATTGGAAATCCAATGGGCACTTTCTATCCATTATCTTCCCTGACCTGTCTGCGAAACCTAACACCATTGATCACTCCCGCTTCCTGGGAACTTTTATGTCCCCTTGGCTTCCACGACACAGAAAAATGCCCTGGTTCTCCTCATCTCTATTTGGCTGTTCCCTGTGGGCTCCACTTTCTGGCTGTTGGCGTACCTCGAGATTTTGCCCATTGTGTACTCATCTTCTTGTTCCGCAAATTGTCCCTGAGCAGCCTAACCACTAACAGGATACCGATAACTCCTCAGTTTCTCTCTTCAGCATGAATGTCTCTCCCAAGCTCCAGACCCATGTATTTCTCTCCACCTGGATGTTCCAGGAGAAGCTCAAATTCATCACATCCAAAACTGAGTTCATCATTTTCTGCTTCTGAGGGTCTCTACCTCAGTGAGCACTGCCACTCACTACGTGTGGAAGATAGAAGCCATCAAGCCATCTTTATTTTTCCTTCATTCACGTGTTCCATCTCTCCTTAATCACCAAGTCCTATTGATTCTACTTCCTAAATATTCCTCAAGCTATTATCGCTCCAACTCTGTTACCAATACCTTAGTTTAGGCTTCCTCGATTCCTGCCTGGTTGATTCCAAAGGCTTTCTAATAGGTTTCCCTGGTGCCCATCTTACCTCCCACAAATCCATTCATTCAACACATATTTATAGAGCACCTACCATATGTACTGGGGGCTGAGGATATAGTGGTAAGCAGAATCAGTCCTCTGTTGTCACTGACCCTATACTATGGTAAGTGTGAGTGTGTGTGTGTGTGTGTGTGTGTGTGTGTGTGAATCTGTATTAAATAAGATAATTCCAGATACCACTGTGTGCTCCAAAGACAAGATAATAGTTTAAAAGCTGACTGATGGGGTGGATTAAATTCGGATATTCAGAGTAGGCCTCTTTGAGCAGGTGACATTTGAGCAGAGACCTGACTGAAGAACAAGAACCAGTCTGTGGCAGATCTGGCAGAGGAAGAGCATTCTGAGTGGGGAGAACAGCAAGTAGAAGGGCTCTGAGCAGTTCCATGTTTGGTGTGGCTGGCAGATACCAGGTGAAGAGAAAAACAGTCTGGGATGAGGTAGGATTTTGTTGAGCCTAAGAGGCCATGAGATGGTTTGGGAACTTAGAGTTTGACAAGAAAGTCACTGGAGGATTTTTGCTGGGGAGATGACATGGTCTGGTATACCTCCAAGGCAGATTGCTCTAGTTGCTATATGGAAAATAGGTTTCAGGAGCATAGTTAGAAGTAGTTAAGAGGTAACTTCATGACTCTAGAAAAGAAAAGATGATGCCTGGCCTAAGGGGGCAGCAGTGGAGATGGAAAGACGTGGAGGAATTAGAATAGCATTTGGATGCAGAACCAGTAGGCTTTGAAAAGAGTCAGTATGTCTTCTCCAACCTCCATCAGTGGCTCCAGGGTGATTTTTCTAAACATAGTCCACGCTATATTGCTTCCATTACTCAAGAACCCTCCATGGTTACTCAATGGTTATCAAACAATTCTAAACACTATAGCCACAGATTCAAGGCCATCTCAGGTTTGTTCCTCCTATTCTCTCCAGAAGACTTCCCTGGCTGTTCCATGCCTCTTCTTTCTGCCCTAGCAGGTGGCATTGGGCGTCTCTATCACAGTGCTGCATTGTATTGAAATTGCCTGCATGTGTGTCTATAAGCTCCTAAGATGCAAAGATGTCCTGTTGATCATTGTATTTCCGTTGTCTAGCTCCATGCTACCAAAGTTTGGGCCTTGGACCAGCAGCACAGGCATCACCTGGGAACTTGTTTGAATTTGCATGTTAACAGCAAGGTTCCCAGGGGACTCCTATGCACCTTACAGTTTGAGAAGCTAGCTTCTGTCTTGGATGCAGGAGGCCCTCATTGAATGTTGAACTGAACAGAACCAGCAACCCAGTCCAGACTCCTCGGAGCACAATAGTGATTTCCTTTTGTCAAAATAGATCCAACTCACAAAGTTAGCTTCACCAAGGTGGATTAAACTAGATGCTACACGTGCACTGAACGTGTCTGTCACTGCATGGCTGGTGACACCTGTTGAGAGTAACACAGAAACAGTAGTTCTATTTACTTCAAGCCTAGGAGCTAGAGTTTCAGCAATTTCACACTGAATCGACTCAAATGTCCTTTTCTTATGGAATACTCTGTAATTTTTTCGTAAACATGGCCCAGATAATCTAACACCTAACTTTTTCCTTTGAATGGGTAACACTCTATTTAATGAAGCGTCAAGAAGCAACTTCTAGGTGCCAAAGGCAGGTACTCTGTCCACATGGGAACTGCTAGCAAACCATGCACAAGTGCTAATTAGCTCATCAACACATCACTGTTGTCCTTTGAGATGCTCTCAATTATTTTTCAGCCTAACAAACTCCATAAGGTCACAGGTTCCCACTTTGGCCTTGTCTTATTATAAACTCAAGTTGGGTT